>NC_052018.1:93862833-94214500 GCF_015832195.1 Motacilla alba alba
TAAAGAACATATTTTATTACTCATAGAGACTGCTTTCTGTTACCCAATATACAAGCAAAATAAACTGGTTGTCATTAGTAATGATGATTGCTCAAAATATTAAATTGCAGCTAGTAAAGAGCTCAAGAGTTCAGCTTTGCTTTTATAAGAAAATGTCAGACAGAGGACATTTAACTAAATCAGGCAGTGTTGTAAACATATAATTATTCTTAAAAAAATGCAAACACCCTAGAGTATTTGAAATTATGCTATGCATTTTTTTAGTACTATGTAATGTAATACATTAAAAAAAGCTATGTATGGCTATATAATGCCTTATATAAAGCTTTTTTTCACAGATACTTGGGGAAATAACCACATTTCTTAAAAAAAATAATTTTCATTAGTTTTTCTAAAAAAATTAAGCCCAAAACTTTTATTTTTAATGCAGTAAATCAAAACCCCTGCCTATTCAGCAGTTCCTCCTTCAGCTAGAAATCCTGATAGCTCTCTTTCAAAAAGCAGCCTTGAAACACATACAAAGCTGAGAGATTACTGCTAAATGTTTATGTTGCTGTTAGATTTTGTATGTTGTGTATTTAGGATATTACTCTAAAAACTATGTTAATTAAAAAACCTCCAGATTTTCTGTTCAGAAAATAACGAACTGTCCAATTTGAGATTTCAAAGAATAATTATTGTATTTCCCAGCATTGCACAAGGATAGATGGATTGCTAAATCAGTTAAATTTAACTGGTTCCTGATTCATGAACAGTAGTAAATGACATCTGTGCCAGATGGCAGTCAGCATTTGTGCATTGATACTCTGATTTTCCCTTCTCACGACCCATCTCGTCTCCATAAGTATTTGCTGCTTAAGTGGCAGTGTCCATCATGAGATCATTTAATGCAGGTTAAAGCCATGCCAGTGAAGGAATTTCCCAGGAACACTTACAGGATTTTAATGCTACCACAGCAACTGGAGTGCTACATTCAAGATAATTCATTAAATACTCTGCTATCTAGTTTTATACGTCTGCCCCACATCTGTCTTATAGTGATGCATTTTTTAAGATGATTTTTGTTTTGTCTTGTTTAAAAAGTGATAACGTGTTTTCAGCAAATGACTAAATTAATGATTTCCTCATTAAGTCATTGCTACGAAAGCATATATATCACAGGATGATACTATTTCAAGTAATGTGGGATGATTTCTTTTGAAACTTTGCATCAGAGTGATGTTCAGGGCATTTCTGTTTGAGGTGTGGATCCCTTCCTTTCAGCCTGTCATGTCCATGTCTGAAGTAGCTGCTACTACTGCTTGCCAGGAGGGACTCCAAACCATATCAGTGACATCGTTCTCCCAGTAAGAGGCAATCACAGAGCCTTTGAGAGAAAAAGTGAGTAGCTGTTCTATGCATCATTACCATCATACATCAATCTCTGAGCATGTCATGGGGCATTATTTTAGAAAAAAATTAATGTGGCTTTTTGTAATCAGAACTTGAGTGCACTTTCCCCCCTGTCTTCTCCTACCATGACAGAAACTGACACAAAAGTGGGTAGGAAAAACCATTTCAATGAAACCGTTTGGAAATTCCTACCCCCTCATCTGGAAATCTAAAAAAGCTGCAGAATTTCTGAGAAGCACCTATGCTGGCTAATTGACTTCTAGCATTCTTGTTTTGATTAAAACAGGACTTGGGACAAATGTGCTTTGTCTGGAAAGTTGCTTTTGGAAAATTAAAACTCAATGCTAGCTCAGGGTAGGAATCTGAATTCTTTTTCAGAACTGCCTTTATATATTAAAAAACCCAACATTATTTTGAACAGTACCACGTTTTAGATATTACACCTTTTGTAAAAAAGACATTAGTTGAATATTCGCCTCGGTCTCAATACTGTGGTGCAACTATTGTGGGACCATTTTGGAGGAAGCCATGTGGCTTGTGGGTGAAATGCCATCTGAAGTGGTAGCACAGCATCTATAAGGGCAGTGGTATCTTCTGTGTCATACTGTACAAAAGGCTTCTCTTTCCTGACATGCCAAGAAAGCCCTACAAAAGTAATCCTCAAACAATTCTAGAGATAATTGGCACTTGCTGAGGGGTGTGATACCTGCATCATTTATCATAACACTAAACCCAGTATTTAGCTGTACAGAGCACTTTCACGACTCTTTATTTTTTTCAAAATGCTGAACAAATATTTGTTTATTCCATTACTTGCTGATTATAGCAATTATGACCTGACTTTATGATGGCCAATAAATGCACAATATTTTCCTCATTTATTTTATGTGTAACTCCAAATATCTTAAAAGCTGACACTTGCACGAGCTGCCTTTCAGGAAGGGAACAGCAGTCTCCAAAAAGTCATATATTGGAAGAAGCATTACTGTGCTAGTTATGGTAAAACCACATTGTACATACTTTTCAGGCTGTAAGGAGTAAATTAAGGTTGTATAAGCTATAAATCACTGATGGATCCTGGAGTCTTGACTATAAATAGTAATGGACCTCTTTTAAGTAATGCATGAGATTAAAATAATAATAGAATATGAAATTATGCAATAAATACACAACTCAATGTATAACTATATAAGACATAAAAGACATAAGAATATAAAATAAAAGGTAAAAATCCAGGCCCTTGTGGGCAGAGGAGGAAAGCAGGCAGTAATGGATCCATGCTTCTGCATGTCTGCCCCAAGCTTGAAAAGTCTCAGCCTGTTCCCTTTTACACTCTCCTTTTCCCTATCCTGCTCTTCGTTTAGATTCCTTTTCTCAGTCCCATTCTCCTCACATAATCAGGTTCAGCATTACATCCTAGTCCTTCTTTCACACTCATGAAGAGACCTAAAGCAAATGTATCATAAATTTAGAGACAGCTCTTTGATTACTGATTAAATCTACTGGATTTCTCACTCTAGGCTCTCACTTTCTGGACAACATTTTGGGAGTATATGACCTAAATTATTGAGGAAGATGAGGTGTTTAACTGCTGAATTAGATTAAATTCTGACAGCCACAGCCTTCAAAGTTAAAAACTGCAGTGCCTAACTAGGACTGTCTCTAGTTCCTGGTCCAAACCGTATTTCTTGCTCTATTTGGATAAAATAATTTAAAGGCATTTGGAGATGATATGTATTCAACCTCAAAGAAAACATGCAATATGGTTCATTTCAGCACTTGTGTAGTTTTGAGGGATTCCTTTACAACTGGAAAATTTATTTACAAGGAAGGCTACAACCTGCTCTTGGAAAGCAATAGTCAACAACAACACTGCCATGACTATTGAGTACCACAACAAGACACTGACCCTATCAGCCCTGGTAAGACCTAAATCATCATCACTGGGATGTGAATATACAGGGTATGGTCACGGGCAGGGATATCAATAGTAGCTTCCTTTCTTTGTATTTGCAGACACATGAACTTGGCAGTGCTTCCAGTCAAATCCCCCTAATCCCCAAAACCCAAACACAAGTGCCCTCTCATCCCTTCTTCCTCCAAAAAAAGCTTCTTAAAAAGCCTTTCTGTCTCCAAAGTTAAAATCAGTGTAGTGGATGAAATCAGGAAGAACAGAGGAAAAGATCTCAAATCATACTGGTTGTCATAGTGCCCTAAATTATCAAATGAGTCACATTGAGCAGATCCTCCTGCTCTGAGGCTGACAGAGTCCACAGCTCTCCTAGAAAAACAGCAGGAGAAGAAGAGTCCCAGATAAATCCACTGTCCTACCAGTCATGTATCCTTCCAGACCTTCCACCTGTGCACCAGAACTTATGGCTGACCACCTGATGCTCTGAGCTGGTGCTGCTGCGCCTAAACTTGGCATTATTCTGGTGCTCCTCCTGCAGCACTGCAAATGAGAAGTGCAGCTGAAGCAGTGCTTGTATTTACAAATTGCAGCTCACCGTACCATCTACACCTCAGAGGAGGAGTAATATGTAATAACAGCGTAATGCTCTTATTATGATAATGATGATTAATACACAGCCCTGAGCGATGCTAGTCTAAATGCTGAGCTCCACTGCCATGTTTTCTATCAGAAAACTAACTCAGAAAGAGGAAAATAATTTCCTTTAATGGTTTTTAGAAAGAAACAGAGAAAAATAAAGCTTTGATACCTAATTACAATCTCATTTGAACAATGTGTGGCAGTGTTCCATTTCAAAATGACTGCTGCCTTCAGCTGCGTGTAATGGCACAGAGAAATCAATGGATAAATGAATGAAATCAAAAACAAAATACATTTTTTAAATTAACCTGAGACAGCATTTTATTTTGGGGCAGATAGCAAATTTTTTGAAGTGTGGTCTGTGGCCTTCTTGCAAAGTACTATTATTAAAGACATCTCTCGTCAGGCTCAAGCACTTCCAAGCTCTTTATCCTGCTCCTGACTTTTAAATGAGAGGCTGACATAGAAGGATAAGTTTTCTTTCACAGCTTGCTCTATGTGCTCACACAGGGTTTAGTATGAAATCATGGATGATTGTTTGCTGTACTAGCATGACAAAATCTTCTGTATTATTGGTCTACAACTGCAATAAAATTACAATACTGAATGATAACATTATTTTAAAGAGTTAATTAAATTAAGGGTTAGCTGTGACACTGATGTAGTCAGTTTCCAAGTTTTACTGAGAGTATAGAGAGTAGGACCACATGTGATAGCCCCAGTTTTTCCTTCCCAGTTCTAGCCTTCTAGCATAGAACTTGGCAAACTGCTTGGATTTCTAGTTTTGCTTCTTCAACAAAAGTCCTAAGCTGCTTAAATGTCTTACTCACCTAGAAACCTAGAAATGTCTTTTGAAATTAGAAACCAAACTAAGTAGTATGGGGGTGTGATTTACATTTATGGCACTTTAAGACTCCTTTACCCTTCCTGAGCAGCGGAAAGGTAGGTCAGAAAAAAAGAGAATCAGGCCTTAGGACTATGCTATTTATAAAACAACATAAAATCAAAAGATAATGTATTAAATGGTAGCAAAAAAAGAGCTATTCAAATCCATGTCCTCCCATATTATTATGTCACAAAATCTTTTTTTTTTCTGAATAGATTTTACAGTATAGTAAAAAAGGTATTTTTGAAAAGAATTGTTTTATATAAAAGTTGAATTAAAATTTGTAGAGCCATGCTGTAATAGCATTAAGACACTCCTGGGCATGTTTTAATGGTCCATTAATAGTCCCCTCTGGTGACTGAATGCATGAGGCTGCACATCCACAGTATGTATTAGTGGACCTCTGAAACACATCCTGTCACCTGTTAATACCATATTATAATGGTGCACTACCTGGGAAGCCTCAGAAATAACTTCCAAAAACTGAGGAGAATGTTTTTGAGCTTTGTAAAATATTATGTTTAATTGCCTGTCTGTGCTTATTGTATTGTTCAAATATTCAATAAATAACACAATGGTATTAGAGCAAATAAACTCAATAAAACCCATAGAAAATGATCTGGTTTTAAATATTAAATTGCACTCTGAACAACATGAGTAACCTCTCGAGTACCTGCAGAATGATGAACCCTTGCCTTAAAGAGATAATTGGTAAATGGAATGTAGCTTGAGAAAGGTTATGAAGGAAGAAGCTCAGTAAGAGATGCCTACACATTTCTGTTCTACTATTTCCCTCCTCCATTTTTATCTTTCACTGTAATCTGTGCTTATTTTATCTACTGCAACTCTTCTTTATTCTTTCATAATAAGGACTTTGAAATACAAGACATTGTGAATCTTGATTACCTAGAGCAGAATGCTATAGATCCTCATTAGAAAGAACTTCAGGTATTTTTAACTCAGAAGGGCCTTTCAAGAAGTCTCATGCAGAGATAAGCCTCTTGAGAAAAATACTTGAGAATAAACTAAAATGCACTCCCACTCTGCAAAGCATTACAGTTTCTCCATGTGCTTAAGTTCCACTGAGCTCCAGCAGAAGTTACATGTTCCTAAATATAAGCACACATGTGGGCTTCTTGCTGGAAGGAAATGCACCGATGCTGCAAAACCTGTAAAGTCTTTAAAGCTGCCTTCTACATGATGTCAAGGAATGCTACACATTAAAGAGCTGGGGAAAACAAGTTGTTGACAAGTAAGAAAGGATGATATTTCTAAAATACACTTTGCTTACCTTAAAAGAAGCAAAAAATAGGAATATTCCATATGCTGGAAGTTGTTTCTTCACTTGGCATCTCATCTAAAAATATAATTGAGGAGAAAGTGAACTTACTTACTGCACAGATTATGTTCGTCCTCTCCTGCATTTTGTGACTAGGTTATTTTATTTCTCTGAGAGGCCTCTCAGACAACTGGAACAAACAAATTGCTTATTAAGAATAAGTAAAATGCATCTTGTAAGATGCATAAGTAACTCCTTGCTAGGAAGATTTCTTTCTTAGTCCTTTAATGGCTGATCATACAATTGCAGCATCACGTTCATCCGAAGGTGGCTGGATCCTGAAACATTTTGAGTCAAACTTCTACATTAAAAAAGTCTCTTCCCAGTGCTACCTGTAATATAACTATGTCTGTTGGGCTTTTGGATGCTCTGGGACAGATGATTTTCCAAACACAATTTGCTGCAAAAAAGGCCTTTCATGTAGACTCCAAATGTTAACAAAAAACAGATAGACAAAATTTTCAGGATCCATATTCTGGCATTTATCACATAATTAATTAGACATACAGAAGTCCAGACAGAGTCTGAATTTTTCAACCACTCTGATATGTCACAATCTGGACTGCATTTCTCCTCTTGCCATGTCTGGAAGATGCAGGTCTATGTTCAGAAGGACCATGGCAAAAAACATCTACGTCTCCTGTCAGTGGTTTAATGAAAGGCTCCAACTCTTGAGCAAATTCCTCAGCCCCACAGAATGGCCCCCAGCTGCTTGTTGTGATCCCAGTTTGCAAGAGGGTGTACACCTGAACATCCTCTGCTTGAAGTGCAGAAGTGCTGGCAGCTCTTCTGATCTCCTGGATGGGTGGGTGCACACAAGGTGTGATGTAACCCATTCAGGATGGAAAACTTATATTGCTCCTTGACTACAAAATCTTCAGAATTCCCAGGCAGATCACTGATTTCTGCACCAGAGGCCGTCACTCACCTGCTTTCTTCTGAAAAACCTCTGCCTTTCATCTTTGACCTCTTTTATTTTTTTTTAAATTTTAAAATTTCTTTTACTTTTACAGTTTTCTCTCCATGATTTTTTTTCTCTGTCTACTTGTGGTTTTTCTCTTTGGAAGCCCTTTCCTAAGGGCTAATGCTAGCCCTTTGGCTAATTAGCTGGCCAAACTTACTAATGCTGGCCCCTTATCAAAAATAGCAGATGTCAGGGTCTTCTGATTTGGTTACCCATTAAAAGAAAAGAACAGTGATAGTGAGCCTGGTCATATGATACACTCTCTTACTGTAAATGCCATGCAGACATTAAGGAAACTTTACTGATTCATTAAAGTCTAAGCTAAGAATAAAAAATAAATGTGAAGTTAGAATATTTGTTGCAGGGTAATGAAAAGGTGATAGAGAAAACACCAAAACAGCACCAACCAGAAGATTCAAAGGAATATACTTAATTCTAGGGATATCCCAAGACCAATAGGAAGAAATACAGATAAGAAAATAAAAGTTGCCAAGAAAAACTTCCTGACATTGAAATGCATAAAGCTTTCAGCTCATCTCAGGGGAACAGGGAGGCCCATCACTTGAAATGTTTAACACCACACTGGAGGAATCACTAGAAAAATATACTACAGGGAAAAACTTGTTATTGGCAGAAAGATGGACTGAATGCTCTAAAAGGGATTTTCTATCTCTAATGTTTACTTTTTATGATAGTCATTTATGTTTTTCCTTCATTACATGTAGAGAAAAATCTATACAAGTTATTGGCTCTGGCACAGCATACTTAATTTCTGTAGAGCCACATATCTGGGGCACTCAAGCAAGCTCGACACTACTTCTTGCCTCTCCTTGTGCATTTTTCCACATGCACTGTGAGATTCTTTTTTAGTAAAAATGGTAAAATCTTCACAGCATATTTCCAACACCAATGCAAAACCCATCTAAGCACACCAAGTTTGGATTTAGTTCAAACTAAAGGTGGGCTAAAGTGAAGGAGAAAATCATATCATAGGGAGAAGTAAACCAGGAGAAATATAAATGAAACATTGATAACATGAGGAAGAGAAGGAGGAAGACATGATAGGGGAAAGATTTGGAAAAGTGGGAGCTGCACATATACATGACAGAAGATGGCTTGCAGGTTTTTGGAAATCACCTAGAGCTATGAGGGCTGGGAGAAGTTGCTGGGAAGTGTTGGGTAAGACGATTCTCTTCTTCAGCAATTCCAGTTCTTAAAGGACATAATTTCACATGTCCCTAGGTGATGATCTGCAGGGTGCAAACACCATTATTATTAGTACAGAGGAATCAAAGAAGGAAAAGTAAGGGTAAAACTACATCTGGTGATGGCTTCTGTTTGCCCTAGCACGGTGTAGATGGTCAGAGTTAAAATTATGGGTGTTAATCAAATGAAAACAAACAAAAATAAATCCTTCTATTTTTGAATGCAAAACCCAGGTTCTGTCATTAAACACAAATCCTTTTCCTCAGAGCAGCAAAGCTAAAACACCAACTTCAAACTTTAAACAGCAGAACAACACTGAGTATGCCAAAGGTTATTTCTCCCCATCCCTCCCTGTCCTCTCACAACCCTCATTGAAGAGTACCAGGAGCCTGGGCTGGCTTTAGTGCAGCAGTGCTACCTGAGGGATGCCAGGAGGACAGAGGTGATTCCTCGTTGCCCTGATGGAGACCCTGCGACACCCAGCCAAAAGGCATCTATTTTCCTCTGGAAAGAAGTGGGACAAGGAATGGTTTCCAAAGACACAAGCCTCTTGCTTCTGCCAAGCAGCTGAATGTCCCTGCCTGACTGCTGAGCAAAAGGTGTGATTAATGAAAAGATGTCAGAATGATAATCCCTACTATCAGGAAATAGTGAACAGGATTTTTGTTTTCCTTCACAAATTAGGGGGTGGTGGGAAGAGTGAGAACAAAATAAGAAAGCAAAAAGGGAATCAAGGAGAAGGGAGAGGTTTAGAAGAGAGAAAACAGTAATATTATATGCATATATACACATACATGTAAAATACTGCTTCCCCTCTGCCCACCTCTTTTAATGTTTCTCTGGTGGAGTAATAAGATACCTTCGGCGTTATAAATAGCAGCACAGATGTTGACAGAAAAATGCTCCCTTAATTACCATACAAACTGCTTTACTTGAGTGAACCGTTTAAAGCGGCCTCCAAAGGAAGTTCACTCAAGCAATTCCACAGATTACAGCTAATGAACAATATTTCCTCACTCCTATTTAGTGCTCATTAAAATGTAAAAGCCTTTCAATTTCAACAGGCACACAATAAATAATTCCTCTCTCCCTCTGCCTGGGAGCAGCCAGGATGGGAGAGGGGCGGGAGGAGACCGGCAGAGGGAGGCGGGGGGCTGCAGGAGGCAAATAAGTGGATTGGAGAAGAGTGGCCAATTCATTAAAATCCCTGGAATCAGCGCTGACTGCTGCTTTTTGGGAAAGGCCATGTGTGTGTTTGGAGCTCAGCAGGCAGGTTGGGAGCTGAGCAGGCATTTCCCACACATCCTGGACAACAACACACCACTGCTCCCAGGAGGCTGCCACCACTGCCAGGGCAAGTGGGGGCACAAATTGCCCCTGTACTCTCATAAAAACAACATGGACAACTGGGAGGGGACAAAAGATGAAAATGCTGTTATGAAAAATGATAGTCCAGCTCTGGTTGATGCTTGTTTAGACCCAGTTTAAAATTTCTCTCTGGCTCAACCTTGCAACCCATCACAGACTATTCCTTTTGTGCTTTGTTTGAAGCCTACCAAAGCTGAATTGGATATATGCAATATTGGAAATTGGCTTCATTCTTTAGTTCCTGAGATGAAGCTGAACTTCAGGGTACTGGCAGGTTGGAGGGAAGAGGGGTCTGTGTGCATTGGGGCACTGTGAGATAAGGAGCCCATGGGAGACATTATAGCACCTTCCAGTATCTAAAGAGGCTACAAGAAAAGTGGAGAGCGACTTTTTGCAAAGTGATAGGACAAGGGGGAATGGCTTTAAAGTGAAGAATGGTAGGTTCAGATGAGATATTAGGAAGAAATTCTTTACTATGGGGGAGGTGAGGCCCTGTAACAGATTTCCCAAAGAAACTGTAGATGTCCCATCTCTGGACATGTTCAAGGCCAGGCTGGATGGGGCTCTGAGCAACCTGGTCTGGTGGAAGGTATCCCAGTCCATACCAAAGGGAGCTGGAACAAGATGGTCTTTAAGGTCCCCTCCAGTTCAAACCATTCTATGACTCCATGATTCTATGGTTATCTATTCCCTTACCAACAACCTACTTAGGATTTTAGTAACCTACAAAATAAAAAATTTTAGAAGCCAGTTAAACCATGAACCAAAGCCTTAACAAGAAAAAAACCACCAAGAACCAAGTCCACTTATCTGAAATTATTATTTTAAGTAGAATTGCAGTTAAGTGGATGAATGGGAAATGCAGAGGTACCAACTGAATTGAAGTTAGTGTGGTCACAGACAGATGGCACACAGAAACATTCTCCATTAGTTTACATAAGAATTTTTGCAGCAGAAGATATGAACCAAAACGTTAGCAAGCCACTGCGATGCTGTGCAGATACTAGTTGGAAAACTGCAGGAAAGAAAGCCTATTTCACCCTCTTTTAAGATGAATGGGTAAACCAACACCCTAATGCAATACAACACTGACGTTAAGCTGGGATGTGCAGCAGTACTCAGCTGAAAGGATACAGAAACAGAGGTTAACAGGCTGCAATTATAGGTGAAAACATGTCAGAAACATGATTCCGGCTTCTTTCATCTGCCAAAAACCCCACAGCACCTGTCCCACTATTTTGGTTTCTTAATTTACTTTTAACTTTTTTTTTTTGTGCCTTCACACTTCTAGGTGTCTGAGGGGCTTCACAATCCCTTCCTGCAGCCCAGCTTCTTTCTACCCCTATTGCTGGTGCTGTGCTCCCTTCTGTCCCTGTGAGCCAAGCCACTCCTCCACAGGGAAGTGAATTAGCAGCAGAGATAGCTGTTCCATCAAAGGCCATGTATTCCTGGGGGGGTTGTGTATCTCAACCTTGGCAGGCACTGCCAGAACAAAATCCCTGATATTAGCCTCCCTGAATAGAGGCTACAATCTGAGTAGGATGAAAACCATCAGAGCTTTCTCCTGTCTTTAATTTCTAGGCTTAAAAAATTGACAAGTGTATTTCCTGTGGTGATGCTAGTATACCCTATACCTGAGCCATAAATAAGACTGTGGTGGTATTCAATCACCAGAAAAGAAAAAAGAAAGCAGAGAACTAAATCTTATATTGACCTAAGCCTCAGACTTCGATAAACTTGTCAGCAATATCACTTTGTGGTGACTTTATCTTTGTTAAACTTGTGCATGGGGAAGACGCATTCTCACAGCTTGCAGGAGCCACTGTGACCCCACTTGCTGCATTGCCAGTGTGCCACCCTCGTGCAGTAAAATTGAACCTTGGCTCAAGGATGCAGTGCCATTTCTACATTAGGATAATTACTACAACAATTTATTTTCTCTGAGAAAAATATTTGCAAATAGTAATTGCAGGAGGAGTGCAGAAGAACTTGAAACCAGATCCCCATCCTGCCCATGTCCTTTCAGCAGAGGTGATGCCCATTCTTACTGTGGTCCCAATGACCAAAATGTGTCTGGGTTTGTGCAGTCATGAATGGTGCAACTTATTATCTCACCCTGGCATGCTTCTTGTAAGCAGGTAGCTCTGCTAAAGAGGGAACTTTACCAGCAGTGCGGTATTATTGATGCTTTCAACACTCTGTACTTGCTTTTTAACTAAGGTCATTTGAAATCGGTCTTTAACACCCATCTCATTTGCTTTTTTATACTTGTCAACTTAGTGTTGTATTCACAGTGATTAATTAGTTTGTGGTGAAGGTTTATTAGGTAATCTTTCTGTCAATCAAAAATCACAGAGGTTGCTGAGCAAAGAACAACCAGAGATTTTATAAACATAAGGAACTGATATTGTTACCTTTGAGTATGAAAAGTAGGAGCTTTGTCTTGACATCTGGCCATGTACAAAAGACTTTAAAGAGTGCTTTTTATTCATGTTCCACCACAAAAACAGCTTGATTCCCTCATATTTATTTTTTTAAAACAAGAATCTAGAAATATTTTTGTTTTCTCTGCCTGTTTACTGCCTGATGAATTTGTAGGGCTGTTTTAGAAAGCCAGTCAGTAGACTTAAACAAATTAAAAAATGCTGTAGTTCACCATTTGTGAAATCTGCTATGTAGTTCATTCATCTCAATAAGACTGAAAGCAAGACCAAATTTAATGAAGTTAAAAGCATCTTCACCTGGAAACTCTTTCCAATGTTCATATTTGGGAACACAACTTGTATATATATATATATAAAAAAAAGAACAATTTAAAGAGATTTCAGATTTTACACTTTTATGTGTGGAATAATAACTGAGATTCTTTTAAGAGAGAGAAGAAAGATTACATGAAATTAACTAATTCTAAAAATGAAGAATCAACAGTACACTATATAAGAAATACAGATTATTGTCCATCTGCCTTCTTTATGCATGTCTTTACTGACTTTTTATATTGTTCTGAGTATTGTCTGAAAATTTACTGCAATCTGTACTACACGATTTTCTGCATAGAAGTTTTCTTGTTGACAGCCATACTTCAAAAACAAAAGGGGCAAAAATTTGCGAGATTCTTTTCCTTTTAGACAGATCACTTTCCTAATCTTCACAAACTTGGTGTTTTCCAGAAGATCTTTCCTTACTGTGAAAAATACAGTGAAGGTAAATGGCCATCTTGACCAGAAAAGGTATTACATTGAAGAGATTGGGAAGAGCCCATGGAGATCTTAGCTGATTAAATTACACACTATGTAAATGTATGCCACATTCTGATTTTTACAGCACAGAGAAAACATGTAAAGAGACATAGATTAATAGTAAGAATTCAACTAAGTGCTTTTCAGAGCCATTGCTGTTTTAAATTACATCAGTGCTTGTCTAAAAATGTAAAATTGTCTGTATCACTGTGAGAATAAGCAGCAAGTTAACTGGAGTCCTTCCTCTGTCACCTCCTTGAGAAAGCTGTGGGTTATTTCTATCACTCAGAGGTGATGAACAGGCAGCAGCAAATCAGATGACGAATTCAGATGGAACTATACAGATGTAGCAGTTTTCCCCCCCTAGCTAAATTCAGGAGTTCTTTTTGTTGGTTCTGGGATTACAGATCTGGAGCTGGAACAAGAGAAGGGCACACAGGGCCACAAATTGGGTAACTCTGACATAAGGACAGATAATATAAAACCATAATCTGTTGAATGTATAATCAGCATATTTAAAAGCAGCTTTTCCAAATTAAAAAAGAAAAAGGCAAGTATAGGTCTGTGATAAAATTATTACAGCACATGTTCTACAGCTTTGATAAACACCCCTTCCCCACACCCACTCCTCCACACAAAGCCAATAGAGATTAACTTCAACTGATTAACATGAATTTAGAGACTAAAAACAGACAGGTTTTAGCCCAGAGTTCACCCACAGACTAGCCCTGACTGTGAGAACGAAACAGTTCTGGAGTTTGTATTATTTTATTCTTACAAATCTAGTAGCTGTATGAAAATGTGTTAAATATTAGTCTTGAAGTCAGAACAATGAAATTTCAGTGTATCTTTATTAATCACCATTTTTGGTTTTATTATTTCTGGTTTAGTTAGACTGCATTTTATTGAATTGGCTTTTGAAAAAGCTTTCATGGCTTTATCAAAAGTGGGAAGGCTCCATTTAGAAGTTTCCTTTCATGCCTGAGACATAAATTTAAGCAACCAACAATTTGCACGCATAATTCCAGCATACCAAATGAGGGAACAAAGAGAGAGGCAAAAATTGAATTTGCTGCCTTCCTGGTCTTATTGCGGGAGACCACTGCAAAGGAAAAAAAAAAAAAAAAGAAAAAAAGAAAAAAAAAAAAGGGGTAATTATCTGTTTTCTTGAGGTTACTCAGAAAGCTGAATCACCAGCATTTGGTCTATGGGTATGCAGGAGACGCCGGCGTGCCTCGCATGCCTGTGGTAGATGGATGATACTGATGGCAATCTAACTGGAACATCCTGCCTGAATATGAACAACAGATTTGTCAGTGTGTGACAGGCTGACAGTCCAGCTCCCAGCTGCTTGTCCACTGTTGTTAAATCAGTACCTTGTCTAAGTGTTCAGCAAAGAGGCAATCTGCTTCCTCCATTTGTACAGGCAGGTTGCCAGTTAAAAAACAAGCATTGGCTTTAGGCTGCAGTGCCATAATGTATTGAAAAGATGCAATCTAAACCTTTGTATACTCCTAAGGCAACAGAGAGCAGGACTTGGAAGAACAGGCTCAGACTTGAGACTATCCTTTTCAAAACCACAAGGATAACTCCACAGGGGATCATGAAAGAAATGCATGAGAATTTGAAAACTGTGGATCACTTAACAGAACTTATTTGAGGAGGAGAATATGGCTTATTTTGCTACCAGGGAAGCAAGATCATGCTACTGTACCCAAGAATATGTCAGAATTTCTTTATAATCTATTTAAAAGCAGTTTATAATTCATCAACAGTAACAATTAGCTCTAGGCTGAAATTTCATATGCAAAGATGCAATCCAGAAGCACTAGAGGGGGACAAACAGAAAAAAAAAAAAAAAAAAAAAAAAAAAAAAAAAAAAACCCAAGAAAAGAAAAATAAAGAGGAAAACAAAAAAGAAAAAAAAAGAAAAAAGCAGCTTGCGTACACAGAAACTCTAAATTATAGAACACAACTAAAGGGCTTACTGGTTTCTGAAGCTTTTTTTTTTCCTGTGATAAAAAATCTCCAGCTGGTTTCAGTTCTTGAATTTGGTAGCTGTTGGTTGACCATATAAAAAAGAGGTTTAAAAAGTGTGACAATAGTGACATGAACTAAGGAAATCCCAAACCCTAGCCCTAACACTAACACTAATGTTTTCAGCTCTTGGGTCTGGTGTGTGAGGCAGTCTGTGAGGTGATGCTCAGCTACCCGAGAACTATGCATTTACACCACCAACTGCTGCATCACTTTGGAAGCAGTTTTAGTCTATCAGGTAATTCACAGAGTTCATTTAAGGGTCCCCAGTTCCAGATGTATACATCAAATCTCTGGTGGCTCAGAAAGAGCCATTATAGCCCATGAGATCAATAACCATTGTAGTCTTGTTCGGGTCCCCCGTGTGAGAGAGGCTCCCCAGCAGTGTCCCTGTGCACCCTTGTCCCAGCTCAGCACCCAGGAGCTCTCACCAAGCCTCATGTTTTGCTCCCATTCCAGGCTGCCAGCCTTGCCTAGTTTTCCCCAGTACTGCCCTACCTTGGGCAGAATTTGCACTGGTGGTTTCACAGGCAGCCAGCTGCACCTTCTCAACACGGCGTGTTCCGATGCCTTACCTTGGGCCAAGGCTTCATATCCAAGTCCCAAGAATGCAGGTGCATAAACACGTCAGGTTATGTGCCTCTATCTTCTAAAGCATCTTTTCCACACAGTCCTAGATCAGGTAAGTATTCCTGCTCAAGAAATGTTAATGGGCACGTATTTTAGCTGAAGTCGCTGAGATTTAAATATAGGCTTGTTACCATCTCTCCCAATGGCAGCCTATCACAGCTTAAAAATTTCTCTAGAAATCAAGACAAGAATAATTATATTCATACACACATTTACATATAGTCTTGAAAATCACCCATTCCAAAGTAATCCCAGAGACTTCTAAAATACATTAGTTATCAATTTATCTTCTTGAAAAATCCATAATATGGCCTTTAGAAAATAAGGCAAAGTGGAGTATGAAGACACATGTAAAAAAGCCAATGCAACAGAATAATTTGTTTGCAGAATAATATTTTGCAACCTGTGCGGCCTATGTGGAATACATAATGGTTCAGAAAAAAAAGACATAGGTGGCAAGTTTTAGTCTGAATTCTCCTCTTGGTAAGAAAACTATGTGCAACGAATGCTGAAAGAAACTTTAGGTCACAACGCACTATGAAGCATGCTGGTACTTAATAAAACAACTACATCTCATGAATAAAATGAGAAAAAAATAAGCTAATATTCTATTATTGTACCCTTCTTGATTCCCTTATAATTACCAAGTATCAAATAAATTTATATGATGATGTTTCCCCTTTCTCTAGCAGATATTTAAGATCTAGCAGAAGAGCAAGGAAAACAAACTGCAAGGTTTAAAGCGAGAGCACAATCTGTTTGTGGCTTCCTAGTGTGTTGTAGCAGGAGTTATTTTTGTTGTTTGTCCCAGTCTAAAGGGAAAGGGGGCAAAATATTTATGCAAGAAATGCCTGCTCTGCAGCTTATGTCATTGTTGTTAGGATGTGTCCTAAAATTCAAACACAATTCTGTGACAATTAGCTTCATAATAATATATTCAGAAATACAATGTTGAGTCCTATGCCAGAAACTATTTTCTGCTTCAGTGTTTTATTGAGGCTGTATGTTTTAAAGGAGCCAACTATTTTAAACCAAAGCTGTTTTTTAAAAATTTCCCCTACGGAAAAGTACGACACCAATGCACTCAGTTGCTATCCACTAGTGTTTTCCCATTTTGGGAAAAATAGTTGTATTAAAAAAAACAAAAACGCCAAAAGCATTGCTATAATGTTCAGTCTCTTCATACTTTTCATGTTGGGACATTTATAAAATACTATACTTGTTTGTTTTACCAGCCTCCTTGATGGTAATCTTGAATTAAATCTGTAATTAAATTATCTTTTTGTTTCATTTTGTCCAGCTTTGTAACCTGGCTAGTAGCAGTGAACATCTAGACTGCGCCTTTATTTACAGCAACTTTCATGTTTCTTTCTCAAGGATAATGAAATGAAGTGCCTTCAGCAGCTTGGCTTGCACAATAATTTTTAAAGAAGCTTTGTAAAAATGATAATTAATATGGAGGCATTATCTTACTTCTTTACCATGATGCTGATGAAAAAGTTACTGAGATGTTACTCTCTGGGCCAAAAAATAATAATGACAAAAAATTTTTGACTGAATATTATCCTGACATTTACACAAATCAATGGAAAATGTTTCTGGTATCCATTGGGCTCTAGCTGTATTTTTAGCCAGCCTGTAAGTGAAGAGGATAAAAAATACTTGGATTGTTTTCCCAATTGCTAATCGTACACTAAAGCATTATATACAACAGCCTGAGACCTGGGAAAGGGACAGGATGCCAGTGGTTCTGACCTGCATCTCCAGTACACTCATGGCTTTAACCCTAGAGAGTTTCCTCTCTCTTCACTACATCCATTACCAGGAACAGCAATGTAGAACCAGAGCAAACACTCTGCCCCTACCTCTCATTTTAAAATTCAGAGGGAAGAGGACTTTATATGCAGATAACTTTTTGCCTTCACAGTTCCCACTTCAAGATGATTTTCAGTCAGCATGATATTATGAATCCTATTTAACTATGCCTAAGATCTCTCATTTAGAGTTAAGTGGAAGAAGAAAAGGCAAAATTGTCTTTGCAGATGTTAAGAAGAAATTCATTGCAAGCAATCATCATTTAATATCCAGTGCTGACTTTTTGAACAAATGCTTGCTCTACATAATAAATCAAGTGAGTTGGCACTAACAATAATACTTTCGAATATGAATGAGGAAAACAAGAATATTAAAACAATAGAAACATTAACATACAAGGCCCTGCTATTTACAGGAGGGAATGGCAAAGGACACCATGAAAAATAGTGGTTGCTTATACTCAGTTTTGTGATCTGTCACCAGCAGAAATGACTGCTGCTATGGAAAGAGAACTGGGTTTTTCCAGCCATCAGGTCCCTTAAAAACGAGCTTGTAGCATTTATTCTTTAAATAGTATGTGATGCTGCTGAGCTGTCTCCATCCCGTCTCCATCTGTGAGTGCTCACCCACGTGGCAGGTAGGCTGACATTAGCCCCCCACTACCAGCACTGTCTTTCCCTCTGCCACAGGAGTCTCACCGAGCTCTGCCAGAGCTTACCATGAGGACGTGCCCTGCAGCTGCACAGCAGTGGAGATAAAAATCTGCAACTGCAGCACCTCCACAGACCCCAGGAGCCCAGGAGTGTTGTTTGTTATTTTGTCTCTGAGGCACATCATTGAGATCACCTGGCATGTTCTGGGATCTCTGAAGGTTTATTTTATCTTTCCTTTTGAGGCTGAAGGGTATTAGGTCTCACACTTAATAGTAGGTCACACTGTTAACCAAAACATTTCACATAAGGAACAAGAGTAGGGTAATTAAACTAATGCCAGCTATGGATGTGAAATCCACACCTTGGGAGAAAATAGCTGTCTTTGTTCAAAGCTGATGACAGTGCTTTTCAAGGGTCTGGGTGTTGGTGCAAGGCACATAGGACTTGGGAACCAGGCAGCACAATTATCTACTCTATTTTAACAGCACTTCTATTTCTTTCGTGTGTTTTGTATTTCACATGTATATTTTTATATATGACACTGGATTAACCACATAATTTATGAAAGTGGCTTTGCCTTAAAAACTGCCCTATTGGCTAACTGTGTAAGTAAAATATCAGAGGAAATGAAGAGCAATTGGCAGGTTGAAGACACGCGTTCCAAAATAAAACAAGCTATGACTTCAGGACTAGGCATTAACCCCTTACCTGGCAGAAGCATCATGCTATGAACAGTGTAGCCAGCTCCTTTAGATCACCATGCTCCTGACTTTTACAAAGATACATGCTTTTACAAAGCATCTTGATGTTGACAGATATAAAGGAAAATATTAAGGGGAGAATGGAAATCAGGATTGACCTAAACCCATGGATTGCTCTTGTGTTTGGGCTGGATTAAGGTTACACCTTGAAGCTGTCACAGAAAATGAGACACAGATGGATATACAGACAAATAACACAGAGGAATAATCTGGGTTTTCTCTGGAAGAATAGTATCAGAGACTAAATGCCTTCGCTAAAGTGCCAGGGAAAGCCTGGTGTCATCTCTACCTAAATCTCAAGAACAGTCCCTTAAACAAAATGATACCCAGGCAGAAATGTGGTGGCTTTGAGAACAGGAATGCAAATCCTTATATGCTGTGAGCTTGGCTACTCCTTAGGCATTAGATAAACTATTCTGCAGACAACTGCCTTTTACCTGTCCATATAGACATATTCCCAACCTGCTCCAAGCATCCTGCTGCAGGAGAAAAGCTGGAGTGCATAGCAGCATCCCTGTCCTGCTGCACAGGTTGAGGAGCAGCAGCAGAATCAATGTTTCCCAGCTTTGGGGACTGTGCCAGCCTCGTATTTCCTTCTGCCTGCTCCAGACCTCTCTCTGCAGGACCTGGCAGAGGTTGGAAAGCTGACTACTGCCTGTTCTATTACTATTACATGAAGATGTTAGTAATAGAACAGGCAGTTTTAACTCCTGCTGCTTCATCTCATTTTAGTGACCTTACACCAGTTCCCAGTAAGAGAGTTTTTTTTTTTTGTAATCAACAAGTGGTTTGAATTACCCTTGAGATAACTGCACTTGATCTTAATTATATATGAAGTACATCCACATCCTTACAGTGCTTTGTTGGAATTTGGTGTGGCTTTCTCCTTGCCTTCTTGGGGTATCGCCTGCACAATCCCACCTATTTTGAATATGTCTAAAATATAAAAATCCAGGGCTTTTGAATAAACTGCAACATCCTACATTTGTTTCACATCAGACAATAAGCGAAGATGCTTTTAGCGGCATATTATGTTCCAGACACTACAATCAAATGTAAGGCTGCATTTGGAAGCAATTGTTCCAGAGGGCTGTATATTATGGAAAGTTCAGGCACACTACAAAATTCCAGATTATAATAATAATACAGAAGGATTTCTTCATATTTTTGCTTTTGGAAAAACTATAGCTTTTTCACAGTTGATGACCAACTATCCAGGCTTTTTATATAGTCCCTCTCCCGCTATCAGAAAGTCTGACCAACAGTAAAGTTGCCTTTTGAAATTTTCCATTGGTACCAGCCTTGTCAATTGCTGTATATAGATAAGGACTTGCCAAGAAAAAGGAAAAGTTATCACAAATACTGTGTGAGATTGAGGAAGACAAAAATACCAGTCATTTAAGTCACATTTAGCTGAGATAACATCAGGCTTATTTCAGTCATAAACTGAACTGTAACAACTGATCCCAAACTATAAACCTTTAAATGATTACATGTTCAGGCAGATAAAATTTAATCATTTGAGACCAGATCCAATTGAGGTCTCTTTCCTCAGACTACTAGTACCTACTTACACTTCTGATGTATTTGAATAAGAAGAGCTGAAAAAAATTCTGGTTAGACTTTGCTACATGTAAACATTTAGTAGGGGCCTGATTATATTCCTTTTGATTAATCATCTTCATTAACTGTCTGCTGCAGAACATAACCTCTAACATGAAGTCTGGCCTGGCACCACATAGCACCATACTTAGACGTGTCCAAACCTGAAGCTTTCGAATATTTACTCTCTTGGAAGCACTTGCGAGCTGTAGTAGCCCTTCCTGCAAGGGAGGTCACTTTAGGTGGTTCAGACGGCCCGTGCCACATCTGTCAGGATGCCCCGAGTCTGGCTTCCCTTCAAGGACAGAGATGTCTTTTGTGGGCAGGGGGTTCAGTAAGAACCCTGGGACCTGCCATCCCTACTCTTGAAGCAGTAATAAACTCTCCCTAAAGTTGGGAAAACGAAGTCTTGTCTCATGAAGAAAATTTGGACCATAGACCAATGGTCTATGAAGCAGATAGCTTTACAAAACAGATTCTTTTCTTTAATGATCAGGAATCAATTGCACAGGTTTCTGCTAATTTTCACACCACACCTTTCCTTGTGCCTTTCCACTGGGGAAAATGAAGCTTCCTGCATTTTAATTCAAGTGTAAAAGCTACTGCTGAAATTGCACCTGCCTGGTGTTTTGTCAAAACTTGCTTTTTAAAATTAATGATTTGCCTGGAAACTTTCTTTAAAACAATTATGAAGGTCTAACAGTTGCCATTCCTTATAAATGCCCAATACTGACCATCTTTTGCTTTGTTGCACTTGATACCTGAGAAGCAAAGCTGCTTCTATTTGTCATAAATATACAGCTTGCAACAGGGTACAGCTGTGAGATATTTTTCTCAGCAGTATTGGTGGATTGATGTCTTTTTACAAACAAGTACTTCAGAAAAGACTTAGTTGAATAGTCCTAAATTATTATATTTAAAATACAGAAATTAATGAACTATGTACTTCATATATTTCAGTAGAAAACCTGCTTATTTACATACCCTGCACACACTGAATTTCCTGGTTATGAAAAAAGTGAAGAAAAATACTATTTGCTTTTAGGTAATCAGATTCTGTGAGATCTAATCCTATATCCTATTTATGGCTGTGCCAGCTATTCAAAATTAAAATGAACCTTTCATCCGTGTGTATCATAAATGGGCATTTATCAGGATTATATGATTTTGCAATCCATCTGAATATGTAACCAGAATTTGTTTTCTTTCCGTTTCACTATGTAATTACCATGCAACAATAACAAAAGTGACATGTTTGAAGAACAGATAAAATGCTGTAAATTGGCCAGTAATGGTGATATTTCCTCATCTTCTGAAAAACCCATTTATTCTCTCTCTCAACAAATCAAGGCATTGTCAGCCCATACTCATCTTGTGGCCAGAGGGGCCCTACCAATTTCTAGATGTAAGTGAATACTGGAATGCAGATGAGGGCTACTTACTAAGGCTTTCAACCCAGGCAGCTGGTCTTAGCTTGCCTCAATTTCTAAATCATCCATAATGGGGCCAAGACCTCCGAAGCACTAAAAAGAGCGAGCTGACATCCTGGACAAACTGTTAATTTTTTCCTGAAGAAGCTGCTATATTGCACATCTGTCACTGCTGTGCAGACAATTACTCGTGGAGTGGAAAAAAAAATCTGCTGCTTGTTTCTCTCATGTAATTGTTAACGGGCGTCATGGAGAAACACAAGTGGCGTGAGAGCTGCTACAGGAAAGCTTCTCAGCTTTCCCCCACCTTTTTTATTGAGGTCTTCCAGAAATTGAAGCGTTTGAAAGCATCCAGGCTCTGTGGTGTGCACTCTGAGCTGCAGCAATTAAGTCCACACTTTAAAACATTTGATATCCTATGGCTGCAATAGAGGTAGAAATTGCAAAGATTTGTGTACTTCAGCTATGAACTGCCCTGAAAGCCTTCCTCTCTGAATTGCCTCACTGCTCTGTAACACATGGGGGAAGGTTTTCAGGCACCATCGTTGCAAGATGATAAACACAAAAAGAGACAGTGCCCACAAATTTTACACCAAGAGGTGCTCAAACTATCATTAATAACCACTCTGAGCCAAGCAGGGAAAATGACTATCAGAGGTGGCCAACAAGACTGCGCTTGGTTCTGGCAGGAACAAAAAGCAAGATGTGGGATGACTCAAAATGGATAAAGAAACCACCCAGGAAGGACCTCATAATAACATGAATCAAAGTTGGCAACACACCCTGAAAGTCACATCCTTCAACCACACCAGCTATTAAACACTTAATGTGAACTTGTATAAAATACTGTCCGAAGACAGGCTTACTTATGGAATGAGTTTAGTATATTAATCATTAAATCAGCATACAGAATGATGAAAGCAGCAGCGAGTGCTGCTTTCCAGACATTTCTGATGGCAGAAAAACCTTGGCACAGTAACCTGCTGTTGGCCTACAAGCATTTCCCTCCTTTTAAGAGGCTACATGACTAACACGCCAACCAAAGAACGAACCTGGTTCACAGGCTCAGTTTTGTCAACACTAAAATTTTGGAAGTCTTGACTCAGAACTTGTCTTTCATCAACCAATAATTTCTATTTAAAATAATTAAGCAAATTAATAAATAAAGCATTACCTTCACCATTCTTTTCCCTTTCCTCTGGCACAGGAATGCCAGACACAACTGGACGATGTTTTGCTGGTAAAAATTTTGCAGGATAATACACAAACAGAAGTGGTGGCTTTCAGCAATACATCTGGTATAACATGAAATTTCCAGATTATACAGGGCATAACCACAAGGCCTTATCTGAGGTCTAAACCAACACAAAAATTGAAATCCATTTCTAAGGAAAATGGGTTGATACCAGCTCAACGTTAAAAAAGCAGTGGTGGACAGTCTGGAAGAAAAAGTTCACAGTGGGGGAAAAAAAAGCATCTGACAGCAGGATGACAAAAACTACCCTGTGTTCTGCTGGAAAATTTAAGAACTGTCAAGGAATGCTCTTCTGTGGCAGTGTGATTGGTGTCTGGATGATTCATGCTATTTGACAACTTGAAGGCAGAAGATGACTCTAATGCATAGAGAAAAAGGTAAAAAATTGTTAAGGATAGACCACACCCTTGACAGCTGGTGATACCATCCTGCTGAAGAGAAATTGGTATATCAGGTGTATAATGTGTGTGTGTTTAGTAGGACAAAATCAGGAGCCTCTGAGATTCACATGCCAGCTGATTATATATTGCCTGCTAAATAAAATAGTATTTATTGCCAGTTGATTAAAAAAACCCCTACAACCAAAACCTGAACACTTTCAGGAAAACTCGTGATAATGCAACTTTGTTGCATTAAACCGACATACTAAAATATAGTAAGTTTACAATGTTAGGATAAAAATCAGGGAGTAAGAGTATATTTCATTGATCAAGATTAGCAGTCACAAGAGTGGCCACTTGTGCTACCACAGAACATATTTTAATGGTGCCTTGGACTGTGAAAAATGCCACAGAATGGAACAAAATTTAGTGCCTGCAGTGGCCCCTGCCTGACCAGCAGGCGATGTCTATGGCACCAGGCTGGGCACCTAAAAGGATGCTGACAATTCAATGCTTCCTTTGAAAACTCCTGCTTGAAGTAGCATTCTAAGTGATGAAATTTGGGAAGAACCAACATCTTGATATCTGGGGGACTGTGATCTCACATGCCACATGCTGCCACACAAGATCAGACTCAGTTTTCTGTTTGGTTTCTGCATTCCTTTAACACATATATGACCTAAAAGCAGTTGTAAATTTTGTGTTCACTTCTTATTACCATCTTCTCTTGTGAAGGATCCAAAAGATCTCAGCTCACTGGGGCCACGTTTATGGTATCTACATCAGCCAAAGAGAACAGTGACTCTCTCTCTATTGCACTTATTGCACCCAGGAAGTTTTCCCCAAGACCCCACATAATTTCCTCTTCCACCTGACTTTGGAACCTTTAATTTTTCCTTCACTTCATCAGTGTTTACAGGGAGAAATAGCTGCTGAATTGAGCCCCACATGAATGGAGAACTGTCATTCATTGCGCAATTCAGAATATGCCTTTTATCCAGGGAAATTTCTTCAGACTATTTATCTCTAAAGGTATTTTTAAGAAACAATTAAGATCACAAAGGTAGTATATAAAATGTCACAGAATTTTTCTATTGCTTGAAAAATAATTATCAGCTTATTTGCATTGTTAAACGTTAATTAGTTATGAATGGTAATTTTTTCTCAACACTGCAATACTTCAATTTCTCATTACAAAATAGTTTCAGCTCTATTAATTAGTTCTAACAGTAACTCATAGTAATGGATGACACCTTAAGTGAGCTATTAAATGCACTTTACCACTGATTAGGAAGAAGACAACTAAAAACCTGGCTAGGTTTACATAAAGGCAGAATCTGAAACAATACATTGCAGATTGATTGACTTTTGTGAAAGCAACACACTCCCTCTAAGTCAGGCAGGCTCGGCAGAACCAGAGGTTTTGTCACACTTCTGTGAGGTTCACGGGATGGCCACATACCAAATGGCCCAGTATTTAACCACTGTTTCCATTATTTCATGTATGACATTGTTCTTCACAGAGATCTACACCTCTATGCATACACACGTGTTTGTTTGTGTAGACTCACGCAGGCAAATAATTTTCTCAATTACACAGTAAACTCCTTTTTTTTTTTTAATTTTTTTTTTCAATTTTGCTTTGTTTGATTTACCTGGTCCAAACACAGCAAAGGGATGGGGTTCTGGCCAAAAGTATTCAAAGATCCACTACCCTGGATGGTGACAAAAACCGTAACAGAATATTTCTCTTGCCAATACTTCTCTTGCAACCTTTTTGTCATGGGCCAGTATAATTAAGTCATGTAGTGATTTCTTTCTCAAACCACTGCCTAAAAATCTGCATGTATAACCAATCCTGCATTGAAGCGCATGAACCTCTCAGATGGCTGGTGAGATGGCAGCCTGTGCCTGGAACAAAATCCCACAGCAGTGGTTACAAACTCCCCGATCACCACGACCCTTCTGGGAAGCCCAAACCTGTACTTACATTCATTTACCAGGACATTACTGCTAACTCAGAATGCTTTCAGAAACAGAGATGTGCCGACCCTTCCTTAAACCTGCAGTGAAATTTGCCTTGGATGCTGTTCTTCATAGGACATTCCAACAATTCCAAAAGAAGCTAAGGAGTAAGAATGTGTTGTCCAAAACACACTTTATTGAGCTGATGCTCCTTGCTGTGTACTTGGAGCCTCTAGACCTGCCCAGTCAGCAGCTCCCCAGCAGGAAGCCTGGCCATCCCTGCCTCCCCAGCCTCCCCAAACGCATCTTCCTGAGCTGGAAGCATGGAAACTGCTGTAAGGGCAGCCTCCAATGATTGACCCATACTAGAACTACAAAAGCCACAAGGTGATTTCAGGTTTTGCAGTTCTGTGCTCTGTGGTGGGGAGCATTCAAGTTTGGAGAGACACTGGAAGACCTTCTCTACAGGGCCTGAATCCAGACGATTTCAGGGGCCTCAAACTGTCAAGGCTTCCAGGTTCTTTCATCTTCCAGAAGGGAGACTGTACCTGAGCCTATGGAGAAGGACTAGTAACGCAGAACTAGGTAATTTAGTTTCTGACTAACCCATGGAATACACTGTGTCTTGGCTGCAGTTTATTAGAAAATTTCACAGACCACTAGATTTTGCTGAATAAACATTATCTGGCACAAAAATTTTTACTTTTTTTTTGAAGAATATAGATGTAGATCTCATATAAGAATACCCTTATCCTAAGGAGCAGATCTTTTTCCTCTGAAGTCACAGATTTGGCTGATCATAGTGCAAATTCAGGTTTTATTCTATTGAAGGAAAGCCCAAGAGGAAGGCAGCACCTGAGGCACCCTACCCATTGCAAAGTGCCTCTATTGTCCTGGAGTGGTGTCCATTCACAGCCCTGCATGTTTGAGAGGGAACCCAGCTGCGGGAGGAACACTTCTAATGTTAGCAGTAACAGTGAAACAGGTATCAAATTCTGAGACTCCAGGTTGCAGGTCTTACTCCTGACACCATTACACTGTGAACCTTTACTAAGGAAGACCCAATGCTTACTGGGAAAACTGCAGGTAGGTACACTGTTGAGGTTGAAAAGTGATCTCTATTCCAACACTTTTGCCAGTGCTATCATTCCTGTCCATATCTGTGTTCTATAAAATTCCTGGTCAAGAGCTACTGTTTAGCAGCTGACCTATCTTCACGGGCAATGGATAGAAATTGCCTAAATTCAGTTAGTAAGAAATGTAATTCACATGCTCACTGACAACAGAAGATGAAAAATATATCAGCTTACACACCACAGTAAGTATAAAGGCAACTAGGTAATTGTGTTACTTATTATTTACATCACATTATGAAAACCCTTAAAATCATTACTAGTTCACTCTCAAAATCTCCTATTACAGTAATAAGGCATATAAAAAAGAAATCTGTAAACTGTTCTTCCAGACAGTGGAACTGTTTGAGTTTAATCCAAATTAACATACTGAGTATCACGGGCATTTTCATTAAACATTTTTTTGCATCTTGTATTTACATATGTATGGTTCATGTTGCAGATCATACTTGATACTAGGGGAAAAGTGAGCCAGTGCCACATTTACTGAGAATCTGGCATCTAGAAAATTTTAGATAAACATTACACTTTCTTCACAATAGGTAGAACATCTGGATAACCTGGAACTTTTGGGGAAAAAAAAAAAAAAGCAACATGTGGAATTCAAACTTAGTTCTGAGGACTTGAAACAAAAGGCACGAAATTGAAAATCTGCATACTTGCAAATGCAATCAGAAAAATTCTTGTACTCCACTACAATATTCTGTAAGAAAACAATCAAGTTTGAGCAAGAGAGAAAGAATTTGTGAATAGCAGTAGAAGTCTTCAAAGACATAAAAAAAAAGCAGAAACATTTTATGGGAGGAAAAACTAGAACCCATTTGTGCTGATTCTTCAAAGAATCTCCTTGAACTACTCAAATCTACCTTGTAGGATAGTGAGTTAAAACAACATTATAGGCAACTTCCAAGTAAGAGGATTAAAAAAATCACACCTCATTAAAAAAAGAAAACAAAACTCATGGGAATGGACATGCAGCGAGCAATCTGAGGTCCAGCACAAACAATAAAGCAGCTTGAGAAGATGGAGAAAGATTGAGTGTGGACAGGTGTAGAATAAGCTGACTTGCAGAGAAAGTTTGTAGGATTCAAAGTAGCAGATGCATGAGAAGTTTACCTCACCTCAGGCATTGAAACCTCCAGCATTCTTCAGTCGTGGGTCAAAATGTTGAGCCTGTTTTGCCAAACACTAACACCTTGTTTGTAAATTAAAGAAAATATTACTAGGAACATTAACGTTTTCTTTCTCTGTGTATCTGATGCATGACTTCCTTTACTCATCTGCCCCCAAATTTAAGAAATTTCAAACTTCTCACTGTATCACAGCTTCAGAAGTGATTTTTGTTCCCTTCCATTATCTGCAACTCTTACTTTCCTGCTACACTCTTTTTGAATTGACAAAAAAGACCCCATCACACCTACAAAATCATCTCCTGAATACTAAACTGACAACCCTATATGACTGGCTTGCTGTGCCTGATTTTGAACTCTGCAAAATTAAGCTATTCCAGGCTGACATGGCAGCCCGACTCCCCACAATGCTGGAATGTATTGCTGTGGACACTGCAAGGATAGACAGACTGACATTACCCACCAGCTAACCTGTACATTACCACAGCCAAAGAGCAGCTCTAGAAGAGCTCAGTGCTGAAGATGGGCCAGCACAATCCTGCAAACAGGCAGCTGGGACCTGAGGGAACTCTGATGCCATGGAAAATTTAGGACCTGTATCTTTTACAAGGAAGAAAGTCACAGCCACAGTCTGCAAATTCTCCCATGCTGCTTATTTTTAGACAGTACTTCACATTTGGAAGCCAATGGCAGATACATGCACAAAGTATTACAAATCTTTCACTGACTTGGGGACAGGAAGGAGAGGGACCAACACAACAGCCTTGTCAAGGACAAAGAAATCCCAAGTTCTCAGTGTAAAAATCTCTTAAAACTGATGAAGGCAGCAGGTGGCCCTTCAGGAAACTGGCTTAGGAAGGGGCTGGAAAAGCAACTTCTGTAGAGTAGCAGAAATGATAGAAAATCTTGAGTGGCATCACCTGCCACATACAAGAGATTATGCTTCAAGAGAGGAAACACTGAGTATTATCACTTAAAAACACACACAGGGCTGCAGTTTTTCAGAAAAACAGACAAGTATTAAGAAGGAAAGACAACATTATGGACAAGGCACAACTGAAATGAGCATATCTATGATGAAATATTCTGAATGACATTTTAATAAGCTCATATATTTACAACAACACATACATACCTCAGAGGCTAATGACTTATATTCACAGCTTCAGAAGTCAAAGTCCCCAATACTTAAATTCATCATAGCAATGACATCAACAGGCCAAAATAACAACCTTCTATAGATGGAATACCTCATATTAATTTAAACCACTTTTCATAGCTGTTATAAACCAGGTCTCATTGGTGAGGGAGATCAAGCTTACATAATCTATTACTTAATGACTGAATATTCAAATACAAGCAACATGGTCAAAATAGCAGCAATAGCTGTTTTGTTGTAGGACAGAAGAGAATCATGAGAAGCCCAAACAACTTAATGTGCTCAGTTGCAAGTAAATGTGTGCTAACCCTTTTGCAGCTACTCCACTGGTCCTGAAAACTCTGCTAGGGATGGAAGTCTAATTAGAAAGTTTCTTGATTAAGAGGGGAGGGATTCCCATTTCTGATATGCCTTTACTGAAAGTGCTCTGGGAGCAGGGGACAGGGAAAATAAAAGAAGGGTTGTGAGAGTTTTCCTTGGACGAACAATTCTGGAGAACTGTTTGAAGAGAAAGCACAAGGCCCTGTCACGGTTATCAAAGTATACACATACCTAAGGAGTGAAGGGAACTTGTACTTAGAAGTCTTAGAAGAATATGATAACAAAAGTACTGCAAACATCTTAAACGAGGCATTTCCTGATATTGTGGTGTAACCTCTTCAGCAGGATAATAATAACCTAGGAAAGAAGTAGTAGTAAAAAGGTACATAAAAGGCAGTGTAATAGCTTAACATAGTATGCATTTACTTGGTACATGATATTAGCCACTTTAATTATATTTCCAGAAACAGCATGTTTTTGTACTCACCCGTGCAATAACAACACTACTGAAAAGGGTAGTTTAGACAAAAGAACATACAAAGCCCATGAAGAATCGAGTATATTTATTTTATTCCATCTTGCATTTGTGTTGTTAAAGCAAAGCGTTCTATACATATTATTTAGCTACTTACTGCTGTTCTACACCCATTATTGACCTAACTGCAGAAAGACAAATGCAGGGACAAACTTGTTAAAACAAGCATATTGATAATGCTTCTCTGACTTTGACAAATATTCATTTAGAAATAAGATACTGCTCATGGGTTTCTTTTATTAACAGTTAATGGCTCAATTCACAGAACTTTGAGACACCATGGAACATGTAGCAAAATGTAGTGCTGATAATAGGCAATGTCTCTTCTCTTCACTACACATTCTTCAGAGGAAGAATATTATGGTAACAGCTGAGCTAATGATTCAAATACTTAAATGGAAAGAATCTGGCAAGTGATGGATGACAACTTTTAGATACAAGATGACCTCATATTTATTTATGTAGGCAAAAAACTTCAGTGTCACAGGCATAAAGAATTATTATTTGAAAAAACGGTATATGCATTTTAAAATAATGTGTTCCAGCTTTATAGCAGGTGCCATAGTATGATTACAGGTCAGATATAGGAAAGATCTCAAGAAAACGAACAGTAAATCCAAGTATTTTGACCTGTTTCAAAGCCAGGTAACATTGCAATGGCTTTAAAAAAAAACAAACCCGCAATTAATTTTTGTTTTGTTTCTTAACACTAGCTTTAACTGTATGAAATCACACTGCAGGAGTATCTTTAAAACCACTCCTGTGACATGTGGAAAAATGAAATCACACTGTGAGCCAGAATGGGAATTTTCCTGCACAACAAATATCTGAAAACACTACATTAAAACATTTTAATAAATCACTTTGTTCTACAGCTTCTAACAGATAAAGTGTACTGTCAGCTGTGCCTGGGGAAAACAAAGTGTATCTATCACTATATCAAAACCAGTTTAATCTTAATGTCTAATAGATGCTCACTAAAAGGCTGATTTAGAACAAAAAATTTTAAGATTTTCAATCTGATTACATAGTTCTTCCACTGTGACAGGCTACTAGGCTGTCTGCTTCACTGCACCTGTAGGAATGCATGAAAAAAGAGTTGAATGAACTAAAGATGTTTTTCCTCAACATTTATGCATTATTTCCCTCTTATCTTATAAAAACAGGAAACAGTTTCAAGTACTTTGGGGCTCTACACTTATTCCTTGAGAAACTACTGTTATGGTAAATGGCACAGAAATACTTCAAAGAAGTGTTATAGGTGCCATACTTCCAGTCCAAGACATGCAGGTGCTGGAACTAAAGCAAAACAGTGGAATTTTAACAGACTGAGTATTCTTTCACAGTTTTGCAGATAGAGCTACAACAAACCGAGCTTAAAAGATGCACTTTTGCAATTCACATGTTTTAATTATTTTAAGGGATTTCTGATTGCAATGTGCAAAACAAAGAGGCTGTCAGAGTTCACTTGCTCTCAGGAGCACATGGCACTGACAGAACAGGTGCAGGGCACAGAAATGCATTATTTGGAATAACACACAAGTGGGCACCTCTGCCAGCAGCAGAATTCCAGGCTCTTGGCCCTTTGTAACTATGTGGCCTTGAAATTCTTTGGATATGGAATGTATTTAACCAAGTTCAGTTGTGCAAGAGACATCTGAAGTGGCAAACTCACATTATGCTATGCCCCAAAACCTTACAATAAAAAGTATCTTTTGCTATATAAATCCCAATTCTGTTTAAAATTTCTTATAATTTTAAAAAGTAAAACCACACAATCATACAAAGTATTTAAACAGCAATAAATAGTCTTCCTGAAACTCAAAGAACATGTGCATTCAACTATTACACAAACAACATCAGGTACTAATCTGTAATCTCTACACTATGGTGGTATGCTGGAACAACATCCCCAAACTGACAGTAATCACACTAGAAAATATGAACATTTCTTTCAAGCAAATTTAATGCTATAATGCTGCTGGTTTTCCTCTTCCTGCTACTATTTTCCTGTAAAAATGGGTGAATCTGAGAGAAAAAGGAAAGTAATAAAAACACGTCTTAAAATTAATCACTATATTTCACAGCTGCATGAACAAAGCTGTGCTCTTTTTATCCTAAATAAATATCTTTGCAAGCATCTGGAACTAAATATTTTTCTCTGCAGCCTGGGAGCTGCGGAAGGGAGATACTCCTCTTGAAGAAAAAAAAGACTGGAGAATCAAATCCTGTTGCCTCTGCAATGAGGGTAAATATTGCCAGCTACTAGAGGCAAGGGTGGTGAGAGGGGAGATTTTCTCCTTAGTCCCTCTGAAAAACAGTTTCCTTCAGCCCTATCATTTAATTTTAAAGTGGAATTTGTTTTATCCTGCAGACTAATAAGTACCCTAGGAGCTTGATTGGTTGGTGCTTAATGAAATTGCTTCTGCTGACATTAGATACATTAGGATACTGATTAAAACACTTAATGATCTCTCTTGATTTTAAATTGCTAGCTTAGATTTGTGAGATGCCATCAAAGTATCTTTTTCCTTTCTCTCCTCCATCCTAATCCTGCTTCTCCTTCCCTTTTTCTGTTCATGATCCTTAAAGGTTGTGGCTCATTGGCAACAGCTCGGTCACAAACCAAACGTTAACACCATGTTGAACACTGCATTGTTTAAAATGTGCCAAACCCCAGAATAAACACTGAAACACAGTCATCTCTGAAATACAATTTCCTGTCTCAAAGCTCAAACTATTCTTAAATGTGGCAACACTGAGGAATATTAATATGAAGGGAAAGCCAAAGTTAGAGTAAACTTTAACTCTGTAAAATATTTGCTGAGGAAAAATAATTTTGTAAACGTAAAAACAAGTATAAAAGCATTACTTTTCAGCTTGAATGTGGAAGACAGCAATAAATTGCCAGAAAATGGTGTTGGAATGGGATTCCTATGACAACAAAGCTGCTTTTCATGTTCTTAGACAAAACTGCATACCATATCACCTTCCAGTGGGAAACATGTATGTATTATGGCCATAATGACAACTTATATCTAAATATCGTTAAACGCTATAAATACCAGGTTTGGAAACTTTGCCTGGAAAGGGGGAAGCCACAATAACTGTAAAAAGTTCCATTTTCCTCAACAAATCTTATCAGGGCTCTTGAGATGAAATTATACCTACAAAACAAAATTTACTTATATACTAAAACCTGCTGTGTCAGAAGCCTTTATCAAAAAAGGTGAGTATACTGAATTTTATGCTTAATACAAACATTAAGACCACAGAAAATAAAAAAGTAGAAGTTTTTGTACATTTTAGCACCATTATGAAGTTAGACTCGAATGCCGGTTGTGTCACTGTGGCTGTACCTTGCAGCTGGTGGAGCTTGTGTGAAGCTTGTTGACTTCAGCCAACTTTAAAAGAAGAAAAACTGGTTTGCCGATCACAACAAATAATATGTTTGCCATTTTTTCCTTTTTCTTTTTCTCTTTTTAAATTAATTTTGAGCTTTATTTTTATCTCTGTCAGCTAAATCCAAGTCCAAGTCCTTTGGGTCTCTGGATGGCTCGTATGGGCTCTGCTATCCCTTTGCCGTCTGGTCCGAGACCCGTGCCTGGGGTCCAGCCCATACTCTGAAGCATTCTGTTTCCAATGTTGTTTTCTGGGATTGGTTGGGTGTTTTCACCTACAAACCCTGAGATTAAAGAAATACACAGCATTAATCAGCACTGCCTGCCATGTGGAGAAGAGCAGGATTATCTCTCATAAAGCTTTAAACTGTCTTATTCTCCTAATTCATCTAACAGGTTTCTAGAACAGGCTGTCTTTGCACATGTTGACCTCTTGACTGCATATGATTCTAAATAACACAGTCTAATGCTTTTGTTTTTAATGCTTTTGAAGATTCATTCTGGTTTTATATATGACAAATAGTATCATATTATATTCCAATATGGTGGATTTCACATCAGCCTCAAAGAATATAAATCACCTGCAGATTGTCAAGATCACATTAATTTCTAGTCCTATGCAGTTACTAAGAAGAGACACATCATAGTAACACGACCATCACTCTGTTCTTAGCAATATTTATCATTGACCTTCCTCAAGAAAACCCAATAAAAACGTTCTGAATAAATAATTATAGCTCTTACAGAAACAGTACAGATAGGTGGTCAACCACTCTGAAATTCAGCTATACCTTTACTTACCGAGTAAGTATGTTCACAATGTTCTTTTATTGAACATTGTGAAATTTGATATGTCCAAGGTTACTTTTGGTGTTTTCAATTTTACTAAGTGTTGTTTACACTCTCTTCTCCTTAGCATTGAGATCTTTGAGAAATGCTGCATACATACCACAGAAAAGAGCACCAACATTGCAAGTATTAGTATATATTTGTTACAATAACAGATTAATTTTTAATAAGAAAGTGTTTTTTTTTTTCCTATGAATACGTCATTAAAAAAATAGTGAAGTCAAAATAATAAAGCTGTTTTTTCCCCTTCATCAACCAGATTCCCCAAGCCAGAGTTTAGAGACAATGCATGGATAAGCCTTCTAAATATAAGTATCTTGCACAAGGGATATTTATTTCAAGAATCTGTGTTAAAATTTATCAACTTCCAGCATGCAAACAATTTTAAAAAGGGCTGAAGGTTTTGAACACAAGCAGTTGCATGTAGACAGCTGGATATTGTTTTCAGCATTATTCAACATCCCCCTGCCCAACAACAACAACAACAACAAAAACCCCTCAATGTGCCCAGCTTCAAAACTGTTTGATTTTCTACCTACTTATTCTGCCTGCTACTTTTTCAAAAATACTGTAGTAGAAGCCTCTGATTTTGAGTTCTTGGAGACTATAAAATCTTTAGCCAAGAATTTACCATTGACAAGCAGCTGTCTTATCATTATATTAACTTACTAAATAAGAACACAAAAAAGTTGAATGTGAGCTTCTAAAAAGCCTAATTTATCACACACACACACACAAAAAAGCAAGGTTTCACAGTGGAAACTGCATACACAGACAGAAATTCCAAATGAGAGGTGCTCATTAAAAACTTCATGATGATTGTGATGATGAATTTATAGTACTCCAGCATTATCCACTACAGATTTGTTCATATTCAGTAAAACACAGGCTACATAAAAGGCAGAGTGCTTTCTAGTATCTCAGTTCCTGAGTCAAAGAAAAAAAGGAGTGCATTGAGGGAAGGCATCCTTTAATACTGGTTTGAAGTTATGCTTAATGCGAGGCTTAAAATAAAGGCTTTTAAGTCAGCAGTCTCCAGTCCCTGAGAGGGTTCTTCTTGAACTGACCAGCACAAAATTCAATGTCCAAGACTTCCTTTCTTTTCAGACCCCCACAGGCAGAGGCAATTTTCATACAAATGAGTCTCTGGCACTACCTGGCACATACAACACAGGCTTTGTAACCTTCCCATTTATACTTTTTAGCTCAAAAAAAAAAAAAAAAAAAAAAAAAAAAAAAAAAAAAAAAAAAAAAAAAAGGGAAAGAAGAAGGGGTACTGCTCAAGAAAAATTCTGTTAAGCCTCATAGGTAAAACCTTGGAACTGTGTTTTGGTCCACTTTTTGTAAAAAGTGATGGCAAAAAAATGAAGAATCATTCCAGTAAATGTTTGTGGAACAATTAAGGGGAAAACTTCAAGGGGAAGAGAGATCCAACAGACCTGCCAAGCAGGAAAGAGCAAGCACAAGGGTGTCTTTTATGACACCTAAAAACTGGAAACATGAAACCATTAATAATGCTGCCCAGGCAGAGGCAGCAATGCTGCTGGAACAGTATGCAAGGCATAGCCTGAGACAACATAAACAGCTTTTTTGTTTTAGTCTATTGAGGGTAAAAACCCACAGAGCTCTTCCTGTTACAGATGTACCTTTCTACATGAATTTCAATTCCTGAGACAGCCAGAGGAACCTCACAAAGAAGATATATGAAAGAACATTCTGTACCTTGACATGTTATTTAGTAAACTGGTGCTTCTATTTTTGATACCTTTTGAAGCAATTAAATGCTGTTTTTCCATGACAAGATAATTTGAATTGTTTTTAAAGACATATAAAAACTGCTAGATTGTGTACACAATACCTATTTTTCCCTCCAATGTACATACTTTTATATCTGCTATTAAAACACAAGCTCTCCTAAGAGTCCTGTTTTACTCTTAAAAAAAAAAAAGGAAAAAAAAGAAAAAGAAAGAAAAGAGAAGCCACCATAAACTTGGTTTCACAACCTACTTTTGGGCAAACAATCAAACATACACTGTCCAAAGGATAACGTGTTTGAAGGCTTTGTATTGCAGCAAGAATAAAGCAAAACCAAAACCACATCCATCTTGCCTATATTACTAATTGACTAATTACTCATTCTCATAAATGAGTAGAATACAGATTACTTTTATTTGAAATGTAAAAAATATTTAATATACCCATGTCATTCCATTGCTGTATAGTTAGTTTTTATATGAATACTATCTATGTCTGCCTTTAACATTCCTGCAATTTTTCACCCATCACTAGAAAAATTTATCTGTAATGCAACATATTTTACTTGAATCCAAAGAATGTGGATAGTGGTATTGCCCTCTTCCTCCATTTCATGTGCAATCAGCAGGTTGGAAAAAATCCCAACATTTGCATTGCTGATAGACTGCATGATGGGAGAGAGCTCTTAAAAATCATGCTACACTGTGTGCTATTCCCCTGACCCCCATTCCTGTGCTTTGGGCTTTTATTTTCTAATTAAAAGCAGCAATTGTCCTTGTAATATTCATCTTCAAGTTCAGTTTTTAATTCATGCCTATGGCACTTCTTGGACTAGCCAGTAGGGCCTGTTAGAGAGAATGGTCCAAGCACATGGCCTTGAAAAGGGCTGTGCTACCTCTGGGACGTGTTCAGTCTTGATCCACCCAGGAGCAAGAGCAAAAACAACCCATTGTGCTGTCCCACAAAAAAATAACTATGCAGAATCAGATTAAAAAAAAAAAAATTGGGGATACATTTTTCTAATTTTAATGCTGTATGAAGTTTCCAGGAGTTACAAGGAGTCTCTGCACTAATAATTTGTAGCAATCTTCTGTGCAGTACACCTTTTTTTCCACAGACAGAAAATGTTTTTAGCAACCCTAACAATGATTCCTGATCTACCAGATGAGTAGTCTGCATGTAAAAGTGGCTGCCGTTATATGAGGGAGGAGAAAACATTAAGGTATGTAACTTGTTTGGAAAGACAGCTCTGTAAAGTATCCTCAGCTTATGTTCCTTCTCTCTGCAGTACTGCCAGCTGAAAGAATGAAGGACAATTCTCAAATCTTTGTGTATATGAATAGATACACTTCAAGGTCTACATTTTTTATGCATATGACCTTACATACATGGAATATGAAATCAGTGAGAAGTAAGTGACAAAATTGGGAAGTGGAAAGCAAAAAACTCATCACATTTGTTTAATTTTGGTATGATACTTATGATGGCATTAAAGGCAGGCTTCAGTGAAAAATAAAAGTATGTAATTTTTTCTTAACAGCTGTTGAGACAGGTATGTCCTGGTTAAACAGTACACTAGCATTCAGTGCCATACCCTTGATTTTACAGTGATTGCCATGAATTAATTTAATTCCATCTGTAAGCTAAAATCAGATCAGAGGTCTAATGCTGCTGCAGGCTTCACATCTGTTTAATCATTTTTGGATACAGCAGCTTGCAAAAGTTCAGCTTTTAAATTTGCTTCATATTTAAGAAACAATGTTACACCAGTGTACAACACTGTCAGCAGGAAACAAATGAGCCTATGAACAGTTTTGATCTGACAGACCTATTTTATTTGCAAAATGCTTCTACAAATTCAAAGCTCAACACTGGAGTTATTGTTTATTAAAGAATAATAAAGGAGCTATGACCTCATAAACTACTATTGTCACAATATTTATTTGTATGGTCCAATTGCTGGATAAGACTAACATCAAGCATGTTTGGCTTATACTGGGCTGAATAAAACCAGAATACAGCTAGGATCAAGCTCTCAGATAACCCTTATTTAAGAAAATGTGTGGGTTTTTTATTGTGTTTCTTTTTTTTTCCTCTCAACCCCCCTCCCCCAAGCTGTAAGAAACAAATGAAGGCATAGTGAAGTAATTTCATCTGTGGCCACCACACTATTTCTGATGTTAAGAAAATGGGGTTTTAAACAGTTTTGAGAAAATGACACTGTACATAAATATAGTCTTGCCCTTTCATCTTTCTTTTGTGTGATTAAGACTTGTGAGCAGAACAGCAATGCCTTCACAGAGCACACCACAACTATTATTTCCTCTTCTATCGCTCCCAGCAGCCTTAAATCCTTTAAATCCTTTCCTAGAAGGATCTCTCTTTGCTTGGGTAATTTTTGCAATACATGGCCTGCTAACCCTTACCCCCTACCCTGGATCTCACTTATGTCTATCACAGCAGAGTCAGTCTTTCTACCTCAAATCTTCCAAGGAGCATTGTGGATGGTAATTCACTTGCGTAATTGGCTCAAGAGATGAAAATCTTGTATCTGCCTCTCTTAGCCACTAATCTATCCAGCTGACTGCAAGCCTAATTGGCAGCTTGTTTAGTAATTTGGCTCCTAAAGTGTTGTATTGATGTTGGATAAACAGCCAATGGAAGCAGAAATGATACATGCTGATTCTCTTTAAAAGCTGGTGCACTTTCCCCCTCATTTTCTGAAAGCATTTAATATTTCATCTATTCTTTTTCTTTTCTGACTCCTCACCAGACAGATGAGCTCAGAACAGTAGGGACAGATCCTGATACACAAGGAAACCAATCAGAAGAATACACTGCTGTATAGTCTGTCTTTTTATGCCAGCTCTCTCTAACTAGCAAAACGGGAATCAGACTGCCTAGATGTTTATGTTCTTAAAATTGTTTTGGGTAATTGCACAAACACAGCTTCAGAAGCACAGCTACCAGCTGCATGGTGATTTTAAAACTCAGTACCTGCAGTGATTTTCAAAATTCAGTACATATGGCTGTGTATCTACTAAAAAAACCACAAAACACCAAACCAAAACTAAAACAACTCAGCTATGAGAATGCTATGAAAATTATTTAGCTAATATTTGAGACTGCTTTATTTCACCAGACTTTAAAACATCCCTCACACTGAGCTATCTGAGATTGTCTAAAGAATTAAGAATTATTATGTTCAGGTAAGTCTGCTTGCATTGAATTTTATTCTAACACAGAGATCAGAACAGCAGAGAGGACATAGCTATGACTTTGGTAGGTGCTGGATGCCTCTGTATTTATCCCGTATCCACCGCAGAGTTTTTTTTTGATTTCTGCACTGTCATACTTTCATTCCTACTACTCCATCTCAAGGGGTATTAAATGTGGCCTGGGTAAACACACCCTATCTTGAAGCATAGACTCTAGATTTAAATCTATTTTCAACTGTCCTGAATATATAAACATAAATTCACACACCAATGAAGATTGTGACACTGAATTTTAGGTACAACTGGTTGTCCAGAAACACAGATCACTTGGAATCGGATTTGCAGGTGCTCTTCTCCTTCCATTCTTTACTGGATTACACTGTATGAGGAGTAAAACTTCATGCCCATTCAGTCTTTGCTGCTATAAAATTGGTTGGAAGAACTGGTATTTTTGTTTCTTTTATCCCTCTGTAAGGGGAATCTCTTGAATACCCAAGACTGTCTTTTCACTTCAGTCCAAAGAAGGTCTTTGTTTAATGCTTCGTCTTTGATGACAGAAACACTGTCACTGCATGGCACTTTGGAAGAAGCATTCTCTCTGGGGGATGTTGCAAAGTTCTGTTTAGCGCACCCCCCCCCCCCCCCCAAATTCAGCAAAATGAATCCCATCTGATAAGCATTCCTTCACTTTTACAGAAAGACTTGGAGCCTTACAATGAAACCCAGTGGAAATCCAAAGCAAAAATTGTCTTCGTGAAATCCAGAGTATGTACAACAGATTTTATTAGGAACTCTTCCACCAATTGCAAGGCTTTTACAAAAAGACAGAAATCTTGCCTGCATTGGAAACCTGATCAATGAATTTTATTTCTTCATATGGTAAACAGGTATTTTTATTCTTCCGTAGTGATAAAACTTTCTGCATAAAGCTATCAGGTTTATGCACAGACCTCCTTCCTTATTCAAAAAGTGAATCATATGCTGAAAAACATTTAAGAAAAGTGGTTTTCACATAATCTCTACCAGGGACTGTTTGCAGCAGTGCTCCCTATTCCCTCAGGAGAAAGAAAAACTAGTCACCAGCAACTGAGAGGTTGCTGTGGAGAGCTGGGATAAGAAATTATGCTGACCAAGGCAAAACTACACATTTTAACTGCCAAACCGTCTGTGTTTTAACAAAAATCCTTTGCAATTACCACCCTAAAACTGACTGACAGAAATATCAGGTACTTCTTTTATTGGTTGAGTTCTAGGAAAACTACAGGACATCCATTTGCCCATCTGAGAAAGGTGATGGTTCTAACAAACTGCACATAAAAAGGAGGTGGCTCCTCTCTGTGGGGAACCACTTTAATATGATATCTAGCAGAGAATGTGCAGAACTTGCAGAGCACATAACTGCCCTTGAGGATGAGTCTCCCTACTAACATCTCTGTTCATTGAAAGCCAGTCCTCAAGCGTACAACTGTTTAATGAAACATACCTTTGAAACTTGAAAATAATGGCTGGTTTAGCCTTCCCCCCCGCCCCGCCCCAGATTTCCACTATATTAAGGGTACTCTCTTTGGTTATATTCTCCAGTAAGCTGGTTTATGGTTCTTGAAGCCAAAAAATCCATGGAATCACAGAACATCTCAAGTTGGAAGGGACCCATAAGGACCAGAAACTTCAGCTCCCAGAAGAGGCAATTTGAATGGTTTCCATAACCAGAAACAGCTATCTTATGAAAGACTCCCAGAGTAATTCCGGGAATTATTCTAGAAGCTTCCACATTTCAGAAGATACAGCACTTAAAAAGACAGGTACATTCATCTTCTATGAATCTGAATGTTTCTTCTTGACTTTATAGTGGTAGTTTATACAGCCTGCAGAATATTTGTCTTCTCCCTAGATCACAAGAAACCCACCAGCAATTTTCCAGGATAAGCTTGTCCTGGTTGAATTGCAGGACTTCTGAAGTTTGTTACTGAACTTTCTGAACTTTGGTGCTTGTATGTAAGATGTCTTGCCTGAACCAGCCACCTCAAGCTCAACACAGAAAGCCTTTTGCTTTCAATACTGGATGGCACTCTGCAGTCTTTTAACTTCTAGTTTGGTCAGGCAATATGGCAGAAGAAACAAAGAAACAGAAAGAAGTCCCTAAAATTTAACTAGCTGCCAAGTTAGATACCAACCAAAGAAAAACGAGAGTCCATGGGATGCACAACCAAGCAGGCATGAAGTGCACGCCAGGAAGGATGTTGGCAGACTGAGGGTAACAAATGGTGCAATGCAATAAGGGAAAGGATTCACAACATGCCAATGTTGTATCGCCCTGTGATAAGGGATTTCTGCCTATAGAGTTGTACATTTGGTAGACAGAAAAGCCGTGAATCAAGTTAAAAGAAAATAGGCTTATTGTCTAGAGTTTTGGAAATTTATGGTCAGTTCATCCAAGTACCCCAAAGTTTACCTTTCCCCTGAAACTATCGCACTAAGTTGACCTTCACCACAAATTCAGCCTCAGCCACCTCTGCTTTCACACTGTAATCACAATCTTTTTCAAATCATCGTTTTGGTTCTGCAGATATTCAGGTCTGATTTTTAATCACTGACATATTAAGCATCAGCAAAATAGTTTGCTTAGCTGTTCCACTGGCAATTTTTAAAAAGGAATGAAAACATGTACCCTTTTGATTACCTTGTTAAAGTGAGTCAGAATGGCATTATATCAGTGCGCAGTATTTCTGCTGTAATTAAGAAACTGTCATATTTTTCATTAGAACACATTCTTTAAAAGGAAACTTTTAACTTGGTCATTTCAATCAGGACCAGCCTGAAGTGTAGCATGTGCATGCAACATGCCAACTAGAAAAAAAATATGACATCTGAATTGTTTTTGCAAAAGGTAAGTATTAAAGTGCCCATTACATGCATAAAAATTTACCTTTTTATATAAACATTTTCTATATTTTAAAAAATATTTTAAAAAATATTTTCTATATTTTAAAAAATAGCTTTCTCTTCTTATAATTAGTTTTTGCAGGTTTTTAACACTGCTCCAAACTGTAAACCACACTATGCAATATCAGAGTAAAAAGACTGTTTTGAAATAGAAATAAATGACTATTTACAAGGCATACAAATATGAGATGTGAAGCCGAATTTGATGATTTTTTCCCCAACATTTAAGACTTAAGAGGTTTGTTATTTTAAAAAAAAATATAAAATATCTCAGAGATTTAACAGGAGATGACAAAAATAAAAAATCTTGTACATAAGACACAATTAGAAAGAAACTGAGATAAATGCATATTCAGTGCATGGTATCTAAAATTCTGTAGCACCTATTGATTTGATATGAGACTTTACCTAGATAATCTAAGACTGAAATTGCTGCAAATATTCCCAGTGCATGTGTTTCAAGTAGTAACACTACCTTGCAAAGAATGTTCTTTCCCTGGCAAATTTTTGTTGTTGTTGTTGTTGCTATTTTATCATCACTTTCATTAAACTGGACCCAGTATTAGAAGGGCTATTTTCATGACAATGGATTAGTTTCTCTAAGGGTCCTTTTACAAACTTGAGAGTGCTGTATTGCTGCAGTGAAATATGTCAGGGTGTCACATGAAATAGCTCTACCACTCAGGTAGTCAGAGGGGAGAGAAGGTCATTGAGAATGACCTGTTCTCACATGAGAACAGAATCACTGGAATATTACTGGTTTCATGGAAGAAGTCATCCAAAAGAGTATTTAAAAGGTACAACACCTCATACTTCAGTTGTGGGATGTAATCAATTTTTACTAGTACCAGTTTTTTCTTGATTAATTAACTATCTAGGTTCAACAATACACATATGGGATATATGAAGCATCTACAAAATAGAAAATTTATCCTAGGAAAAAAGACAGAATATGATATTCCTATATCAGTACTGTCAGTTCCTAACCATCCATGCCTATATTATCTCCCATTTTCTTCACTGCTATTCAACACATCTTTTCTTCACCTTTACAAATGTCATTTTTGAAACTATAAAATGCTCTGTGCTGCTCACAAACTTTCTTGCTTCAATAGTTTCTCAATGCTGTACAAGTAAAGCTACATCCTTTGTTACTAATATACACAAACCTATTGGTATATGACTTTGCAGGCTGAGAACGGGCTATAAATTTAGAAATCAATATCTAACTCTATCAATATTCATTTTACTTTTTCAATACAAAATACAAAGGTGAAAGAGCAGTAAATAAGCTGGAGTACTGAAATAAATTGGGTGTTCTTGTCACAATTAATAAATGTTTAACCAATCACACTGCTTGCTACAGAAGTCTGTGGCTTTGTAAGGCATCTGAAAGTAGCAGGTGCTACCCTTGTGAGACTCAAACCCAGGGAATGCATTGCAATACCTCCTTAGGATCGTTCTCATCAGTACTACTGGACCTAAAGGCATAAATGACCATTTTCAGCACTGTGCAGATTTTTACAAGAGTTAATTTACCAATGTATTTTTTCCCAAATGCAAATGAGAATTTAGAAAACACTCTTACCAACACATGGACTCAGACCAAAGTTTGTCAATTTGCAGTCCATATAAAAACACTTGCAGCAAAGGAGTCATTTACAGACAGCCTTTCAAGTTTCACTATCATATTAAATGCAAACAATTAATAGGAGAATGTTCTTTTCATTTCATTTCAACTTCTGCTCATGTGAACAACTTCCATGATTTTTCATTCAAGAAAGAAGCTCACAAAATCTTCTACATAAAATCAAGCCCTCCTATTGCCGTATCTTAGCTAACTAAAACTACTGAAAGAAGAATAATCAAATAAGCAATCTCTTATTTTAATCCCAATTTCCAAACGTACATTCATTCTAAAAGAAAACCCCATTTCTTTCATAAAATCTTATGGAACACTGACAAAAAACAAGGCCTGTGACAGATTAACAATTATGTAGCTGTAGAAAGGTTAGCCTTTAAGAAAACGGTAATAATCTCTAGCATGCTATACATTACCTGTACACAGGTACAAGCTTATTCAATGTTTACCAAAGATTCTATTTGCTTAAAAACTTACAAGGATGAAGTGTAGAAAAACAACAACTTTTCTAAGACCATAAAAAAAATTTCTCAACCCTCCTGATACAAGAAAATTGAAAAGATTACCTTGAACTTGAAAAGACGGCACATCAGTTAAAAATTATCTCATATGATACCTTTACCACCCTTTATTCTCTGTCTGTCTTCATACAAAGGCAAAATTTGGGGCAAAACAATTTCTAAAATGGTGAGTTCATGGACACATAACATTGAATGACCACATATTTGCCTTAGTATAAAAATATTGGATTTGTAAAGTTACGCAGAGGACCCAGCTTGTAAAATAAAATTCTGAACACTGAAAGCCCAAAGTAAAGTGAATAATAAAATTAATTTCATGATACTTGATAACCTCTCAGTACAAAATGACATCCTCTAGTACTTGAAAGTTGTGAAGTGAAAATCACCTTGTAGAAATAATTACATTATTCTCTCTTCAGCCATTAAGTATTTTTCTTTCTTGGTTCACATATGTTCAGAGTCTTAGAAGCTGACCCACAGATTCTCTTTTTTTCATACTGCTGCCACTAAGGTGCTTTTATAACATTGTTAATATTATTCCTGGTCTGCTTCTGCCACTGAGGTTTGAAACAAAGAAGTTTCAGGAGGGGGAATTCAGTTAGAATACAAGTATTAGGCTTCTCTAAAGACATCTACTTAAAACATATTTGAAAATTCTATGTGTTGCAAATGTTGAAAATGTTGATGCTATAGTTTATGTATGACTAGGACATGCAGTCCAGATTTTTTGTATTAGAAATATATATATGAAGGCTCACATGGGCTTACATACAACCTAATCTTTCCAGTATGCACATATATAATTAATACAACAAACTGATGAGAGTCCTATAAATCACTGCAAAGTATTGAAAAAGTAATTTCACAGCTGTGACATCAGCAAAAGACATCCAATGGCTGTGACCCCACATCTGTAAAAATCTTTCAGAAATGTGCTTGCAAGCACTTCCTGTTTAATCTACAGCACTAATTTTAAAGCTGTGTTTCACAGCTTTATCACCACATTTTCGATTGTTTACCCAAGAATTCACATCCCAACTTTATGGTGCCGGGTATTTAGAGCATTCATATGCAGAAAACAAGAAGCCTCAGGTCTCTTCCCTCGTCATGTTTGAAGGGACATAAGCAGTAATCTTTGCTGTCTCAGTATATAAAAAAAGACTTATTGTCTTTAAAGAAATGCTGTGCTAAAAAGGACAGGAAACTGGCAATGATTGCAGGAGAGTGGAGGGAGCCTATTTATTTCTTAATCTTTATTAATAAATAAGAATAGAACATATCTGAAGTTATACAGGAAGTTATTGAATTTATCAAGCTTTTCCCCAGGTCACTGACCTACTGCTTTGTGTTTAGAGATTTAACATCTTGTGGTTTGTGCTCTGTCCCAGGGAAATTGCTTACCTGTGGGTCCTGGCAGGGGAGCAGCTTTCCTTCTCCGCTTGATGTCTCCCATGCACAATGATCCTAAATGCACACTGGTTTGCCTGCAAGTAATTATAGGAGAAAATTATTAACAGAGGAAGAAAACTGCCACATAAATACACAGCTTGTATAATCTGAACCTATATCAAAACATTCTCAACCAAGATGAAGCTGCACAGTCAAGCCACCAATCTTGTTTATATCGAAACATAATTATGTCTGTTGACAAGCGCTCAGTATCTAAATGCAGCATCATAAATTGTTACTGGAATGAATAAATATAAATATAAAGGGAATGCTTTTTAATTTTCAAAACTGGCAATCTGTCTAGCTCAACATAAAACAAAAACACTGTTGCTCCTGACAGGAAAATAGCTAAGATTAATTATCTAAAGAGATCACAATGCTGTTTGTAGGTTAGCAATTGGCTGGTAATGCTTTACTGTCAGAGAAGCATTTATTACATGGAAAATATTATAAATTTTTTTAAGGTAAGATGAAGAATGAATGAGAAAACATGAAACAGTAAACTCTTCAAAGGTGCATGAAATAAACTTGCAGCATAGTAATTTATCCTCTTCTAATTCACTGGCAAGTTGTGAGAATACCACGGAAGCACAATATCTGGTAGGCTTCTTGAACAATTATGAGCTTGCACTTGGAGACTGGAAAATTGATGGAGATGCAGAGGACGGCAAACAAGCAAATGCTATCGCATTAAACGCAGCTATTAGAAGTCAGTACCACAGAAAATGGTAAACTGGGAATTTTCAAGTGTTGACTTTTAGAATAGAATATCAAAGGACAGTTACAGTTATTATTTTTCTTAAAGTAATATAGAATGCCTGCAGAATTGGATATATGTAGCTTTTTTTTTTAAAAGAACAGAATGGGGGGGGTGGGGGGCATGTAGTAATTTCTGAACTGCACAATTTTAATATGTATCTATAAATGTTACTGAGAAATGTGTTTCTTACCACATAAGTGTAGTGAATTTTGATAAAGTTACAAGCTGAAAATTGCATCTTACAATCCACAGCAGCACAGTAGCACTCTATCACTCATGGGATCTGGTTTCAGTGTGGATATATGACTTACGCTTTATGGCATTTATAAACATTTTAAAGCTGGGCTACTTCTAAATGAATAACAAATGGTCATATAGTGTGGAGAGACCTCAGATCTGCTCAATAATGTAAAAGAATGACAACAAGGCCTTGATGAGTAAGATGACAATGTACAATCCTCTGCATATTTCTTCTAAGAAGATACAGTGGATTAACAAGTAGCACAGTGGTTGTATTTAAATAATAAAATATTCCAAGAAATTTATGTTTCACAGAGAAGTGCACTCTAGCTTCACCTAGTGAACCCTTATTTCAACACTTTTTTCCCTTTGTTTTAGGACATATTTTCCTTGCAATTCCAACATGAAATTTTATCCTATTTTAATATCCAGAAACTCAGCACAGTTGAACTAGTAAACTAACAGGATGGTAATTTTCAGTTCTGAATTTAGAAAGAAATCAAGAAATGTAAACCTTTCATAATTGATTGCATGATAAAGAAAATGAATGTTTAAATACAATATGGGGTAAAGGTAACTAAAGAAAATATATTTGGGATGTTTGATCACCAATGGATGAGTATTTATCAATGGTATCAAACATGAAGAATAAGTTGTGTGATAGTCGTAAATTATATGTTCTGCAATGTGAAACTCTTGTATTCTGAATGAAAAAGGGAGAAAGTCTGCAGGAATACAAGTAGGATGAAAGATAAAAATTAATAAAGTCAGGCAATTAAACCTGAAGACCTGAGCCACAGCAGTAACAGTGAGCAGCATTTGAGTTATTTTACCAGAATTGATTATCTGTTACACTACATTGAGATATCTAGATTATTGATTGGTAAGATTATGGTACTGGGGTCTCCCCACTCTTCCTCCAGGCACAGGGAATGGAGTTGCAACAAATAACACTAAGTAAGGACTACTTTGTTATTGTTGTCACCCTTCATGTAGAACACAGCAGTTACTTTTTAATTTAAAATCAATGAACGCCTGAAAGGCAGCCTTGTTCTTTCAGCATAAATGAATCATTTGCCTTTGCCGATCACAACAACCCCATCACCAGCCAAGGTGAGTGTGGGTATTTCGTGGTTGTTGTCAAAAATTCCCTACACCGCAAATAAATATCAATATGCTGGGGCACCAATTAAGCTTTGTCAAACCATATTTGATGGCCACAACCATCAAATGTTCAGCCAACTTGTGATTGTAAAGCTGCATTCGCCTTCACCAGGGCTTAACATTTGATATGCTCTGCCAGTGTAAAACACAGCAAAACAAAAAGCTCATATTTATTTATTAATTTATTTATTTAGAGAGGATCAGACAATAACTATTACTGCTCTGGAACTGGCAGGTTAGACAAAAAAGAAGCAGAGATGTGAAGCTGCACAGTACATTTTGAAATGGCTGTAATGGGGATATTATAAAGTAGGGAGAACTCTGACCCTCAATCAGGCTAGGTTCAGCATTATGTTTCTTAGCATTAAATCAGAAGAGCATGGATTACAGAAAGGAAGAAAGCTATTTGCCTGCCTTCTTTCTACTTACCCCTAGCTTGCTTTCAGCTATCATTTATAAATAGTGCTCTGGAGGGAAGCTAGGCATTTTATTAGGGAAAAAATAAAACTTGTTAAGACCACCTTGCCTGAAAACCTGGCTTTTGACGTGCTGGTGACAGGGACTGGAGCAAGCAGTGTCAAATGGAATAATTTTAAAGGAAAGACAACAGGAACTTGTCGCCTCATAGTATGCATTTACAAATAGAGGTTTTTCAGAGTATTAGGCCTAGTTAAAGCTGCCCTCTGGATAAAAAGTGTTCCCAAGCAGCCTCAGACAAGCTTGGGAGACAAACAGATGTGACTATGGTCCCTGGCGTTTGGCAAGAACACTCACTGTCAATAGGAAAAATATGAGCATGGACAGGGCATCAGCTGCACCACGGCCGAGCAGGCCTGCAAGTGTCATAGCAGCGGCAAAGTTGTAGCAGAGGGAAATAAGAGGGCTGCAAAAGCCAGGCTGGTGTGAACTTACACTAGCATGCCAAGAACTTTTGTTGTTTTTGTTGTGCCATGCCTCAACGTATTAAGCAAAACACTGGAAAAGCTGCTGTCAATTATTTTTCATTTTTCATTTTGCACACAGCATTTACATTCTCCTTTCTACAAAAATGAAGACAGACTGGGAAGGCAGCAATAACAAAAATAACTGAAAAAAGCTACTGAAATAGTAAATAAACCCCACAAAGTTTAGTTATTAAATCCCATAAATAAATCCCACAGATTTGATACAGCAAACATTTTATAGAAGCAATGACATGCAAAGAAATTCACAAGCATTTAGGCATTTTTGGGAAACATTCCCTCTGATGGAAATTTTGCTATTTCCTCCTTAACTAGCGGCAGTCTCTTTATAATTTCTTTTTCTCAAGGTAATTAAGGTAATTGCCCTTACCATGGTAACATATCTAGAACCGTCTCTTTAAGCTCCCCAAACATATCTGTGCCTACACAACACAATCCTTTTTTCCATAATTTTCATAGCTCCACAGGCAAATATTTTTGACGAATGCCTTTTCAGCAGTTACACACATTCACCTCTCCGAGACATTTGCAACAGGTCATGTCAGATTTTTGTCTACCCTGACCTCTGCAGTCCATGGACCATGTGGTTACATTTTCCAAATAAACATCTTGTTCTGTGGGGGAGCCTACAGTGAAGGTGCTTTAAATGCAATAAACCTATTGAGCAACTGAGGACCCAACCGAGTTCTTCACTCTTTGACTGGTAGTTTTCACTCTTGCCACTATCAGAGTTAAAAGTTCACCACTCACTAAGAACAGCACAATAAAATGGCTATAGGACAGCAGATACTCCTGAACACGTGTGTTCTAGTTCTCTGATTTATTACCTGCTTCTGTACTCACTATCATATCAGGTGTCAAAAAACAAAGCAAAATTTACTAATGAAGGCAGGTGTGGAAGAGTGTTTTTTATTTAACAGCATTTATCAAATTTCTGTACACTAACTTGGAAAATCTGATACAGCACATTATTATGATGTAATAATGTTTTCAGGAAGACTGACTTCTATTCCATAATTAGATGAATTGGTAAAGATCAATACATGCCTATCCATTATAATACTATTGACATCTCACACCTGAGGAAGAAACTCACAGTAAACAGTGACACCCCGTTCTGCCACAGTATCAGTGCATTCCTGCAGATGGCTGTAGAACTCTGCAAGTTTATCACCACTGGATGCTTCAGCTAATGGAGAGGCTTGATCAAAGTTTTTAAGCAAACTTTTTCACAAGACATCACAAAAAGGAAAAAGTTAACTGGTTTGTATTTTAGAAGGGACTTGAGAGAATTATTTTGAAGAGGAAAACTAACTGAAACTCTCAGTTTTCAGTCTTAAAATACGGATAAAAAATAGATATTCATATGGATATGATTGCAGAGAGAATGCAGTAGGGACAACTTAACTCACTTTAAGCTTGAAATTACCTGACAATTTCTTACAAGCCAAAACGAGCAGGGAGAGTGTGAAGCAATGTTCACAGCAGCAGTTAAGGATGGAGAAAACAGAACTCAATTGTGGAACCCAGAGAAATAAGCTAATAAAATGATTAAAAAAAAGGAATTTGTGGAACAGCTCAACTTTATGAAAATACAAAAATACCCTGAGCAATCCTCCCCTTATTTAAGTACCTTTCACGCAAAAATAACACATAAATTATTCTCCTTACACAGAATGGATCTGTAGTACAGCCTATCTTGTTTTTACATGGCTTAAAATGCAGGCACTGCTGTATCTGGTGGCCAGTGGAACACATACATTAGTGCTGCTTAAATAAGGGAGTCTGGAGGAACTTTAACTCTTACTGATCATTCTTAAATTATCACAAGTGGCAGACAATGCCTTCAAGAGCATGGGAGTCAATGGAACTGTTTATGGTAAGTTTAGAGGTAAACACCATTAAAGCCCTATTATATATGTCTTTCTAAACATCTCATAACACTAATACCTAATAAAAATAAGACTAACATAAAATTCTACATTTCCCTTTGACTGAGTCTCCAGAAGTATGGATTAAATTAAAATGTATCACTCAAAATACACGCACTAAGCAACTGGGGATGAAAATTTGGGAAGACTATTATGTATTATCCAGGTAAAATGAATACTTAATCTTTGCCTCTGGCATGTGTATCAATACAGCCACAGAAAAGATGCATGATGATTTCATAATATTACATTGAAATATGCAAGGCACATTTGTTTCTAAGGAAAAATATATGAAAAACAATGGCTAAGTAAATTTATAAGGAAAGATATCCTCTTTCCTTTGTGGTACAGAGCTTGTCAAAGCATGAATGCAGCCCCTGGTGTCTACTTGAACACCCAGAGAAGGGTGGCATGTTCAGTGATGCATGTGTCCCATGGACAGTTGGAGAGGGATGGTTCCTTCTTTTGCACTTTTGCTTTCTTTTTACTTTTCTCAGACAACATTCAGGTGAAATCAGTTCCATGCTTGATTCCTCCTCATCCTTTACAAACAGTAAAGCTTTTCCTCAAACTTGTCTAAAGAATGACATTATCTATATAATAGATTGCTTCACCTACTTCTGCAAGAATGAAAACCATTACATTAACCAGAAGAGCTATGCACTTTATTTCCCTTTTATTACATCTTAAAAAGATGGGATAAGCCCATGCAACTCTATCAAACACCTTTCATACAATGCCAATCTGTCCACAGCATAACTTCAAGCATAAGGGTGACATACCTGTATTATTGAAGGTCCTGGTGCAATTCCATTATGACCAGACTACAATCTTTCTCTGGCCCATGAGATTACCTCATCGCTTAATAAATACTATATCCTAACACACTCCTTGCTGTTATCTTTAGCAGCACTTTTGTCTTCAGACACAGTAGCTGTCCAAAATTTATCTGAACACTACAAATCAACACATTAAACTCCACACTGGCATAATTTTAATGCACATGATGGAAAATAAAAACCTGCATCACTCCACATGATTTGACACATACTCAAGTCACTTAAGCACTTTATTTGTGAAAAAATATGTAAAAATTTGTAAAAAAATAGTTCAGTAGTAGAGGCCTACTGCCCTCAGAAAGGATAATGCATTGTTTTTTCTTGGTTCTAATTAGTAATTTAAGCATATGTTCAGCATTTAACTCTAAATGTTTGCCTTTTCCCCAAGCTCTAAGACAGCTGTCCAAGATGTGAATGCCAGAAAACATTTAAATATCAACATCTGTTGAATTATGTTAATTTAGTGTAATATAATTGGGCATGAGTTGGAATTGATCAAAAGTATATGAATTACACAAAGGCAAATCCAAACCAATATCCTGGTGTACAAACAAGTCACCAAGGAACACTGAGGGAACAAACCCAAAAAATACACTTCTGTCAATAATTAGATAGCAAAAACTTTCAGTTTTCTTCAACAAATGACATGATTTCATATTTTCAATACAAGAAATTAATATTTACACTAGCTCAGAACATAAATTTCATATTAATTTAGAATATTTACAAATATTTTTGATAACAAGTTCCATTATTGTTTTGTGTGAAGAAATACATGATAACAACAAAACTCATATTCATGCAATGGTGAAATGTAGTTTGAAAATAGGTCTCGGTTACAGAGAGTCAACCTGTTACAGGACATCATTGTTTCACAAATTCTAAAGCAAATATTCTTTAATTTCTTCTTCATCTTGCAACAACATTGTTGCTGTTTGAAAGATATGGGCGTCAGTCCAGCTCTGAAGTGATTTAGAAAATATCTTTATGACTTGAGCAGCAAACATGGATCTGAACAGATACTTTAATGGAAGCACTTGCTAATGTACTCAGCTATGCTATTTCTTCCAGATATTTTTGGATACATATTTGTTTATCAAGAATGAAATTCCCTAAATAAACTAAGTATGGAACAAATGTATTTTTCCAGAAAGATTTAAAAATACACATTTTAAAGTTCTGGGTTACAGTAATATAGAGTTAGGTTAAATTATTGCAAGCATTAGTGTTGCATTCAACACATTTTAAAATAGGTAGGGAATAAGAAGCAACACTAAAAATTCAAGTATGTAATACAGTAGCACAAAAACGGAAGATGAAACATGGAAGTTTTATGTAATTTGAAGCAAACTATCTAAATTTTCTCCTAAACTCTTTCACTACTCAAAATCACAGTCTAAAAATAGAAGTCAGTGGGCTTATGCCCCAGAATTTTAGTTGACATGCACCAGGGGATACTGATTTACACATATGATATTCAAGGATCCTTTCAAGATTAGTAGGAACCTGATGTAAAAATTGCAGAACTTAATGTGTGATAAAACCAGAAAGAGGGAAACACACCCTTCCTTCATGCACCCATCCTTCAGGCTACTCATCTTCATCCTTACAATATCCAGCTTCCATGTGCCTTTCTGGAGAAATGCAGAGAGACAAAACCAAGTTTCTTGTGGTAGGGGAGACGATGGGACAAATGAGTGGTACAAAACCAGAGTGCAAAACAACCTCCTTCACTGCAGAGCTGCTTAACCACAAGTTAAACAGTTTGTGGAATGACAGTGCAAGCCCTTGTGCACAGCTCCTCCTCAGACCTTACACAGCAGGAAGAGTCTTTCAGACGTCTGAAGCACAAATTAACTTCATCCTTATGCCATTAATATTTTAACAGGTAAGATGAGAAAAACAAAGTTTGAGCCGCAGATCACAAACTTGTGCAACAGGAGAGCAAGACACAGCACTTAATGCAGCTGAACAAGAGAAACAAGCACACCATGTGCTAAAATTTGGTTACTTCAAAGTGAGAGATTTGCTATCAGTTAATTTAGGTGAAAAATTCAATCCAGATGGTACATCAGGAGGATCCAGAGGAATATAATTTCTAGAGGTTATCAGATTTTTCCTTTTATTTTACATGCTTTTAAAATCAGGAAAACATAACTTCCTATTAGTCAACGTACTCATATACCTGGAACTCCATTTTAAATGACAAATTTTCAGTACCATTTAGCAGCTTGTTTATGTACCTTATAATAAAGTATATTAGATTTTAGTGCAAGAACAACAAAATTCAGCTTGTAGTTTTATGTTAAAGATGGAAAAAAATCCGCTCAGATGACATGGAAAAATGCATTTGCAAAACAGAGCACAGTTCAGAATTTCTGCTATTTTTACAAAAGTTCTCATTATGTGAGTTAAAAGGTGATGCTTTCAAGACATTAGATGACTAATCAACATTTATGCAATAGATACTTTAAATCTATCCATGAACCACAACTGAAGCTTGAAGATTTCCATAAAATTAAAGCATCACACACTGGCTACATTTTGAAACAACAATTAAACTGTCATGGTTCTGTTCTCTTCTCCCATGTGAAAATCTTTTCAGCACCTTAAAAATAAGGCTACAGTAGAGAAAACTCAATCAGGAATTGCCCTCTCCCAAAACAGCACCATCCTTTATCCTTTCCAGGGAAGAAAAATACCAAACTGATGGAATAATGTTGTCCCTGAGGGTGACAGCAAGGGAGGGAAGCAATGTGTCCTCAAACATTCACATAATTTAATTTGGAACTGCAAATATTATTAAGCAGCAATCATAACAGCACAGTTACTGCTTCATGGCACTCCAAAGAGGAGATAAAACTGCTTAGTTGTTAATTTCTAATGATGTAAACACATTTGGATTTTAATGTTGTATCTGAATCTCCTGCATTATTAGCTCTGGGGTTATAAGACATTAACTTACTACCTTTGATAATTTTACACTTGAATTAAAAGGCATGTTTAAATATGACTTTAAAATAAAGTATTTTTGTTGAGAAAATGATGGCATAATATTCATGTAATGGCAGAAGCAAATCACCCAATAAAACAGCTATGCATTCCTTTGCTCTTCTGCAGTGTAAGTATGTGCAAATCTTGGTGTATAATTTCCAAAAACTGGCTGAATTTACCTCCTCTGGTATTGTAATTTCATTCCGCAAAAGCCACATTAAACAATTACAGTTCTTGTAATTAACCAGTAGTCTAATGTACAGTTTTCTTATCCCAATCCATTAACAGCTGCTCAAAAAACGTAGTAATTAATGGTTTCATTTATTTTTGGCAAACCTGCACCTTGACAAATAGTTTTGTATCTGCTGCAAATTAGGACTCTTTCCCGAACAACAGATGACACGATGGGAAAGAGGGAGCAGGCAGAATCCTTGCACATCTTTGTCTCTTTAGAAGATCAAATAAAGAGCAGCTGTAATGTTATTTGTCACATCTGTGTAAAAAAGTACCATGCTCCATATCATCAAATGGAGATGAACAAGTGCTGTACAAATGCACAAACAGAGTGTATTCTTTAAAACCAGGAAAGACAGAAAGTTGCAATTTTAACCAAAACAATGACACACTTTTGAAAAGCTCTCCTCAAGTTTGGTGCCATTTTTTCTCTTAGAAGCTTTCTTTAAATACTAATTCACAGAGAACACAGTTATAAGAAGTGAAATAATGTGAGAGTCATCCTCTTGTATCCGCACGAGGCACAAATTCAAACTGGACTGAGAACAACTAGGAAAAGGAGGGAAAGTGAGGGTTGCAAAAAATGTGGGGAATTTCAGACTGTGCTGTTCACCTTGGCAGGAGAAGATTTCAAAGACTTCTAGCCAGCTCAGGTAATCACTGCTGGACTGGCACACATTGATTAAATTCTCAAAACAGCCTCAGTTAGGTAGGTGAAACCTGACATGTAAAATTCTACTCCACCTTGAAACATTTCATGAGTATGACTTAGCCTTCTTTCAAGACAGTACTGAACTGTATAGGAACTAAAAGTTGATTTTTGCTTTCCTCTTTCAGAGGTTTTTTGGGGAACATTGGCATGTGGAAAGCCAATGCAGAATTATCAAGATTCAACCCCAAAAAATTACTAAGTGGTAAGAATTTGGGTGCTATTTTCCTTTCAGTTTCTCAATTCAAGCATGTATCAAATTATAGTTGCAATACAGTAAGAAAAAAATAAATATGTAGATGAAATAACTCATGGTACTTAACAGGAGCACACTACAAAAGAAATATGACACAAGACCTCTGTGTAAAGGAAATAATTACACGAGAGCATCTTATTCAGAGTCCGTGGTTTTCCCAACGTGCAATTCTCTTGCTTCCAGATTACAGCATAAATTACCTAGTTATCGCATCGACTGTATGACCAAAGGCAAAAATTGGTTAAGTAGTCTGGTTATTTTGTCAAATGAGGACAAAGGTACTTCCCCTCTTCATAAAGGTATTGTGAGGAAAAGTACATTATGTATTTAAAGACAGGGAGATAGTTGTGTGATGGAGGTCCACCCCCACAGTTAACAATGCAATCACATGTTCAAAATCATAATACAGCAGTTCAGCAAAATATCCCTGTCCCCACTGCTGATCAAAGGAATCTCTTAGCAATGGAAAAAAATCTCCTTTAAGTAAGTTTTTAGTTTTTTTTTTCTTTTGTAAAATTTTAAGGAAGTGACTTAAGAAAACATATTTTACCTCATGAGGGAAGAAGGCAAAGAGCCCATGACCAACTTTGGCAGTTCAGCTGCCAAGCAGCAACTTGTTAACTCCCCGTAACTCAATCATGCGCAATTGTTTGTTGTTTGCCCACTGCCTCGGGCTACAGACAGACATTTGGTCTGCTAACAACTGCGCCAGATGAAGACATTACTATCCCAAGCTATTTGTTATCACACATCTGCTGGAGATTATCATCTCCACAGCTCTGCTGGAGGAAAAAATCATGTGAGCAGGCCTTAATATGGTTTGTACAAAACCAGCCAATTTAATTTAAATAAGTGAGTTAAGCTAAGCAGGCTGGTTTTGCCCAAAGTGTATTAAAAAAAATCAGAAAAACCCCCCCTTTACTGGCAAAAGAATAGGGGGTAAAAAAAGGAGCCGGAAGAATTATCTATTGCCTTTAAGCAGTGTAGCTGCTTTGGGGAGGAGACTGTTCCCATCCTAATGTAGAGAGATAATGTAAACAGAGAAGTTTTTCAAGGCTCTACAGGAGAAGGAAATGCAGCTTTTAAAAGAGTATTTTTGGTACTGTTAATAACTTAAATAATGAATGGGAAAAGTATGTATTCACAGATTAAATCCTATCAGTACAGGTGCCATAAATAGATAGATATTTTGAATTGTATCAGTGTAATATAATCTATCCTGGTTGTAAGTTTCGTGGTTCAGGACTGTCCCCCTCCTTAACAAACATCTGGTCCATGGGTAGCCATATCACCAGTTCTCTACAACCTGATTATCTTGCCACTAGCGTAAGTTCACGTTAGTTTGTACAGGATTAGACAATTATCATTAATGTTGACAGAAGAAACCTAAGACATTAAAGCCAGTACAGTAAAGCTCATTCCAGGCAGTATGATTCCACCACAACGAGACAGCTGCAGACCACTGCCATGCTTAGAGCTCCGCACCTTTCTGATGTATTTACAGAGTAAATTACTCCACAAGTCACTGATCTAATGGAATAGGGGTATTTAAATATTGTCTACATGCTGACACAAGAGCTGTGTTCAGCTATCCAAAAGGCGTAAGAAAAGTCAAGGAAAGCACAGAAAAATGTGTGTATGTACATATCTGAATACACATATGAAAACCAGAAACAAGCTCTTCCAAAATGGCAAACAAAGAAGAAATACAGATACCTGAAAACTATACAAAAAAGATCCAGAGAAACTCAGTCTTGCTAAAAAAACCAGATTAGACTGTATTCTGTGTAAGTACAATAATTTTACAGAATGTCCAGAACTTTTCCACTGCTGCTGTTTCTCACTGCATTTAGCAACAAAGAGTAAGGCAATATAAGGTCACAGCCACTGCTTTTCGTATGCATCTTTTTAAGGGGATTACTCATCTGAATTAGCTTGAGGTGTTCATATATTTTTATTGTATATCTTGTAAACAAGAGTGCACGCTTTGAGGTTCTAAGACAGCATACAGCCTATTAAAAATAAGATTTTTGTAGTTTGAAATCTTTTTTATTAAGTCACTTCAAGTTTCTATGGCAGACAGAGAGAACTGTGGTTTTCTGAAAGAGCACAAATAATTATTTTTAAATAACCTGACTCATTTGGATGAATCTGGACTGTGGCTTTATGTACATTGTAATATTAGTTTTTTATGTAAGCTCTACTTGAACAATACAGATATTTTTTAGAAAATGCTAATCTTCAGTCTTGAATTTACCATCTATTACTTCTACACAAACCTACCACATATTTATTGGGATAAGAGTCTATTAAGGTACTGTTAACAGGATGTGAAGAGAGGTTGAAGATCACTTCAGGTTTTCAAGGCCATTTTACAAATCTCTATTCTAATTGCTTGTGCAGGTAAACATCAGTTCCCAAGAGCTTCACTGGTCAGGATAACAAACACATAAGTTATGATTCTGAATTCTTCAAACTCTGTTTTATTTTGCTACAGCATAAAAAAGATCCTAAAATGACTCTGAATATAATCTGTTTGTTACTGCTCACTTTATACCCACTTCAAACTCTCAGTTTTGCGTTAGCAGTCTGATAGTAAGACTGCATTTATGGTGAAAATTCTATCTAAAGTTAAGTCATTCTAAAATTCAGAGTGACAATATCATTTAACAAGTAAACTTGCCAGAAAACCTATGCAGAAATTTTCAGAATTTTAATATGAAAGGTTTGATAGACAAAGATAATAAAAATTTCAATAGATGAATGACTGACACTTCTGTAACCTATGTTTGAGTAACCTACTAACCAGGAGTAGTATACAATGAAACAGATTCTTATTTAATACCTATATTAAAAAAAAAAGGTATCCTTTTCCAGGTAATCAGCAAGGTAAGTACCTAAGAATATTAAAAAATTTGGTCTGGGTGACCACATATACACTAAAATTCAACTGCCTGACAGAAAATTGTCTCAGGTGATACCACAGAATTACATGCTGATATAAATTTATTACAACTTTTGACAAAAGTGATTTGATAGCACATTGCCATCTTTACAGGACAACATAAAAATTCTGTAAGGTGTTGTACATAGCAAGAGAAGCATTTCTGTAGTTTCTCATTTGAAAAAAGCTATAATTAAAATAATTATTTGGTAGAATAGATTCAGCAGGTGACTTGTACGCAAAAAAAAACCCCTCTAGAAACAGACTCCTAGACCAGTAAGTTCAGTCTTGAATTTTTTGTCTTTTGAGGGGAAGGAAAGAAGACGGAAAATAGAATTAGATTTGTTTTTATTAAGTCTTCACAATGAAATGTTTATTGTCAAAATAAAAGAACAATTTAAGTGTTATAGTATTTGAGTTATCTTCTTGATTTCAGATATGCATAATAGAATTTTATATCCAGTGCTTAACTTACATGCCAGAAGCACAAACCTTACTTTGGCATCCATTTAATTCTGATGTTCTAAAGCGATTAAGTTTGGTAGGTGCAGTTGCATAGTCAACAAAAAAGGTCGAATACTCATAAACAAGGCAAAGATTATGCCATGCAAAAAATTATTGAAAGTAAGTCACAAAAAACTCCAGAAGACCTTTGAATATACCCCCAAAGAACAGTGTAAGTTTTACATAATTATTTAAGGAATCAACAAATTCTTAAACTGTACTAAAGGCAAATACCACATTAGCTTACCTGCTGGCTGTTTTTACAGAGCTGCTCTTCTTGTGTCCCCTCTCTGAGCGGTTGTCTCGCAAGAGTTGAAGCTGTAAAAAAAAAAAAAAAACCATGTTCAGAAGACTCTCACAAACAATACCTTTATTTGCTTCTTAGAATTTCTATCTTGACAATGCAGTTATTTCCTCTCTTGAGTAATCTGTCAATAGCTTTCACCCATGACTTTTGAGATGAATATTAATAGAATTTTACAATAATAGTTAATATGCAAATATATATATCCACTAATTTAAAATGCCTAAGTAGTTGAAAATGTAAGAATCAAAGAATTTTCAAAGCATAATATAAAGTTACGTGATTCACAATTTCACAATAAACTTATGTATAAAATTTCAAATTTTTCACAATTTCAATTTAAATTTTTGAAGCTGTATAGTTAGAAGTGTTGGAGGACACTTAATTTACAAAAAACGAATCAAGTTAGCACTTGTGTCTAAGCAGTTATGAAACAGTTATAAATTTTTCTAAGCCCCAGGAGCTTTAGTAATTTGCAAGCTGCAGAATAAACAAAAACACCATATTAAAGCTTACTGCAATAGTGAGGAAGTAGGAGTAGCGAAGGATTTGTTTAACTGAAATGATGACTCAGCTTCTGAAACAAACTGTCTTTTATTTTTAGACAAGTAAGACTTTTCATTCAGATTATCTCCAAAACTCAACAGTCTATTTCCAGCATTATGATGTTTGTCAGATGAGTCAAGGTTCACTAAGTAAAAAACAACCATCAGAATACTGTCCTAAAGAAATTAAAACTGCACAGTATAAAACATCCACAAATGTTGCTTGAAATGTCTCATATACTGAAGAAAAAATAGAATGAAAGACTGTTGAGAAACAAAGTAGAGATAAATTGACCTAATATTCACAGCAAAGACACTTCAAAATCACGTGGAAATTAGGAAATTATCAACTTCAAGACTTGGCCAACCACACCTTATTGCTGTAAATGAGCACAGACTCCAAAAAATGCTAGCAATCTGAAAAACTGATTAATTTTTCCCCACTTTCCAGCGCTTCCATCTTGTACAAGGAATGCTTCTTGTCATTTCAACTATCTAGTTCTCAGATGCAGTAAAATAGTTTATTACTTAAATTTAGTGAGAATTTTATTGGTTGTCAAAATTACATTGCACCACCATTACACCATTTCTTTTCTTCATCTGTCTTATAAAAAAGCTCAAACCCCTTACGCACCAGTCACATCTATTATTCATGACATCAGCTTTAGTTCACAAGTCCTTGTTAATCTGCAAGTTACAAATTCAGTTAACTTCCAATAAGCTCTGACAACACAGCTTTTAGGAAAGATGAAAAAACCCCACACAAAATACAAAATTACCTAAAATTTACTATCATCTGAGAAAAATTGATTAATTCATTCTACACCAGCTAAGCAGACATTTCTCATCTTCTAGGCCGAAAATCAGTGCTGGCATGTATGATACACATGAATGTACTTCTCACTGTGTAAATTTCACAGCTTAGAATCTTTTAAGAAAGTAAACAGTACAACTTCAATTAACTCCGTTACATGAGATGATCAAGATTAAAAAAAAAAAAATTAAAATTACTCAAACTCATAGTAATCTAATTCTTTCTTAGGTGTTTCTTCAACTAGGAAAACTATTTCAAAATAACGACCATTAAATATGAATTATATAAAGCTGTCTACTTAGAGGTTAAGTGCCAGTCAGCTTATTGCAACATGCTGGAATCTCACAATTTACAGCTAAAACCATGTTTTATCTACTCTGGCAGTTTTGGGTAAGCAGTATTACTTGCTCTGGAGTTCAAAAGAAAGGGGAGGGAACAGGAAAGATTTAAACTGTGACTTACTGGAGCTACAAGTATTCATGATGGATCATCCTAAAATGAACCTTCCAAGGACTCTTCAGATTTTATTTCCTTTTGAAGTTTTAAATCTATTTAGATTTGTGAAAGTATCAGCAAACTGGGACAGATCTAAAGAAATCAACTGTTATATAGATCTTTTCCAACTTAAAAAATGGAACGTTTGTGTTAAATTTCAATGCATTGATGATATATTCAGTTACTTTTACTGAAAAGATGAAGTTAATTACACATTTATGAAATGAAAACAGATTTATTTTCACATTTGATAGTTTTGGACAGTAAGTTCTGTTTAGACCATTGTACCATTCCTAAGGAACATGTATTCCTCCATGTCTGAAGACAAGCTAATGAACTAAGTGCTATGCTAGCAATCAAGTATTAAATGCGGCTTCACATTCCTGCAACTACATCTCTAGGCTTGGATCTCCCAGGGACTGCACTGCAGGGGCTCAGCAGACAAACTAGTAAGGTATTTTCACCAATATCTGCACCACGATGGAGATTTAACAGCTCCTGGTTTTCTGCTGTAGTCATTGTAACCAATGAAATGCAGAAAAATAGAACTGAGGATCTTCCTGTAGAAGCCTCCTCACTTGTGTAACTGGTTCTGCATTTCTTGATTTTGGGAGCAAAATGTTTTGCTTTCCAGCATTTTGGAAAAGATACCACAATGAACAAAGTTATTTAAAAAATCAGAATTTTCATTTGAATGTTAAAACCTCAAGAATACTTAAGTGAAATTAAGTGACTAATTAAAGAGTTTTAATTAAGAGAATTGTGGAAATACACTGCTGTATATCTGCTCACAAGAAGATATGAAATTATACCTCTTTTGTTTACAATTTCTTAAAATATTAGCCCACTACCTCTGGAGTAGAGGTAGTTAAAGTTCTTCATACATCTCAAGTAAACCATTCTTGATCAAAGCAGTTCTTACCTGGCTATGTTCCTTCCTAGCCCCAGGGCTAAACCAGTGACTGTGGGAGAAAAAGAGAAGACAGGTTTAACAATATAACTAACAAAGCACATGCTGTCATATGACCAGTCTGTGCGTGCTTTTGGGTATTTTATTGCCTGCCAGGAAAATACAGCCTTTGGCAATGGTTTATTTTAATGGACTATTTTTATTGAACTCCCTAAGTTTGTAAGAGTTCTGAAAGAATGCAACACAGATTTCACTTCTGAGTAGCTGCTGGCTTTGTAGGTAATTATATTTTGTCAAATAAGCTAAAATAATACATAAATGATGGTACTTTAATATACTACAATGCACATGTCATAAATTAGAGTAATTCCGTATTTAGTACTGAAGTGGTACTTATTAATGATTATAGTTGAAAAGACTTTAAAGTAGTTTGGACTACCTGCTACCTGTTAATGTATTATTTCTCTGAGGTCTGAGACTGAATGTAAAGTGAAATGCCAAGTCTAAAAACCTAGTGGCTTTGTACCTCCATACAACTGCAAAACTGTGACTATTGGCAGCCTTATTTCACAGAGATGGAAATTCAGAGTAAGATTTTGACACACAGGGCTGCCACAATGTGCCTCTTCCCTCAACAACAGTGAAAGCATAATACTGGTTCACATACACACTGTGGTCACAAAGAATCAAATTACCATCTGAATGGAGCTGTAAGCAAGCATTATACAAACCTGCACATTTGCAAAATGAAAAGAAGACAGAAAAAAACCCCTACAACAAGGGGGATCTCAAGTTACATGTAGCATCTACATACTATTTGTGTTAAGCAAGCAATAGATTTTGGTCAAAGGATGAAATAATTCCATCCATCACAATATTGCACAAAAAAGAACATCCCCATTATCTGCTATTATGCTTGCGCGTTTCTCTAGAAGTGTAACCAAAGATTACAGCTTAACCTAGCCATGCTTCTTCTGAAACAGTTCCATTCAATATAATTTAGTCCAATTTTCTCCTCTAAGCAGCCATATAATGGCACTTAAATTTTTACTTTAATTAGTATACTGATACCAATTCCATGGAATTGTCTGGTTTAAATCTCTTTTCTTTTCAAGTCACAAATCTAAAAATTTTGTGGCTTTTGGTCACTCAGCTTTTCAGAGTTTGATAATGAGCAGTCAACTTTTATGCATTCCTGCATAAAAGACCAGCTGTCACCAGAACATTCATACTGCTTTTTCTACTTCTAAGGTGATTAATGAAAAGGAGTTGGAAATAAAAAAGGAATTACAGCAATAAAGTCAAAAGTATACCTCGAGAACAAGTAGACATCTATATATTTCGGACACAAAACATTCATTAACTGCATTCACTAGTTAAAAATCTGGTGAAAACTGGGAGATTTTATATACACACAACTTTGATGCTGGTAGTGGATGGAAAGTAAAAACATCACATGTGCAAGCGATTCAACAAATAAGGTCACAATTGTCCAGGGGCTGACAAAAATCAGAAATATAATGGGTTAGATTTAAATTCTACATAGACATTTGTCTTGTCTCTGACCAGTGTGAACAGCAAATGCTCAAGGAGGAGCAGCAAACTGGGGTATCCTCCACATAAACTCTTGTGGATTGTGCCAAACCAGTTGATTACAGACCAAATGATCAATAAAAGCATATTTCTAGTGAAAAAGTACATCAAAGTAATTGGAATGCACCTCATATTTAGGTATTAAAAACCCTTCAAAAAGATTAAGACCTTTTTTATAGGGAAAGTGATACATGACACTAATTTTTAATTTTTTGCCCATTCCCTTAATTACAATATTATTTGTCTGCTTGTTTCTTTTAAAATAAGCAAAAGTAAAGCCCAGTTGAATTACTACTTGGTAATAATAACTTATGGTAGAAATAACTTAGGAAATCAAAACTTCTTGAATTTACACACACTTTATCAAGTTATGAGATGAAACAGAGGTGGATTAGTGGTGTAAAACAGATGATACTGAGGAGCTCATGTCTGTAGTATCTCTGCTTCTGCAAGTTTTGTTTCAAACTGTGGATGATGTATTTAGTAGCAGTTAGAACATATAAATGTATCTCCAAATATACTATTTCCTCATGATGTATGTCTGTGTTTTAGAGTTTTGATTTGAAAAATAAAGGAAAATGTAATCCCCAAAATATTAAAAGATGTAATCAATAAACAATGCTGTTAAGTGTTGTCCGCTGAAGAGAATGAGAGTTTACAATAATGACACATTAGAGTAACTAAACGAAGTAAATTACCCTCCCTATTTACAGGTATTTAACCAATGAATTAAATATCTTTTTGTGAAAATTATGATAAACTTCTTCCTCACATGAAAGACTAGAAGATGTGATGCTTATGTATTTTCATACATCCCATTTTTGCTGTCCAGCCTTAAACAAGTTTGTATTTTAGGAAAGGATACTTAGAAAGCTAATTAAAACATACTTACAAAGCACTGAATTTCATGTTTCCTTAAGAAACACAAAAAATGAACTAAAAAGGACTGTAAGTACTCTTATCAAATAAAGACCATAACATAACTGAGCTGAGGCTCTCATCACAAGACATGTTTGTGCAGTTGTAAAATGTGGCTTTGGTGCAGAGGTACCATTGTAAAGCTAATAATAACAAAAAAAATTATAACTCCCATCACTGATACTCACTCATGGTGAAGAGAATCCTGGGACAAGTGAACTGTTTTCCTGCTACCTCCGGGTCCTGTAGTTATCTAATAGAAACATGAATGAAAAAAGAAGTCTTTGAATAATGGGGCAGCATATGCACAAAATTATTGCTTATTAAGAAAATACATCAAAAACATTAAATACAAAATAGAGACAGTATGCTAGATTTGGTAAATGCAATCAGAGATATCTGATTTTTCAGTAAAGCCTGAGTGCAGAAAGTACTAAATGAGATTAAGGAAAATCCTTTATGAACAATTTTGATTGGATGTCAGACATAAAGACATTTACAGATTTCAAGGACCTAAGCTACTTTTCTGTAAAGTCCATGAAGTACTTTACCTCCAAAAAAGGAAAGTTAGATGTTTTGAAAATCATAGGCAATATACTCCTTATTTATGGCTCACACTAAGCAATACACTTATTAAAAAAAACAGCCCTCCCAACACAAAGCTTTTGAAATTCAAGTGTACATGGCAAGGTAAAATAATTTTTACCAAAACGGTGCCGTAGTCCTTGTCTAGTGTTTTATACATACTGTAACCTGAAATATGTGATATCCTCAACTGAAGAATGATCTTCAGAATGCATGAGAGCACGTGCAGACTTTTGCAGGTGATGACATACTGATACTGCTCAAGAAAGGATTCAAACAGCTTTGCTTTTATTTTTGCAAAATGCTTAATTCATGTGCATATGTAGATAAGTAAAAGCAGAAGAATCAGAGACAACTTATGATACACATGCTCAAGGAACTAGAGCAGCAGGCAAACTATTCCTGATGGAAAGAATGAAGGAGCAAACTTTCCATTCCTTGGAGATAATTTTATAGTCAGGAGATAACCAGAGGAGGGAATGAAATCAGATGTTCTTGCAGGTTTGACAGGAGACCACAAAAACTCAATAGTAATACATTTATATGGCTTAGGCTTGCCAAAATTACGTAAGCTGGAGATTCATGGATAAAAGCAGCCCACTCATTATTGTAAGAACAATGAGCTCAACTCTTAAAGTAAAACCTCCCTATTAATCGGGTGTTGTAATGGAGAAAAGGCAGGGCAGCCAGAGCTCCAAATCTGGAAGACTTTCAAAGAATGCTCACTGAATAATCTGAGAGTTTCACATGGTTAAAGTATTTGACCAAAATCTGCTTCTTTGACCTGAAGAATGATGTCACTCTGGGCTGAATTGAGAAACAATAAAGTGCTGTCAACTTTTCTGGCTGAGGGGGATAAAGAAGCATTGGTAATACCTTACCTCTGAAGAATCTATGCAAACATACAAATCACAGTAGAGGAAATCACAACAGCTACACAGGAGAACAGCACCTACTTTTTGTAGGTGCTGCTTTATTCCCTTTTGGAATTTACTGTTTTACTAGACTGATCAAGGCCTTACACAGCCCCAGGATGATAATAAAGTACTGACCAAATGCTACTGTTTCAATGTCATAGTTCATCTAATAATAAAACTGAGAAATGGCCATTCACAAAGACAGACCAGGAAATATAAGCCAGTATTTTAATATGTAATTTCCAAATTTTAAGATTAATAACTAAACTGTTACTTTAAAACTACAGGTACACATGCAGCTCAGCTCTTGACAGTTATATCCTGCATTAATCTCAAAATGAGGTTTTCATGCTATTCCAGTGGGTATCCCTGGAATATAGTAATCCATTTTCTACACTGTGGCTATAAGAAAAGCGGACTGTGCCTATGTCATGCTTTGTTAGAGGTTCATGATCACATTATCTCATGGTGGACCTGACACTTTTATTCAGTTTACAGTATGTTCTGTGTACAGGCAACTTATTTCCTTTGCCAGGGCTGCTGACAACCTTTTCCACACTATATTAATCTTGTTTATGGACTTTATCTTGGTACAAATATCAGAAAACTGAACTTTTTATCTCAGGGAGAAAATAAACAACATGTTGACAGAAGCAAAAGCTATTTTCTGGACTAAAATTGGTTGCTTACCTGCAGCCATAGTTATGGAAACAAGTTTAAGTTTCCAGCTTACTCAAAATACATAATCTGAAATTTAATAAGCATGGAAATTTCAAGAAAATTCACTTGATAAATTGCCAGTTTTAAAATAATACAGAAACCACAGAAGTAGGTTTTTCCACGAATTTATATGAGAATATGAACTTGCTTGGAATACAGTTACAAGTGATCACCAAGTATAGTGTTCAGGTTTCTCCTGCACACTCCAGATGGCTTCAGCTACCCCAGAGCCACAGAATGTTTATAAAACTAAACCTACAATGTACACACATACAGATCTTTGCATAAAACTTGCTGCTAATTACTCTAAGATTCCCAATATGTTAATGCAAATTAATTCCTGTTTGCAAAACGTACCGAGGGTATAAAAAGCCAAAAGAAACCTCATTGCCCACCTTCATCTGCTACCTCACCATTACAAAAATCCTCAATATTAATAATGTTCAGGGTAATTTTTGAAACTTTTATTCTCTTCTGGCTACAAGTCCTTCCACCACTGCTTGAATAAGATGACACAGTGATGGCTGCATTCTGTTCATAAAATCCCTGAGACACAGTACTCCAACTCAGAGACAAAGTACTCCTGATTTGCAAAGATTTCTTTGCCTGAGAAACTATGACCTAAACTAATGGACACAATAAAAAGAAAAAGTATTCAACACTAAGGGGTTATGCCTCAGAATACACAACACCATCTACTGCTGCCCAAAATCACAGTTGGAAAAGTCCCCCAGGACGATCAAGTCCAACCTTCAACTGAGTACCAACATGCCCGCTAAGCTGTATCAAGAAGTGACACGTTTGTTCATTCTTTGAACACCTCTCAGGATGGCAATTCCACCACTTTCCTGGGCAGCCTGCTCTAATTCTTAACCACTATCAGTGAGGAAGTTTTTCCTAACATCCAACCTGATCCTCCCCTGGATTATACTACACATGACAAACTTCAGAAGTGATGTAAGGAAAGATGGTGGGATTAAAAAGGACAAGAAAGTCAGAGGACTTCACTCTGACTAAAATAGTATTAAGCACCTCAACTGTCATTTTAAAAGGCCAACAATAGAGAATAGAGCATTTTGGCTGGAAGGAACCTATAATGAACATCTTGATCAATTCAAGGCTGACCAATTTAGAGTAGGTTGTTAAGTGCATTGTCCAAAACCACTGACTGGTTTGGGGCATCAGCCACATCTCTCAGAATCCTGCTTTAGTGTTTGAACACACCTTTGGTAAAGAAATGCCTCCTGATGTCCAGTCTGAACCTTCCCTGGAGCAGCTCTGCACCAGGAGCAGCTCTGCACCTGGAGCAGCTCTGCACCATACCATATTGTATCACTGGGTCCCAGGGATAAGAGATCAGGCCATCAATACTTCCCCTCCTGAGGAAGCTGTAAGAGGTCACCCCTCAGTCTTCTTTCTTTCAATCCAGACAAGCGTGGAGCCCTCAGCCACAGCCCACAGGACATGCCTTCCAGTGCTGTCAACAGCCTTAGTCTCTCCTCTGGACACATTCAAGGACCTTCACATCCTTCTTCAACTGTGGAGCCCAGAACTGCACCCAGCACTGGAGGGGAGGCTGCACCAGAGCTGGATCCTGCAAGATCATCCCCCCTTGTGAGTGGCTCACACCACTGAGGGACAGAAAGCAAAGTGCCCACAGCTCAGTCACAGGGTGCTTGAACACCACCGCTTACTTTATATGAACAGCTAAGGGGTGTCCAAGATTGGAGAAATAAAAAAAAAATCAATTTAGTGGATCGATTAATGCATCTCCTAATTAAATATGACAGTGCTATTTTAATTTACATGTGCTGGAGTTTAAAGAAAAGCTACTACCATGCACCAAGAAAAACCCACAACACATTAATGCACAACAAAAATGTTATACTATCACTTAATAATTCTGCTTACTTTTCATTTGAAGTATATTTTAATGTTTAGTTACTGAATAGCCCATGAAAAAATCATAACTTATTTTTTAAAGACATCTATGATACAAAGCTCCCAAATAAGGATGTGTTCAAGACTCAATACTTTCTTAATATTTTCAATAGTATAAACAACCCTAATATGCATGCTCATCCATTCTTGTCCCTTATTATTTTGCATGTTACCACACAATCAAGCAAACAAATACATTCCCTCTTCATAATTTATGCTTATTTTAGGGCACAATATTTTTGAAAAAACACAGACTATGTCGTATTTATAATTGTTCCTCAGATACTTTTTCCATTACCGAAAAAGTAAGTTTCTTACAGATTAAGTAGTTTTTAAACACTGAAAGTGGTATTTTTGCCTTTTGAATTAGATTTTATGCCAAGCACTCCATAGCATGTGCAATGAAAAGACACTACTGAGCTCATTTTTTACAGGATGTTATTTCCTTGCCATGATTTGGTGGACTTGGCAGTGTTTGGTTTATGGCTGGACTTGATCTTTCTTACAGGTCCTTTCTAATCTAAATGACTCTATGATGTGCTTTAAAAAGTCACATAAATAATTATGAAAGTATTTGGCTTGAAAGCTTAGCTTAGTTGTCACAATATGTCACATTCATAGCACGCAAAACCAGTAAAATTTCAGTAAAATTTTGCTGGACACTAATTACACAAATAAGCTAGCTGCTTTCCTAAATGAAAGAACAAGTTGCCTTTTCTGCTCTGTAAATTAACTGCTATGATCAACTACAGCTTAAAAAGTTCCATAGCAAACCTAATTTTCTCAGGCAGGATTTTCTGCAAAGAAGGGTTTTTCCAAAATTAAATGCAACTAAAATCAAACTCTGGAGAATGGGATTTTGCAGGAAATTACAGCATGACAATGTCAAATTCATAATTTACATATCTGCAACTGTCACTTTATAGCAAATTAAATCAAACTATATCAAGGGAAGGAATAGAGTAAAACCTATTCTCCACATTTTATTGCACTGATTAAAAGCAATACCTTATTATTTTCAGTACCTATTTAGTATTACTCATTTTTTACCCCTTCTCCAGTAGGACACCTTGGAGAGTACATGCAATAAACAAAGTTCTGGATTTAAAATACATTTTCAAAAATATAGATGCACATTTGACTAGGAGCAATATAGAAAATCATGAAAACAAAAATAGCTTTCACAGTATACATTACTGAACATTGCTAAAATCCTTCCTTGACATTACCATTACACTGTTATTCCCTCTGAAAGCACACTCTTGCTGAAGGGCCCAAACTGACCATTCCAGAGAAGCATCTCTTTAATGTACAGATTACCTTTAAGTGATGCTCACTCAAACTCTATAAAGTCTCCATGAAGACATGGCTCGTCGGCAGAATAGTTCTATACCAGTTTCTTGCTACTCTAGTCATATTTCTTTAAAATTAACCTCTTATTAACACAGTGTTGCAAAAATCAATGGATCATTGCCATTTTGCTTGCAAAATACATGCAAGTGATAGGGAAAGGAAAAAAAAGAAAAAGAGGTCAAAAGACATGGATTTTTATCCTAAAGCAAATAGACACCTCCCTGTATATGTTTTACTGTTTTCTCTTAAGGCATTAAAAAAAAAAAAGTAAGAATTAGTAAGTTTCTTGGCATGACAGAATATGTCCCAGTTCCCCAATCTCTCCAGTGATTTCACACACTGTTTAGAGTTTTCTCTACATTTCTTTTCACACAACTGATCAAACTGCCTCTATCTATTGATATACAGCTTTCAACTGAATAATTAACAGATGGAAAGGAATACCATGAGAATATCAGAGAATAAAAGAAGAAAACTCTACTATTGAACCTAGCTACTTCATAGAAAAACGGGAAATTTAAATCCCATGTATAAAAGCAAAGAATGGAATTTCTTTGTAAACTTTTGCCATTTCACAGTTTTTCTCTACTACTTTTAAGATAGAACCTGAATTTGAAGTTAAATAAATGTAAGTTTAAAACAAAAAAGGTACTTTTTTGAAAATAGACTGGCTTGGGTGTAACATTTCTTGTTTATTTTAAATTGTAACATTAACAGAAAATATCAGACACCGTGTTTTGTCCTAAATCTTTGTCAAATGGACCAGTTTTTACCCACTATAGAATAGGCACAGTAAGTTTAATGATGCACTGTATATATAATGCACAATATATATTAGTGCATTCCTGCTGTCTTTAGGTGTGTAATACAGTAACACTGGAGGAGCTATAAGAGGAAATAATACTAATATATAATGTAACAGAAAAAAACTGGTCTATGAGGAAAGCATCAGGTAAACTGAGAATTGTAGGCCTCCCATCTGCAAGGAAGTCAGTAGGAGAGTTTCTTCTGAGATTCCTAATATTTAATATGACGTATTACTGTGTGGCACTATGCCTCCAATAACAGCTCACAAAACTGCAAAAAATAGACTGACTTAAAAGTCTCAAGAAGAAAATATAAACCAAAAATTTGTAGTTTTTATATTCAAATTAAACCAACTCTTTCTAAAAGGGCAAATGTAAGATTCTCCTGACTGCAAAAACACAATAGACAGCACAACTATTTCAGTATTTTATATCAGGAAAGGGGAAATATTCAGGGCAGCTGTGAAACAAAACAATGGCCAGAAGTTTGTTACTTCAGTACTCTGTAAATAGCTAATATAAACAAATTTAATCTTAAGTAAACCAGATTTACCTTATTTGGGAAATGGACCCGCTAATTAAATGCAGCAATAATATGCTGCAAAAAATATATATATATAAACATATATATACATAAACATATATGTGTATATATATATATATATAAAATCTTTATGGTGATATTCTAGCTGTCTGTTTAGATATAAAACTTATTCTTAGGTGAAATCTTCACTTAATCAACAGGATTTTGATTTCAGTAGTGTTGGGACTGTAACTTTATTAGTTAAGAATAATCTACAATGCTGAAATAATGTTCTACCTTGTAAAATTATCATCAATTAGTAAGTTACCCAAACAGTAATACAGGGAGGAGGAAGTAGCAGAGCAGCAATTAGGCAACTAGCCTTGATCTGGGAGATGCCGGCTACATTTGGAAAAAACAGGAAAAACATTTAAACAAGACCCTCCTTTCCCTTCCCCCAAAAGGGTTCTGTGACATTATTTCCTTACTTTGTTAAAGTGATATAATATAACGACAGTAACGATTGTACCAACAACAAAGGATGTCATCAAAGCATTTGCTTTGAGTCTGCTTGAAGTATAGAAGGTGATTTTTATTCCTGCTGCCATGGAACTTATTAGAGGAAACAGAAAAACATCACTATTTAATGCATTTCCATATCTGAACGGAATTCCTCCTAGCAGAGCCCTTTGCAGGTATCAGTTGTACAAAGCCAGTTCATGGCAGCCTGAGCTGGCTGGGTATGGATTCAAACCCCAAGCACACAACAAAACCCCCAGATCCAAGTGGCCGCCTGGCCTCAGTCGCAAGCTGTGAGTGGCCTCTACTGGCTGACCAAAGGCTACAGGAGTCACCAAGCTTCTGCTCTGAGTTACAGCTGAGGTTATCCAGTGTGGGGAGAAATGGAACAGAAGGAATATGTTCATCAGTGCTACATCATTCACTTAGGCTGGGGCTAAAAATGAATGGCAAACACAAGGTGAGTGATACAACAGACAGTGGGAAAAATGCCTGTAATACCAGTGCTCCCAAATCTGTCCAAATACATGCTGCAAAGAGATACATGCAGTAGTCCAGTTTCCAAAATGACAATGGAATTCAGCAGATGTACTGTGCTATCTCTTAAGGTTTACAAAAACCTGAAACTCAAGTAGTGTATAATTTGTAAGTTACATATTTTGTATGAAGAGCGAATTACTTCAATTGCAGTATCAACAGTTCGATTTAGATGCACAAATAGAAGGCTTGCTGCATCATCTGAAACATATGAAACCAGAGACTACATAATCATTCTCTTAATAAATGTGAAACAGATTTGGCCTTTTCTTTATATATAAAATTAAAATCAGTAAAATACAGCGTAATTAAAAAAAAAAATTAAAGATCTGAAGGATGAAAGTGTGTCAATTGCCACAAAGATGGCCTGCAATTTCCTCCAAGTACATAAAAGTTATATTTTGTGACGAAAAACAGGAGAATAAATGATAACTTTTTTTAAAACCACAATAATTGTGAACAACGCAGCTTGGAGAAAAGCAAGTTTGCCATGCAAAACATGGCAAAAATACTTATTAGATTATTGTGCAATGTCTGTATCAAAATTTTAAAAAACAGACAAATAAACATAGGGCCAGTAGCAAGGAAGTGGGTTTTAAACTTCATTTTCTTTTTCCTAGGAATATGTACCTGATTTGCCATTCTCCCACATTTTAATTGCAGGTTATCAAGGATTATTGTCAAACACAAGTGACTACTGATGCCAAAAGGTGATTGCCTTCACAAGCAGCCACACAGCGCTCACACGCAGCCCTGTATTTCCTGATATTTCCAGCTCCTGTTCTGAATTGTGCCCCAACTCAGAGTTCCACCTCATTTCAGAATTCAGTCCCATTATCTCCACTGCTCCAAATTGTTCACAGGGTTATCTAGCTGACACAGAAGATAACCCTCCATCTCACTAGACACCACTGGGATATGACATGCTGACCCACAGTAAGCCCTGATTATTAGCTTGAAACATACACCATATAAATGGAGCTTTGAGCCAAATAATTTGCTTTAAAGTCTTTTCATTCTACTTACACATTAAAACTCACTTTAAACATGACATGAGTTCCATTAATGTATACACACTCATGAACATATGTACACATAAATGCATTAATATTAGATTCTATCATCAGAAAACAGATGAAAAATACTGGTGGGAATGCAGCCTGCAAGTAACGCCTTTTTATTTACAAAAGAGACAAAGGATTTTGTCTTATAAATGAAATGAAAATCAAATGGCCAATCACTGTAATTGAACAGAACGCCTCACTGCCTGTTTTGAACTGAAGCCCAGTGCTCCAGAAAAAGGACTTGTTCCAAAAAGAAGAACAGTGAGATCCCATCTTTTCCACACCACTATACTTCCTATATTTCCACTGATTGGGAAACAGGTGAGGATTAGTAACCCCTGACAGATCACTAGGATAATTCTCCTCTTCTCTTCAGCCACCAAATCGTCTCCTGTCATAACACCTGCAGTCCTGCATGGGTTTTAAGTCTTGAACTGTTAAAGTTTCATTTGCATGAAAAACTTAATAGCTTTTGTTTTTTCCAAGGGGCACCCAATGAGCTGTATTACAACCTGGACAAGAAAAAACAGGCAGCACCTGAACTACTATCAGGAGAAGAACACGGTAAGAAGACCGAGCATGTGAGAATGTTGATAGCAGTGTGAAAGATTTCCCATGTGAATAAAACAATTCAGAAGATTGTGGATTAACAGGTTACACTTTGCAAAGATTTGGAATAAAACACTTTTCAAAATACATACAGTTTGATCAATAACAGATGTGAAATTTACACATCTAAACTGCAAAAACAAAAGCATGACCTTTTGCCCTTTACGTTAGATGACATTTAAATAATTAGTGCCCACAAAACTATTTTTCTTCATTTCAAGTGAAATTCTCACCAGAAGGGCTCACAACAATGGTAAAACAACAGGAAAAAGGCTGTAGGGGAGCCTCAGTCACAAACATGGACAGTTTCACTGCTCTATGTGGATGACATTTCTCATTATTTTGAACGGATCTGCACATAAATGTTTCACACTGCAAGCTTACATGACAAACAGATTTTAGAAATCCCTCTGTATTTGCCACTTTTTCTGCCATCTGAACTACTAACATACAACTATAACCATTTTTTCAGATTGTTAACGCCAGTAGAGATGAACAGGAGAAGCACACAGAATCTCAGAAATCAACTATTCATTGGGCATTTTTAAGGTCAAGCTAAATTCAGGCTTAAGATATATTTTCAAATTTTCTCTCCAAGCAAAATGACACAGAAATAAAACATTTTAAAACATACTACAATAAATATAATTCTTCTTAGCAAGACATTCTCTAGCTTTTCCACTACCTTGTCTTCAAATATAAACATTCCTAACTTTTACTATAGAAGAAATAGAAATAAGGAGGTTCTAATAGGAAAAAAAATCCAAAGTGGGAATTCCACTCATACATTTTAAAATAAACTCTCAAGCTTTTTAGGTTTAATAGCAGTGCCATACTAGGATATCAACACTTAAATAAAATTGCACTGCATCACTTGATTTCTAACATAATAATAGATCCCAAAAATCTATCCTGCTGATTGCTAAACTCATGAATGGATTGTGCAAAGTAATCATCAACTTTGATTTGAAGACTAAATTTTGTTATCTTACTCTCAAATTCCTCCTTATGAGTAAGAGTGTTCTGAAGTTCTCTTTGCATGGTATCAAGCCCTATATGATGGAAAACATCACACTATGATCTTAAGAGAGCCGAGTTCCTTACAGTAATTTAAACTTGTAATGCATTACGGTGATAACTATTCCAAAACATTAATTCACAAAGCAAGGGAAGTCTGTGTTCCAGGAGCAGAGTGTTGCTTCTATTTGCTATCCTCTCCTCCAGCACGATGAAGCAGCACTGCTGGTTTTGTGCTATCAAGGAAATGGAGTTTTAGACTGTTTCTGTCAGAAAGTTGTGTTCAGTATGTGAAAAACTTTTGCTCTCCTAGAAAATTAAAAAAAAAATGTACAGAAAACAGAATTTAAATACTCCCTAGATGTGTGTCTGTGTGAGTGAGGACAGTGGCTGCCTCCGTTGCAGGACAGAAAATCAGGGCACTGCTCTTATTTACAGGCTCTTCTGTTCCTGGAAATTACATGGGGGAAAGACAACTCTCTCTCCCTGATGACTCTGGCAGCATCACTTTTACTTTTCTGGCCAGATCCATAAAAATAGGTTTTGGTAACTCTACAACACAGCAGTTGCCTTAGGCTTCTGAAATTCCTGACCACATACAGGAAATATGTTCCAACCAAAATCATATCTTCTACTTAAAAAACATCACTGTAGAAACAAGAACAAAAGGAGTACCCAGATTGTTGTGTCCTGATCATATAGAGAATCAAGTAAAGAACATTTTTCTCTCTGTTTCAAGTGTTTAATGTGTTGCAGGGCACAAAGAACAACACTATTTTTCAGATACAAAGCTGTAAAGCACATTTTGCAGGTCCTGGATAGGGCTGCCTTTCTACCCACCTCAGGGCAGACATCATACATCATAGAATTCTGGCCTTTGGTTATCAGCAACTCCTAGCAAAACCTAGGAAAACTTAAATTGCTCTTGAGGAGTTGGAAGATTATTTGCTGTATGGTTAAGATATGAAAAAAGAATGAGAAAAGCCAAAGAGAGAGTCTTTACACAGAGAAGATTTTGAACCAAACCCCAACATTCAATGTTTTTATGGGGATGTTACAGAAACACCTATGTCGCTGTGCCCCTCCGAGTGTCCACTCGGAGTCACTCTGGTTTGCTCTGACACAGCCAGCGGTGGAGGACACTCTCCTCCTCCTCGGGAGGCCGGGAGGGCAGCTAAGGCTTTTGCCTTTCGTGGACAAGACACGAGAGTGACTGTGATAGGAGAAGGAGTGGACTTCTGTTGAGGGTTCAATCTGGGTTTATTGAAGAAAAGCAGCAAATACACCCACAACCCAGGCGGTCCACTCAACAGAAGACGTGGGACCGGCTTGTGTAACATATTATAAAGGAGGGAGTGAACAGGGGAGGGGCTCACCCATCCGCCAATGAGGTTACAGAAGGGCGTGGGGAGCAGGGAGACAGGCATATAGGGAAACCAATGGCGGTGATGCGGGGGAGGGGCCCCAACATCTGAACCAACCACTCGACGCCCCACTTAGAAGTCTCTGGAAGAAGGGGATGGGCTGTCGAGTGACGGGCAGGACACCGGGGGATTGACTAAGAGGAGGGAGACAACAGGGGCAGAACCATTACAACAGGGGGAAGCTGACATAGACCAAGGTGCAAACCATCACAACTGAAACGTACAAAAACACAACACAACACACCTAGAGCTAACTTAGTCCCTAATAAAGACAAATTGTCCTAAAAACTTACAACTTGTAAAACAGTATGACATGACTCACCAAAACAACATCCAAGACAGGGAAATACATTGTGTTCAGCAGCTATTTATGAGTGACAGCCCTGCTGCTTAAAATGCATACATGTCCAGAGGCTTTCATAGAGTATTCACGGTATAATCTGATTATCTCCATGATGCAAACTTTGCTTCCAGTCAAGGGGAAGTATTTTTACTATCACTACAAAAAAATACGCATTCTCCTATGGGATGCTGGAATACATATTTGATTTTAGTTTGGGAGGGAAGGAATAGGAAAACTAGCCAGAATAAAATTTGTGTGCAAATATTACTACGAAAAATGACAGTATGTGGAAAAGAACACATACACAGAAATCTTCAGTATTATAAAAACTAATAGACTGTCTAAAGATAACAATAACTATCTCTTTATAAATGGTGCTTGAGGAATTCTTTGAATCTCTCTGCTTTGTTCAAGGGTCAGAGACATCAGGCCATTATGATCAGATTCATGTTCTCTACCATCCCCAAGATGGCTGAGTAAATAGCACCAAGACAAGCCTTGCTGAATCCACCGCTTGCCATTCAAGTTGGTTGTGGTACAAAATTTTAGAAGTGAGTTATTAAGTTTTCATTTCATTTGCTGCCAAAGCATACTTGTGATGTTTGCTGACTAAATGCAACTTTCAGCATCAGTACCTTTAATTTAGCTAATGAAGCAATACTATCTTGATAGACTATTCCATTTCTTACCAAACACCTAAAAGTTTAAACAGCAGAATAGAGGCTGAATTGAGGTAACTTGGCACATTAGTAAGCCTGGTTTAGTTTGCAGGCAGGCTTAACAATAGAAAACATGGTATGCTCCAAACTATTGATATGATGCTTAGATTTCTCCAAATTAAAAAAAAATCAAAACTGATGGTCAAGATAAAGCTCACCTATTCACTCACGAACTGAACACCAACCATATAAATACTGCATTCCACAAAGCTAACTGGAAACTGTAACATTTACATAGATTTAGAAGAACTGCGAGTTTAAGAAGAATTTATAAACAGCTCAATTCAAGGGAAAAAAAACCCAGGCACATCCACAATTTTGGCTGAATCTCTTAGGAAATTACATTTGATGGCAGCATTCAGTAAATTGTATATATTGGCAGAAAACTATGTTGTATGTATCATATGCCTGATAGCATTAAATTGTGCAGGCTGCCAAGAAGAAAAATTTAGGGAAACAGTAATTTGAATTTGGCATATTTGACCCACAAATATTTAAGCAGCACAAAACAAAATAAACTTTGACATTTTATAAGCTATTATAAAAAATAAAAATACAGTGTTATATTAATTAAGAGGAATGCTGTTGGCAAGAAATAGATGTTCACTGAAAAGGTGCCATAAGCGCTATGAAGTATCTGGGAATATTTTCAACTTCTTCCGGCATATAGCCACGTACTGAGGAAAATACTGAATGAAAAAAAAAATTACAGAAAACTCTGGAAAGTTATCAAAGCTGTTCATATTCATAAGGAATCAAATATCTTCCTACTAAATTAGAGGTCATCTGCCCATCAAAAGATGGTGCATAGTGAGGGAGTGCCTGTTTTGTGGAGTGGGGGAAAATATGGCATTAGTTACATGGTTCAATGCACCTTCCTGAAAAAGCCACTTTAACACACAACAATCTTAAGGAAAAAAAAAATTAAAAAATCTTTCCAATTCTTAAATTGAGGGATGCAGATATACATCCTTTGCCTAGCTTATCATTCATAACATCAACTAAATGAGGTTCAGACATGATGAAGTATCCTGATCCCTGAAAATTTCATATTCATCTAACTCAGTATACAAAGAAATCCTTTGTTTTCTTTTTAAAGACACCATTAAAAATATATGCCTCATCTTACACAGCTAAATAGTTGATCTCTAGTACATGGTAAATTACTATTACCATGACACCTTTCCAGAAATGTATTTGCCTTCAGCCTACTATAGGAATGCAGAGTTATTTCCTGCTTTTACTTGCAGATCTGAGAGACCATGTCTGGAAGCTTCTGCTCTAACCAAATACCTACTTACTTCTATCATAAGATATGGGGATTGTACTATTGTTTTCTTTGATTCAAAGTGAAAGCCTATCAGCTACAGAAGCTTTCATATAAAACTATTAAAGAGACATTTTGTGGCTAAATTAGCAAGCATACATTTTCCAATTTTATCCTACCTTAAAATCTCTGATATTATTCCTATAATTTTGTATGATCCATCATTATAGCACCATTTTACTATGATGAAAAATTCCTCTTTTTTATAGTGGGCTTCTTCCATGCCCATGGAATTCTTTGAATAGGCTTCATCCATTTTCAGGTAAGATTATAGTTTATTATGTGAAAAACATATCTACTGAAATGCATAATAAATAAACAACACAATGCATGGCTCTGGACTGATTAGAAATTCTGTAGCATTGTGGTTTGTTAAACCTGAATATTTGTGTTATTTCTGCCATTTAAAAATATTTAGGAAGAATTCTATCTTCAAGTTTTAGTGTTTGAAGTTAAATGGTAAACACAGGAACAGAATAGCAGGGGAAAAACCCCTTGATTACATATAGACTGACACAGGACATCCTTCCAGAACATCCTCAGACAACTGGAGTATGTTTTTTTTATCATGCCAACAGGCTTACCATTTTACAATTTAAAAGACTAAGGGTTGGGAGGACCAAGGGGTTCTGTTTTGACTCTGTAGGTATATTTGTAGTAACACAGTTTTTCAAACTATGTTTGGAAATCACTGCAGTTTAAATGAAGGAGCCACTTTTAAAAGCCAAACATTTTAGTATTCTTCATCTGACAGAGTCAATCAATGAATGCCTTCATGACAAAATACTCGTCTCTGTATGAACAATATTTTCTCCCAGAATTGCTCTAGGATTCTGATCAACACAGAAATAAACACCCTTTTTTGCATCCTCTCAAAAGGCTATGGTTTCTAATATAAGATATTTATTTTTTAAACCAGGTAAAATACTGTGAGAGATCTATAGCAGAGTTACAAAATCCCTACTGATGAAATTAAGTAAAACATTACAAATATGGGGCCTCAGTAATGAAAGTGGACACTTGGGATAAGTTAGTTTCCCACTGCTCCCAGTCTAACAATTCTGGAAAAGAAGTTCCTAAAAGTTCAAGTTTGCACAGTTCTTCAGGAATCCTTATTAAATAAATGTCTATCAACATTTGAGCAGAATGAAATCTTACCCCTAATACAATGGTGCTTTCCTTTCAACTTTGGAATATATTTCCTCACATAGCAAAAATGTAAACCTGCAGACTATGGTGCAGATAACATGCAGTGTGGTAGACTAAAAAGACCTAGCAAACCCTTAACAAAAACCCCACTAATTTCCTCAAGCCATTTATTTTAATAGAGCACTCAGGCTTTCACTAGATGTCTAAAAGAGAATAGACACTGGAGATGAGAAAATAACCCTCACAATTGTTATTAAAGTTTGCTGAATTCAGAAACCGTAAAACTCGAGGCTGGTTAGGACAGAATGTACCTACAGACCTTTGCATGTATTAAAGCAATCCTCATTATCATTGGATCATCACTCAAATTTGGCTCTTAGAAGTGAAAATCTGAAGTTCAAAACATGAAGTTTTAAAGATGCCATGCAGAAAAAGAATTATAGGGTGGGTAATCTTTAAAGTACTTGAAAGTGGAAAGCCCTAGGAACCCTAAGCAGCAGTGTCACTTTTAGTTAACGTACGATATATGTATCTTAAAAGCTGGATTGTTCCTAATAGATAAAAAATGCAATTCCACTAAGAGTATTTAATTTCTCAGCCATACGACTCAGATCCATAAATAAAAATGCCTCCATTGAACAGTAATTTCCTAACACAGACTTGGTTAGGCAACTTAAACAGATCTGGATGTATTGTTTTAGGAGTGCAACAATTATTAACTTTATTTTCTCAAACCTACCCTTCCTGCTAGTTGTCTGGAGTGACTTTAGTCTAAAGTGTTGCAGCTCACATGTCAAGACAAGCCTCTTTTCATACCAAAAATGGTATTTCATCTCCACTTGTCTCTCCTTTTAACTGAATAGTTTGAAGAGAAAGGTGGGACATCAACATATTCCTGACATACTGAAGTTTCAACTAATGCACTTTCTGGCTAAATAATTGATTATAAAACATAGTTTCCTTAAGATTAAACTAAAAAAAAAAAACCCAAATAATTCCAGTGATTGGCATTATCACTGTGGCAATAATGCATTTATCAGCTTTTGAGTAAAAATGCAAGCATGCAAACAACAAATGTCTTGTTTTACAAACAACCTCATGCGTCATGGCACCCTGTCTGTCACCCGCTGTCACTACCTGATGAACAAGTAAGGACTTGCATTTTATCAAAATTTAATTACTTAAAGTTTACATTAAATATAACAAGTTTATTCCAAACCAGACGGGAGATATCTTTAAGTAGTAAATTATGTTTCTCACACATGAATACTTCAGACTGAGTCCACAAAACTGCCAACTCCAACGTTTTAATGAGTAAATTGCAGTTCTTTGACAAAATCCCCACATTTAGCAGTTCACTTCAGAAAGTGAACACTGCTACAGAGAGTCTGTGTGGATACACGATTTCCAGCTTTGTTAGTTCTAATTTCTTTCACTTATTTAGTTTTCTGAAGGGACTGGCCTTTCAGCTGATATAGATACGCACATTAAATGAGCTACAATTAATTAATTGATAAAGCTACCATCCTTCTACTAGCTGAGGAGTAGATTCTAAAATGTACGCTCATAAATATTTATATTTCCAGGACAGCGAACTTCACAGGGACTTGAAAAATAAAATGCCAAGATCTAGAATGCCACATCTCCTTCCACATTAGCTAGACTGTAGTATTTTTAGTATTTTTAACAGTTAATTCTTTCCTGAGGAGAAAAGGCTTATTGGCTTCCTTTTTTTGAAGCAGTTAAATGTATTTAAACTATAAATATCTGTTTGCTGTTCAGCGAAAACAAACTGCTAGATATTTGAAAAGGCCACATTGTTCCCTGGGTGCAACACAATGGCAGGTCAAACTTTCGTTCCTCTTGTCCTACAAACAATTTTCAAGCCCATGCTCAATAAATAAATTTGGTCTCAGCACTCCCAATCAGGGCTGCACAATCCCCTCAGTAGCAGACCTATGATAAATGGACTTATTTTCCCAAATCAAACACTTGAATTTAAATTCAGATGAGTTAATGCAAAGGTCAACATTGTAATCAGTTCTTTTGATCTTTATAGAATTTCTAGAGTAATACATAATAAATCTGAAACAAGGCAATTTGCAGCTCTGTATGTGTGGCTGGTAATAAAAATCTTAACGATTAGAGCCTTTATGTACTTAGGGAACGTTTTATAGTAATAGCTATAGTGAGAGCCTCAATGCATGGGGAATGATGGCAATAGATAACACTGAAAGACATGATTGCTTGATTCTTTATATAGTTTATACAGTATGTATAGATTATAAATTAAAGCACAACGTATCTGAAGAGTCTCCCAATGTTTTTTGCAACATTCTATTTCAGATTTGTATCCTCCACAAAACATGGCCTTGGTAAAAACTTGTGAATTTAACAACAATCTCATATATTGAGATTTTTATTCTTTCATATACTAGGATGTTACCTCAGTTAACTGTAAAAAAAATAAAATAAATATGTTGTTTGTGCATAAAGTGTGTATGTATGTCTTTGTCAATTTTCTCTAAAAAGGAAGACTGCTTTTTCTGAAGATATGTATTCAGATGTAAAGTATGTCATATTTCTTAGGAACAAAAGATTATTATTAGACAAAAATATTTCAGTTGAAAACTGGAACATGCAATCATAGAAACAAACTAAAATGTCAGCAGTGGTAAGAGGAAATACTTAAGGAACAAAACATTATTTTTTTTCCTGAAATCCCTTAAAGCTGTCTTGATAATAATCAGATAACTACCTAACCACTCAAAGCTGTAAAAACATCTTCCTTTACCACAAACTGAGACATTTAAGAATTGGTGTCAGAGAACACCTTCCATAAACATAAACTCATGTAGCAAAGTGAAAATAAGCTCTAGTTTAGGAACTGAAGAAAGAATACATTTTCAGAGAAACTAAGACTTAGCAGCTCTCAGCAATGACTGTACAGGAAAGACCAAGAATTCATGCATGGAAACTGTGACCAAGGATCTCACTATCAGGATATATCCTTTGTCTACATCCATTCAGTGAAACTGAGAGATAAATAAAACTGATCATTTGTTTACTTCCCCTACTCAGAAGTCTGTTCTCACAGAACACATACACATATCTCTGGAAAAAAACAAACAAACCTCTCCTTTATCCAACTCTGAATTCTCTTAGGTGTTAATTAAACAAATTAAGCAAATACACCATCAGACACAGCATTACTGAAACTAAATGGTATTGGTGGGAAAAAAAGTGAGGCTTATTGTTTAGTTTTGGAGCGAGATCTCATCTCTTAGGTAACAAACAGAGCTGTGACAGTGATCCTCCTGACATGCTTGGACGAATGTCTTAAGTCCCATCAACTGAGATAACGCAACTGTTTTAAGGTGACTACACTTGCTGCATCATATAGAGGTTACGAAGTACAGCTAAGCCTAAAGAATTCTCTAAAGAATCTGACTTGATACTCCATGACAGGTCTATTAAAAGTTATCATTAGTCAAAAATCAATACACCACGTAGTATATATAATGGATTAAAATCACAGATGATCATCTTCAGAAATAATTACAGATGGGGAATCTTTTTCCAATATATATATTCCTTGCAGCACTCCACAAAGAGAGCCTGATTAAGATACTGAAGAGCAAAAAGCTAAGAATGCAAAGCTTTGAAAAAAAACCCCATTAAGTTACAGCAACTAGCACATAGGCAATCTAACTCTGGCAAGTGCAGACAAATCAAGCTTTCACCGCTCTAAAGCTGTCCTTTTCAAAGAGGTTGCTGGGTTTTGCCGACTGAATTATTTTGTTAAACTCCCATCTACCCTCCTGAGAGAATACTGGTTTAACAAAACCCTGTTCAAGGGTATGGACTGACATTTGTAAAACTACCCCCATGAGGGCTTTCTCCAGCCTTTCACCGTTGTTTCTTATAAAAAGCAGTGGAAGCTGTGTGCTATGAAACAACTGATAAATTCACAAAGAGGGCATCATTCTAGGATGACTCTCCTTGAGCTGGGAGGTTGGACCAGATGACCCACTGTGGTCCCTTCCAGTCTGACCCACCCTGTGCTCTGGGAGCACACTGACTGAACCATGGTGAAAGGACTTTGGTTCCTCATATGACAACTTCCTCACACACCATATTGGTGACTCAGAATGAAAGAAACAGAGGGAAATAATGACATATAGGCCTTCAAAGACAGTAAGAAACCATGTATATTTTAATCTTTGACTATGTCCTGGTTTAGGGCAAATTTGGGAGAAAACCTCCAAAAGGGAGCTGCTCCAGAAAGCAAACCCACACAGACCCTCCCCCCAGCTGGTTTGGGAAGGATTCCTCAGAGAGAAGTGGAAAGAACCTGTTTATTTAACAGGCAAAGCACCTCCCAGCATACAAAATGAACAATACCAGATGACAAAATAACAACAAAACTCTTTCACCGCTCTGAAAAGGATGACAAATTCAGAAAGTCTCTCTTGGGAGTGGTCGCTCTGTTGTTGGTCCCTCCGGCACTGGGGATGGCTGCTGCAGGCCACAAGGTGTAAACTCTTGGTGTTTCCAGGTCCCAGTCCGGAGCAGGTTCAAGTATTCCAAAAAAGGGAAAGGAAAAACAGTCCAGGGAAAAATTCGGACTGCTTAGCTAAACTAACTAATGAGCAGAAGCAAAAAGCAAGAGCGAAGCAGGAGCAAAGCAGAAGCAAGAACAAAGCGAAAGGCCAAGCAAAAAGCAAAAGCCATACTATGTACCCCCTGTCTCTGTGTCCCACCAGCCGTGGGGGAGCAGGCTGATAACCTGAAACCAAAACAAAACATTCACTCTTCAGAGCCAGTCCCGAAGGTACAGAACATAATATCCAGCATAAACAGAACACACGACTGGGGATACAAGCATCACAATATCACCCTAGGACAGACTAATAATATAATAATTCAGGATTGCAAGAAGGTAGATTCAGATAATGAAAAACAACTTTCCTAGGATAAGATCATGGACCATGTGGCAAAATGCATAAGGGGACTGCAAGCATGGAAGTTTTTCAGCTTTATAGAAAAACACTCAAGAACTGTTTTATTTTGAAACCGAAGGTAAAGTGACAGTACAAGGAAGTATGACTGATATATCATCATACTGGAGAAATTAGTTTTGCTTTTGCTTTAAGGTGTCAGTTTGACTACATTCATTATTAAGGGTAACTGATGAAAAAAATGCAGGAAAATGAAATTATCATCTTAGTATCTTGTATATCGAGCGACACGGCACAATTGATAAGAAAACAGCAAAAGAAACAAAGCCCATACAAAAGCCCTAAAAGCAAGGTATGAATCGTAAACTACATTTTAAACTCAGAAGCCTTTCCATACTGGAGTGTTGCCTGCAACAAACCAACCTGAAATGATCTTATGAAAAAGAAAAGCACCTTAAATTTGAAAAAAAATTGGGAAAGGGAAAGCAGTGTTAGGATAATACTGGAAAGACATTCACCTAAGAAAACCATCTTTGTCACCACATTCTAAATGGATATAAACAGGCAAAAATGATTTTGTCAAGGCTAGACAAGAAACTATAACAGAAAATACAGAAAGATGGGAGCCTGAGCTAAAGATTAAAATTGTGTAGAAATACTGAAAAAGAAAGGTTGTTTCTTTAGCAAGACAGCCAAATAACATGATTTAGAAAGAAAGCTAAGTCAAGGCTGACACTCACTATTGACTCATATGACAAAGGCTCGGAGCATTCTCCACAGTGATTAAATGAGCAAGTGCCATATATATTAAGAAAAAATAAAATAAAATAATGACAGTAGATGGGATACTGAAATACTAGAGGTGAGAGTGAAGGACTGTGTGATGTGGGTATTGACAGTAGTTACAGATGACTTGTAAAAACTGGTTTTCTTTATTCTTTGCTATAATAATTAAAACACTAAACCAGCATACTAAATTCTTTCTATTATTCCATCTGCTGGTATATCCGTATTCTGTCTTCAGCTATAGAATTATGAATACTTCTCTCAGACAACCATTGGTTATTTCTGTTCAACCAGAGAACACCACAATAGTATACAATCTTTTTTTCCAACATATATTTAATTTAAACAAAACTTTGCTTGCAGTATACAAGCTACAAACTTGTTTTCAGGTGGCAGATTAGTCTCCCCCACGTGCAACTATAATTTAGTAATTAAACATTTTGGTAGCATAATTAGTGCAAATATATAACTTGTTAATTAAGAAATATAATAATTAAGACATGCAATTATACAATTATCCTGTAATTACACAGGCTTTCTAAAAATTTTCCTTGAAATGATGAATGACCATTTTCCAGAGATTCCAGAGTCTTTCAGAATTTATCTTGTGGATTACATCCAAATAATCAGTTCCTATCAAAGATTTAATTGATGGAATGTTTTTTCTCTAGAATAAACTGTCTGCAAATGCAAACAGTAGAAATGGCAGAACAGTTATGGAATAAAAAATATCATCATTGATATCTGAGTAAGGAGTCTGAGCTTTATAATAAAACTAGCTCAGATTTACAAGACAGTTCCCAGTGTAGAGCTATTACTCTACCATATTAAATAAAAGCTAAAGTGAGCTGCAATACATCTGTACAAACTGGGCCAAATGAGGTACTATCATAAGTCTTTCATTTATTCTTTGTTTAGAATTATTAGCTTTCTAAAGACAAACACTACTGGATCAAAGTAAACAAACAAAGCAAGAGTACATCTGTTTGAAATTTCCTGGATTGGCATGATGGTTATCACATTTCAAAACCCTAAGTATTTTTTTTTTTTACAGTATGATGATCATGCAGGGAACAGCTGAAAAAAACTGAGGCAATTGCTACAAGCTTGACAATATTTAAGTGTGTATCTTGTACTAGCAAGAACAGACTAAAAGGACTTTTGCTCCCACTGCAACTTTTGCTACACAGTGGGTGTCTATGAACAAAATTATGAATTCTTAAGGTTTTCTTGTACTAATTCTCTACACAATAAAAGACCTGCTGTGTAAAATGCCAGGTATCTGCAGCTGCAGAAGAGAGAAAAAAGCACCTTTCTAGTACAACAGGTGACAAACACATTGCTATAACCATCAGTATTGGGCTGATCCTGAGAATACTGACACTTTACACACAGGTTCTCAAATCCATCACTGTAGTATCTCAACTCCACTGAATTAACAAGACAATTTCACTACAAACTTAATACACTCACTGATTAAATTAATAAACAGTACTAAAGTTCAGTGCTCTGATGACAAATTAATTACAGTACTTTAGAAGTGCTTTCTCTGCAGGTTTTTGGGGTTTTTTACAGGCCTGTGTAATTGTTTCATTTTTTTAAATGAGAAAACCTAGCCAGATAACAAAAAGGTGCAGGGTTATCAGAGCACTAGCTATAGGAAAGCTTGCAACTCCTTTAAGGGTATTAATCCAGACTACTTTTATTTCTCAAATTTGACATGAAGTGTGCTCAAAGTCTGGTTGGAAAAGAACTTGGGAATTTCTTCCTATCACAAATTTTCATACCTTCATGATCATAAGCCAGATCTTTTGCTGCTACTCAGACCCTTTCCAGTTCTTGAATTAGTGTGCAAAAGTGCAATATTTATAAAAACATATTTCTTTCACCAAAGGATAAATTCAATACAAATTTATGTATATAACTGTACAGTCAGTGCACATTGCAATAAGAGAGTGATTGGAAATAAACACTGAAGTATTCATAGAAAGGAAATCTAAGAGTTTAAAGTTTACATCCTCCTTCGATTTGGTTCTTGCCCACAGGTCCTAATTTCCATTCTGCTCAGTGACACATTAACAGCAAGAGAGAGAACTTGCCTACAATTTTGAAATGTCTAAGCTCAGTACAAATTTTAGCTTTCAAACATCAGCAAATGTACTTGTATATTTGCTAATTCTGTATATTTCTGTATGTAACTTCTTTTTGACCTGGCATTGAAATGCCCAATGACCAACACATGCACTGAATATGACACTAGAGAACAGAAAAAATTATTTAATAGAAAACAGCATCGGTTTTCCTATAGCAAGCAAAAGCCAGTTAAGTTTTTACTGAAGTGTAGTTCATAGGTGTTGACATCTTTGGCTTGATATCCTCTTGGTAAATGAGTCTGTCTTTAGTTAAAAGAAAAATAAACTCATCTTGTTGAGACATACTGTTGATAAAAACCACCCATACTTCATCTTCTAATTAGTACCATTAATATTTACTAGATATGGAAAACAAAGAAGACACCAAGAAAAAAACTGAATGAAGAGAACTACCCTTCTGCAAATATAAGTTATTTTTAATCACAGTTCTTCTGTTTGGTTGGACACAGACTTTAAGAAGCACAAGTGTATGGAGCAAGATTTTTAAACAATTTTTAAAAGACAACTATTAGACAACAACAGTAAGCATTACTTTGTTAGTAGCATTTTTATCACTTCACAGTTCCCAGTTACTGTCAAGTCTCAGTATCAGCCATATCAGTTCCTACATGCAAGAATAGCAAAAGCACTTAAGACCTTCCCTTCTGTCTTTCAATTTATTTATATTCTGTGAGCTGTCTCCAAATTCTTGCCATTCTGTTTTACTGTCCTTCCTTTGTTTTTCCAACACCAATCCTTTACTGTCTTTCCTCCTCCTTTAATTTATGTTGTCCCATCCATAAAGCAATAGAAACCCCCCCCCACCCGTTACAAACACAATATTGTTTCAGTCACAAGGTATCAGTATTTGGAGTTAACATTTTTGCTTCCTGCTTCTACTGTTCTGGGTATTTAAAACAGCAAAGCTCCCTGGGTCTAGGACTGCTTTTGCTTTCTATTTCTGTATTGCCCAACCCAACAAGAACCTGAAGTTTTGGGGTCTCGTGATGCTTATGCTCATCAGGAATTAGCTTATTTGCTAAAAATTCCAAATTTATTGACAATTTGTAGATTAAATACACACAAGAAATTTTCTTACTACTGTTAAAAAGAAAGAGCACAAAACAACCCTGACAGCATGCCAGACACACTGATGAATTCAGCTTACACAAAACTAAATAGTACTCTAAAATACCTGCCTTGGGAGCCTGTGTATGGAGTTGCATCTGTGTCCAACGGAGGATTTCAGCTGGACAATGATGAAAAGTCCATATGTTACAGTGCCACCATAAATTATGTTAGAACGTATGGTCAGGCCACAGAGGGGCTCCAAAAATAGGTTAGAAACAGCTCTCTGACTGAAAACAAATTGCCTAAATTCCAATATGAGAAAACAGTGTTCTTGACATATATTTTCATGCGGCTACCGCTGTTTTGAGCTAAATTTACAGAGATGGAATACAATATGCCACTACTTCAAATTTGGAAGTTGTTATTCTGTCAAGACACTAAAATTCAGGGAAATCTGCATGGGTCTAATGCCTTCAGGCTCCAAGACTTATTACGAAATAAAGAAAAAAAATGAATGATGGTATGTCAGTCAGCCTGGACATCAGTTACTGAACTTGCATTATAGACTTTTAATCATCACAGACATTAAAATGTTTGTAAAACAACCACTATCATGCAGCTGAGGCTGTATAAAATTTAACACTTATGAAATATAAACAAAAACCATACAAGCTTGAAAAACACTTTCCCATCACACTTAATACTTTTAAAATTAAAAGATCACCTGATCTACATATCTATAATGTATCACTTCACAACTCTGAATCTTTTAAAGCCAGGATTAGGCTTTGTAAGAACTATCCTGAATGCAAAATAAGACAGCTTTACAGAACAAACTGATGTTAAGCAGCTTGCAATCTAGATACTATAAAATTTTAACCTCTAGTAAAATCACCTTCATTTTAAAATTATGACATCTGATGGGTTTTTTTCCTTGCAACTAAGTATCTTAAAACAAAAGTACAAAACAAATTTACAAAGTGCAATTATATTGACTTCATAAATTAATATTCAATAAACTAAGTTGTCTTCTGTTGAAGAAGTGTTATACCTCTAAGGCAGGGTGAATCAATCTGGGATTTGCTGATTAACATGTTATGTTGATTAATCCTATGATCTGATTGAAAAGTCTAAAGATCAAATGAATATTAGATTAGCTGCCATGTTAAACTAAGCAGTATTCAGTTTTCACATTTTATTTCTTGTGTACAACATTTTTGGGAATAATCCTTCATGCTTGTCTGATAAATTCATTTGAAAGCTACTCATGTGATGTAAACCCAGCAGAGTTGTACTTAGCAGAGAAAAGTATCAAGTTAAGATGCAGTAAGACAATTAGGATTTATAGTAATTACAAGAAACTTGCCAGGGGCTAAGCAACCCTGCTAGTTCTGTAAAAGCACTCAAGATGATTTTGCATTTCTGCCAGTTTCTATGTTCTATTTTGATATTTTCAGGTACTCTAAAGCATGTGACTGGGAAAACAAAGACAAAAAAAGTCCATTGTGCATGTATTTATAAGTCTTTTTGCATTATCACCTTTATGTTTTCAGTAACTTGGCATTGACTGGTCTCACTTGACTTCCTGAATCAAAGAAATAAAAAACTCTTCTAATGTAAATATCCCTTCTTAGGATCACCTTTGGCTAACATAAAATAAAAGCTTGAAATAAATAAAAAAACTTAGTTATTTTAATTGCCATTGCTGTACCAAACAGCACAAAGCCATATTGTCCCACAGCATGAAGTGATCAGATATCTGCCCAAAATGATGGACAGCTCTGGCCCAGTGAACAGGCAAAAAAATCCCATTTACTCTCTGCCAGATGGGACCTACTGGACGCTTCAGCGCAAACAACTCATCCTTCTTCAGACCTTCTTGTCCGACTTTTGAGCTAGCTCCAGCTGATAATGATGGATATCAAGGCTACAGTAAAGTGGGTGACAACAGCAGCCTTGTTATAACTGCCAGTCTTTCAGTCTTGTCATTATTACACATTGAAGATTTATTTGAGTTTATTGTTGTGCACCGGGTCTAGCCATTTACAATTCATCACCTACTACAGAAGGTTCAAGATAGTGGCCATAGCTATAATTGCCACCTCCACCTGCTTCTGGAAATTATGAGGTCACCAGGGAGGGCAGCCTCACATGCTCAGAGCTCTGCAAGTCCCCACGAGCATCTGCAGAGAGTACCACCAATGTTACTCTTGGTATATTAGGAACTATTATGAATGTTTTGCAACGTCAGACTTAGTTTGTGGTTATGGAATACTTGTGCCTCAGAGCATCCTTGAAGTTCCAGTTCTTTAACAGCATAGCAAAACTTTACACCTGCTTCAGAATCCAGTGAGTCAGTGCTGGAACTTGTCTGTATTTGTAAACTAATATTTACTTTATGTATCTGTAAAGGAATAATTTTATCCTAAGTACAGTGGGAGTGTACCTTTCAGACAGGCTACAAAAGACCACGATGAGTAATGTGTTAACATTAAGCAAATAAAAAATAAGTGGCTTAAGAAAATAAAGCCATACAAAGAATCATGTACTTTTACCACAGGTTCCTTATTACATAAATATTTTAGAAGGGGAAACTGGTTACTTACTGATGATGTTTTCTTCAGTACTGGTAAATATTCAAGTAGACAAATGCTGTCTAAAAATATTTCCCAGTTTTATTATAATACTCTCAATACTCCTTTTCCATTATTAAAACAATTGCCTTTATCTAAAGCGATAATCTTGTGAAGCATGGATATATTTTCTACTGGCAATCATGAATATATTATTAAGAAAATCTGACAATTTGTCTGATGTCCACAGTATTTAAAACCCCCTAGAATTCAATATATGGAAACCAAGAGTAATGCTTCTGCTGTTCATTACAGGCAGAAGGGAAAAATTCAAGCTTTTATTCAAGTGGTTTGATGAAGGAAAAAACCAGAAATTCTTTTCAGGCTTAAACTGGGCACCAGTAAAGAGAGTTAACCAGAAGTTCACAGTAAGTGCTACACAAACACAGCCGAAATGTTTTTACCTTGCAGTCATCCAAAAAGTGAAACTTAAAAAAAAAAAAAAAAAAAAAAAGTCGTTCTGACTTGGTAAATGGTTACTACATATGTTGCCTATACCCAATAAAAACTCAACTTGTCTGGTATTGTTAGACCAGCAGTATCCTTCAGTTCCTATGGTAGCTATACCAGATGAGGGAGAACTGTGCTATATTTATGAAGAATTTAATAAGTATAAATTTACTACACACTGAGATTTATAAAACCATCACATGAACATTGAGGTTATTAAAAAAACAGTTCAGGATTCAAGTCAGTCATTAAAAAGGTATTTTCTGACAAAGTCTCATACAGAAGTGCAAACATACACCAAATGATTAAATTATTCAGAACTCAACATGACCCAGCATTATTAAAATATCACTGATGGATTTGCACATTCCACTTTCAAGTAACTCCTTTCATCCAGGAGAAGCTCCCTGATTTTTTTTTTCCTCCTTTCCCCTGATGTCAGACAAGCAAGAGACAGAATTGTCTTGGAGTAAATTCTTTTTTTGAGCAGCATCATTTAATTTCCAAATGCAGAATGATCTAATAAAGTAAAATGATTTAACGTCTCAGTCATGAGGTTTCCAATAAAGAAGGGTATCTTTCCTATCTGGCAAGATACAAATAATCTGGAAAAGAGTGTCAGTATAAGAAAATATTTTTTTCATCTCAAAGCAAAGTTTTATTCTATTACTGTCTAGTATACAGTAAAATAAATTACTTTAGATAGTTTTGCATAATTATGTCACTTGTTTAAAAGCTAAGTAATGGCTGTACTTCATGTCCAATGAAGAAGTATCTCTACTTAAAACATCCACACCACATCTTTAATAAAAGATCTGAGAATAATAAGTACAGGGCCTTAGCAAATAAGAGAATCTCACATTATTAACCAGTTAGAAGTAACAAGGTTTTATTTTTGAGATTTATTTAATGCAACACAAACTGAGCCTATTTTTATATTTTACAAATTAAAATATTTTCCTGTTCTAAATTTGTTCTTAAATACTATTTAGACTACAAACAACCCCCTGGTAGGAGTCTGACTACTCTGAAACACAAGACAGTCATTACAAGGATATCAAACTTTCCAGGTCCCACCTCAATGCAAGTTGTGTGTACAAGGCAAAAATGAGCGAATATAGTAAAGATGATTTCAGACTCGCCTATTTTTCAGATATGTCATAAATACTTTATAAACAACATTTCCAAAAAATGCAAGAAGTTTGTGAAGGGTTGTGATAATTGTTTATTTTTCAGCACTAGTGCCAGATTTTGAGAGTTTTCTTTTCCCAAGCATGTTCTTAAGGCTCATTTCACATATTGCTTCTGTAGCTCAGCATTCCTGGGCAAGAACATGGAAATCCAGGCTGGTTCCTTTATATTTGTGGAATGCAAACTGTTTCTATTTTAGTTCTTGTGAATGTAGCTAGAGTCAAAAAACTTTACCATCTTGGAAAGAGACTGCACTGGATCTACAGGTAAAGCAGAGACTAAACAAACCAAGAAAAAAAATGCAGGGCAAATGATGTCAGGCTTTCATTCTGCACTGACAAAGTGAAGAGGCCTCTTGATCCTCATGAAGCTTGACCAATTTGATTGTCTTCTATAATGAAAACTACCTGGATGGATGAGGGAAGAGCAATGGATATTATCTACCTTGACCTCAAGGCTTTTAATTTTATCTCTCATATCATCCTTAGAGTCCTGCACATGGGGAGGAATAACTCCAGCACCAGCACAGGCTGGGGGCCGACCTGCTGGAAAGCAGCTCTGCAGAGAGGGACCTGGGGGTCCTGGCAGACAACAAACTATCCCTGAGCTAGCACTGCCCGTCTCCAAGGCCAGTGGCGTCCTGGGGTGCATCAGGAAGAGCATTGCCAGGAGATCAAATGAGGTGATCCTGCCCCTCTGCTAAGCCCTGATGAGGCCTGGAATGCTGTGTCCAGTTCTGGGCTCTTTGGTACATGACGAACATGGAGTGAGTCCAGTGGAGGGCTATGAAGATGATTAAGGGACTGGAGCATCTCTCTTATGAGGAAAGGCTGAGGGAGCTGGGTCTGTTCAGCCTTAGAAAGAGATGACTGAGAGGGGCTCTCACCAATGTCTGTCAGTATCTGAAGGGAGGGTACCAAAAAGATGAAGCCAGGCTCCTATTGATGGTTCCAAGCAACAGGACAAGAGGCAATGGGCAGAAACTGATGCACAGAAGTTCCACCTGAATATTAAGAACTTCCTCACAGTGGGTGACTGAGCACTGGAATAGATTGCCCAGAGAAGCTGTGGAGTCTCCCTCACTAAGGATATTCACGAACCATCTGGACACAATCCTGTGCCCCAGGCTATGGGATGATCCTGCTTAAGCAGGGAGGTTGGACCAGATGACCCACACAGGTCCCTTCCAGCCTGATGCACTCTGTGATTTCGCATCAAGGCAGGTCATGGTGCTGCTATTTGACACAGTATTGTTGGGCTTCTTTGGGCATAAGGAAAAAATATTTGTTAAGTCTGAAATTTTTTAACAAAAATTATTCAGCAGCATTTTCAATCAACAAGAAAACACAACAGAAAAGTTTAGGAAAACTTAATCTATTTGGGATTATGAGGTGCTCCTTCATTCATGATGATGACAAGGCATGAAAAAGTGACTAGCACATGTCCCTCTGCTTTAAATAAAGGGATAGTAAGTAAATGGATGTCAAGAATCTTGAAAGAAGAATTAAGTAATACTGAAAAATATAAATAAAATGGTGACAGAAATGCAATGCTACAAATTACTAAAATAGCTTTAAAAAGTTTTTAATGCCTTAATTTGACATGTGATAAAAATCATCACTTAAAAAAGATAACATTATTTGCAAATTGAGCAAGAGAACCTGATGATAGCTATATATAATCAGTTGTCACCTTGCAGCTCAATTAGCCCTCATGTAAAAATGAGGCATGTAAGGAGAAATGAGGTTTTGACATTATCTCTGCCAGCAAGATAATTACACAGCCTTCATTTAACAGTAGGGCAACACTACTGTAGCAACAAATTAACTCAGCTCCATTTGCAATTCATGGTGTGTTTTCTCATTTAATACCATTTGTCTTACCCCAAGTGAATGTTTCCATTAGTTTTCACCAGCATAGCAAAACAGTCTTTGACTTCATACATTACATCACCAACTACTTTAGTTCCAGTAACTTTCTGAAAGCTGTATAAATTTGATTAAGTGATTTCCCTGCTCCCCTCAGCTTTAACTAAACCATTCTTTTTTTGGTTTACAGCCAAATAATAATACAGCAGGTCCTTTTGAATTTAATGAGCAAGGACCTGATTCCTTTACATGTTCATTTTGCTACTGTAGTTGACACCAGAAGCATGAATTTCCTTTGTTTTATGAAAAATACATGAATTCACATGTATTGGTTTAGTCCAAATGAAACTTCAGCAGCACTAGTAGCTAAAATGTGACATATTACTAAATGGAAGTATTATTAAATATAACAAGTTTGTGCACAAAACTCAGACCCAAACACTTCAATCCAGACTGTCATGTCTATCTTTGGTTACTGTTCAGAAAACATGTACACACAATAATTTTTTTTAATGCATGCAGCTTCTTAATTGGCATTTAAGAAGGAACTGTGGGCCAGAACTAACTTTCCACAAAGTTAAATATGCACTAACTCAATTTCTGAACTTACCTTAATTATTGCCAACCTATAGGAAGGGGTAACATTTGAATGTAGCTCTGAAGAGCTCCTTAGCACACATACTAAACCTTCATGTACAAACCTAATACCCTTTCTGGCAGCAGTTAGCTCTACACGTGGTTTCTGTAAGTCTGGAGAATAATCAACAATCACCTGCTGGTGTCTTCACTGCCAACTAAGCAGAAGGTAGCATAAACGTCTGAAAATTGCCATACTTCACGGCCTAGGAAGGTGTTTACATACTACTACATGCCATTTTGTAAATACTTCAATTGCTAATCATCTTTATAAGGGACACAATTACTAAACTCTTTTCTGAAAGTAACATGAATAGTTTGAAGTATTTTCTAAATTTTCTTAAAAAAAGGTCCAATCTGCATCAGAATGTCAAATACACTGGAACTAGAAAATGCACAGACTGTCTATCCTGTTACTCAGAAGCAAGTGAAGAAATTAATTACACATTTCTAACGCAAATTTCTCAGCATCTTCATTTTCTTCCTCATAACCATGCCTTCATTGTAACAAAAGCTTTTTTATTAGTCATGCAAAACTCTAAAATGATTTGTAACTTCCTGATCTTCCCAAGAATTCTTACTATAAAAGCCTAAAACCTACTACAACTACAATTGTACTGACAAATACATAGAGGAGGTAGTAGAGGATCGTCCATCACAGTGACAATCCATCACAAAAATAACCCACCCAGAACATATAGGCCTAAAAACTTGAAATGGTCACTGCAGCTGGTACAAATTGTGGCAGCTTGGAATGGCCATGTTTCTCAAAAGTAAGGTCCTTCTTTGTCTACTATTCCCATCTGTATCAATAAACAAATTTTGAGAAGATATGCACTGGTTTTAATCACATACTGTAAAAGATTAGCTGTGTTTTGCATTAGTCTTAGGTCTGTTATCATTCCCATCATATTGAAAGCTTATCCAACAGATGCCCTCCTCTTATCCTCCAGTGGTTCTTTGTGTGCTCAAGATTAACACACCAACACAATGTTTTTTTCTGTATTAACCAGCATGAGATATTTGGAGGAGTCTTTGTTGCCATAAAATAAGGGAAGTTGCATTAAAGGCATCCAAATTGTATTCACTTGCAGGGGACAAGAGTAAAAGATGATGCCAGCACTTCAGGCAATGTATTCCATGCAAAAACTAATTAAAGGGGTTGAAAAACTGTATTATATGTAGTCTTTTGAAACTTCATTTAAAATTGGCTACCAATGATATGCTGAATGTCACCTTTTTCTAGTAAGAATGAACAACCTCTCTGATAATAATCTAAACCAATACAAAAAGCATACCCATTTTTAAAAACTATTTAACAAACAAGAACTTTCTGCTTGTCAAAGGAAAGCAACAACTATTTTCCAAATTAATTAAGTAGAATAACAAATAGAACTGACACACAGATGATTTATCTAACTGAAGTTCACAAGATATATTTAGCCTATAGTAAAAGAAAGGGTGTCACTTTTTGTTACATGATTCCAAGGTGACTGCTTATATTTTGAACTGCTAGGCTAATGCTAGCCTGAGCACAAATCTGTCTTTTATTTCATAATTAATTCTCAGTGTCAAAACCAGTAGATGTCTTTTTTTGTATCAACATACTCTGTCTGTTAATTATACCACCATAAAAATCAGGCTTGAAATCAGAAAAATGTTGTGACAGTATGAAAACCCATAAAGGGATTTCTGAAGGAAATACCAAATTCAGGCTCAAGCAAGCAAATAAGTGAACTCCTAAACTCACTTGATTGTAAGACGGCTTCACAGAAAACTGAAGTTTCTTCTAATAGAATAACTGAAAAATACGTGCACAGTGAAACTGCTCATGCTAGTATCTTAATATTGTAAACCAAATAGCATTGCTTCAAAAACCCAAGGGTTGTATTTTATGTCATTACTATCCACTTGTATAGAGAATGTAGAGTCCCTACCAACAGAGGCAAGTTTGTTTGGGGTAGAATGGTGACACAGAAAGGAAATTGCTGGAACATACAGTGCTGTGGGTCACTCTTAGAATCCCACTGCTTACCAAGTGCTTAAGGGTTGAGGTTTCAGAGTTGAATTCTTAAGAGTTAGACCCTATGAAACAGCTTCCCCAGATCCAACTCCTCCACTACTGTTGGATACCATCTCCAGTGCAGTTAAAGCTTGGCTGTGCACATCATACAACAATCTCAACTTCACTGTGATAGAGAGCTCCAAACACCCACTGTCTTTGAACTTCTCCAAAGGCAGAAAGCCTTGGAGAAACACTGTCTTCCCATGATCGGTCCTGTGCTCTGCCTGATTGAAATGGGAGGTAATCTCAACAACACACTCAAAATTCTCTCCAGTGTTCAGCTACTTTCTGTTGCAGTGTAATAAAATAGAGAAGTACTCCAAATACCTGCTGGCTTTACATCAAGCTAGGCCTGCATGCTGGAGGATGTTTAGCTCTGCAGCCTGAAAAACAGAGGAAGCTGAGGTTCTGCAGCACAGAGCATCCAGGTTGATGGTTCTCAAGTGTGCTCATCTTCCAGCTGACAGTTTTCATCTAACGCAGATCCCACCTCCTTTCCTGAAGCCTCACGCTGATGTCTCAGTATCAGTCTAACACTAATAGAGTTCTAAAAGAACAACCCAAACCCCAAATCACCTGCTTCTTGTTCCTGTTTCAGAAAGCTTTTAATAACCCTACAGAACTGTGACTAGCAGCAATAACAATGGCCCAGCTTTGCTTCTTTGCCTGCTATTCTCATCTTAGACAAAAGATTGCAGATGTGAAGATTACAGTATTAGTTGAATTCTACCACCAGTATCAAGAAATCTAATTCAAGCCTTCTGTCATTTTTCATGCCCCTCAGATATATTTATCCATTTTATTTCATGCCATGTCCTCCTTCCTTGTTAGAGAAACCAGATTCCACATTTTTTAAACTATTTTTAAAAATGTTTCTATCATTAGCATTGTCAGTCCTCAGTCAGTCCTCTGACTTCTTCCTGTTTCTTGTGCGCAGAACATTTTTCACAAACTCATCTGAACAGCTTTCACCCTTCCTCCAGTTAATTCCCTTTGGAAGACCCTCATCTGCTGTGCTGCCCATGGGAAATCCAGCTGATTTATACTGACAAGTTAATTAAAACCCCCAACAGAACAGCTTATTCTTATTTACCAGCCAACAGTCACATATCCTGCCATACTACTTCCCTCAATCTCCTTTGCATGTATGTTTTTATCTCCTTGTGGCAGGAACAGTGTTTTTTACATTTGGAAAGTACCTTTTACTTTGGGAGAATAACAGAAAACAAGTGTAAGTATGTGAGACTGAAGTCCATAAGGAACAAAACTCCCCAGTTGTTTATAATGATTTATAAACACCTATTAAAATAGTAAAAATTCAATCTGCCAATGTCTTTGCTATCTTTTATAGACTGTGCTTGGTCTAGTTTTGCAATTTTCAATATTTTTTACAGTGAAATGATTCAACACACCCAAATACTAAGAAGTGGTATGGAATGGTGCAAGCAAGTGGACAAATTCAAGTTGAGAAATTTCAGTGAAATGCTCAACTACTTCATTAGGTGGAAAAGACCAGGATCAACCAAGGACATGCATCCTCTTACCCTTCCCTCCTTTAGGGACTGCAAGCTGTTTTAAGCCAGTTTGGCTGTTCAATTTAACTTAGGATACTGAACAAATTATTAACCCTCAGGGTGCTGGTAGTGGGAGATTACAATATGAGAATGTTTCAAATTCTTTAATGAAACAAATCCTATGCCACTAACTTTACCTACTATTTTACCTCGAACAAAAAAAGATGGAACTAAAATCTAAAAGCCAACAAGCTTAACCACAAGAAAACCTAATATGTATCAGGGAAAAGAATCCAACAAAACATTTCCCCTAAGAATGACATTATAGATCAGTTTAGATGAATCATTATAGTGAAAATTTTAAATTATTTTACACTATTGGCATTAATAATTTGAAACTATATTTCAAAATAAATTTTTAAAGAACCTCATGCACATTAAATAGTTTTATAGAATACACTGACAGAAAGATGGTCATTTTAAGGGAAAACAAAGCTAAACTTTAAAAAATATTAATTTTTGACTTACTTGCAATGAGGAAAGACAAATAAATGATATGCATCAAAGACATGTTTGGTCACTTTATTGAAGCCCCACTTACATTCTCTTGTCCATCTCACAACCGGTTGGATGAAATTAATTTAACAAGGGCACTGAACGTGTATCAAGAAGAGGACAGAGCAAGGATGTGGCACTCGCCAGTACTTCCAAAAAATTTTGAAGTTCCATTTGCTCATACATTAAGAATATATGTTATTACACCTACTGTAGCTTTTCAGGGCGGCCAGGACAAGGGCAGAGACGCAGAATCTTGACTCCATCTTTCAGAAGGCTGGTTTACTATATTATGATATATATTATATTAAAATGCTAAACTAAAACTACATTAAAAGAATAGAGAGAAAGTAATCATCAGAAGGCGAGACAGGAATAGAATGGAATGAATAACAAAGTCTTGTGACTGACCAGAGAGTCTGAGACAGCTGCATCCTTGATTGGTTATTAAATAGAAACACCTAACATGGACCAATCAAAAATGCACCTCTTGCATTCCAAAGCAGCAGATAGTTATTGTTTACATTTTGTTCCTGAGGCCCCTCAGCTTCTCAGGAGAAGAAAATCCTGACAAAAGGATTTTCATAAAATATGTCTGTGACACACATACAACATTATGAAATGAAAATATTTCAGTCCAAGTGTAGGAGCGATGGTGGGTCGGACGGTTGGGATGGACAGAGATGAGAGATCTCTGAAGCCAGGTTGTGGAACTTGCAGTTTATTGCAAAGGGCCTGGGTGCAGGGACCCTGCTTGGAGCTGCCAGCCGCAGCTTGGAGCAGGCCCGAGAGAAGTAAAGAAAGTGGTAAAGAGGATGAGAGAGTGAGGAAGAGTAAAGTGGATAAGAGAGAGGATGAAAGAGTAAATGAGAGAGAAGTTCCTGTTATAATACCATAAATCTTCTTCTGTGTTGAATATTCTAATTCTCACTAACCAATCTAATACAAGGTACAAATCCTATAGCATTTACATACAGCCTATAAGAATCATTACATTACCATACTGTGTTACATTTTAAACCCTAAAAACTACTCTTTGAACCCCTTCTGCCAAGCTAGTAGGGTCTGCTCTGACCCTTGGACCTGCCTGCAAGCAGAGGGTTTTGTTTCATCAAAAGGGGATTACCTTCAGCCATACTGTTGTTTTCCAGTTGTTTAGTAACTAAGGTATCTCAAAGCTTGCTTTCATTTAAATCTCGCTTATAGTTTCTCGCTTATATTCTCAAAATCTTTTGCCAGGCAATCATATTTATAAGGCTTTCCTGTTTCATCTTCCCCAACATACAAGAATTTAGCATAACACAGTACCACTGTTTTTATGAGTTTAGAAATTGATGCAATTCATGTTTTTATAACTACAGATTAGCATCCTAAACTACTGCCTTTTGCTTCAGTTACAGATCAGGGGAAAACTTAATAAAACAAGTAGTTAAGTGTAGATTACTTTTATGTTTTCTGGGCTTTTTTTCCAGAAGCAGCAAATTGATATAATCAAGAATTCAAAAAATAATATGCATTTTTATCTACAGAAAAACACTCTTGTTTTTTTAGACTAAAGGACTATTTCCATAAGCACATTTAATATACTAGACCAGGTTCTTAGAAAGTGTTGTCATTTTGGGATCTTCCTTTACTTTAAAGTGGAAGTCAAACACCTGCACGGCTTGGCAACAAGAAGCCTTATACTGAAGATAACTTCCCTGCTAGACAGGAAATGCTCTGTTTGGGGGTATTTATTATCATCTTTGTTCTTTTCTGCTTTTTACCTATCACTCATACAGAAACATTAAGAGGCCAAACTAATACAACTAGACAGAGCCACTGTTAGTAGATGAGCTCCTTATAATTCATCAACAGCTTTACAGAATAAAGGTTTTGGACAGTGGATAAAAAGAGCAGCTTTGATAAGGCAGTCAAGCCAGGCTGTAGACTGTGGTTAATATTCCTTGCTGATTTAATAGTGGTAATTCCCAAGATAGGCATTGCTTCTGATGTAGGACTACCAAAGCACTTGAATTTAAATGTTTCCCTGTAAAATTTAAGCACTTGGTCAAGTGCATAAATCTCTATCAAGAGACTGCATGCACCCTTTCAATATTGAGTACTCTTCAGTTAGCCAAAAGACTAAGTGAGATTAAGTCTCTGCCAAAACTTGTTCTTAACCACTCAATTAAGTCTGACATGCTTTAAGAGACAAAAGGTGTTTAATCAGTTGTTACGGATTTTTCTGACAGCTTGAGTGTATGCACTCTACTCTGTTCTTACTCAAATCAATCCCCAAAACTTCTGCAATATTACTTCAAGTCCAAGGAAGACAACACAGCATACTTTCCATTTCCACACTGGATACACACTAGTGCCAAAAATAAATATAAAAGTTCAGATAAATAGGAAAGACAACATAAAGCTGGATGATGATGTGAAAGATGGTCATTAGCTGATCAAACCTAGACAGGTTTCCAAATAACTTGACAGTCTTATTCCTCAATTTTAACTTAATCAAAAACTAAAGTTGGAAACAGTTTGTCCTAAATAAGTAATTATGACTAAAATGGGCTGTCCTGCATACCCTCTTCCACATTCACATGCCAAAGGTGATGTTTCTCCCCTTGTCCAGATCACTTCCAGCTCACAAAGATGATGGCAAAATTAACCTCAAAAGAAAAGTCTGTGTTTTTTTAATGTTTGCTATGGTGGATCGAGGCAACTCAGAAGTCAGTTATAATTCAGAACTCTGGTAAAATGTAGGACAGAAATCACATGGCCTAGAGCAGGTAGGTTATGAGATAGGACAATTAAAGAAAGCAAGAAACTAAGCAAGCCTTTGCCTTCCAGTGGCAGGAGGCCACTAGATCAACTCAGCTACCCCAGCGACCTGACATTTCAAATTTTCAGACATGTTTTCCTTAAATATTAGAAAGCCACAGTACCCATTTCAAATCTCATTAACTGAAAGATTGAAATAACTTTGAAAACAAACAAGCAATATTTTGTTTCCTTCAAGCTTCCCATATAATTCAGATAATGCATCACACCTGGAAGAGGCTTACTGAGTTTGTGTGACCCACTACCATTCAGTAAACAATTCACATGCAGAACTGCCTCCTTTTGCATCAAACAAACTGTGTTATAATGGAATGTGTGATACTTGAAAGAATTGCTTACAATTGCACATACAAGAGAAAAAGATAGCTAAGTCTAAATTAAGATGTTGGCTATGAAGTTTCCAATAGGACCTTGACATGACTGTTGACCTACTCATGACATGATCACACCAGTAAGGATTTGGAATTCTATTAGTATTACCAGAGGAAAAAAGTCAAGGAGTCATCAGGAAAATAAATCTATATCTGCTACTCCATCAGCCAATTACTGTTGTTAAAGTGGAATTAGATGAGTATTGACAATGTGAAGGGGATAAGGATTAAGCAGATGACAGAGCATACAGCTAGCATTGCTCTTCTGGCTTTTTTTTTTCCCCTACAGAAAGCCTTAAAAAACCCTCAGATGGGAAAGGAATATAGTATACAGAATCCAGTGCTGCAGCTCTGATCATGTCCTGAAGTAGCAGTTATATACATTAGCCTTCCAGCCAATCACAAAACCAGGCCAAACCCCAAACCCAGTATTGGAGTCCACTAAGGCAAGAGTTTGACATGACATTAACTTGACAACTCACTTCAACCTCAATTATCTGAATGCCACATAGTAATGCAATTAAATTATGTTAGAGGTATTTTTCTTAGTTCTTAAGAACTGTTTCAGTTTAATAAATGAAACCATAAAAATTTCTCAGTTAAATGAAGCAGTCTTCATGAAGTCAGTGGACTTCTGACATTTAAGAAGCTAACTTCACAGCTGTTTTGTTAATCTTTTTAAATACTCCAAGTAATGGGAGAAAGAGCAGACTTGAAATTCACACTGATTACTTATTTTGGCTGATACACCTATCAGGCTGCAATTTGGCTTCAGTGTTGGCTACAATCCCCATTAATTTCTTTTAAAACACAGACACACATGTAAAGAGTGTATTTCTACATGGAACAAATATTACACAAAAACTTGGCAAACAATTTCCTCCTGTGCTCCAGATCGCCCAAATGCTCAATTTTTTAAAGTAATATAAAGGACATAAGTCAATCAGTGTGAATGAACAAACCTGTGTGAAGAGAATAAAAATTTTAGGTGTTTGCAATTCTTACTGAGGATGCTAGTAACACTGAAAAATATAGGGGGGAAAAACCCTCAGATTGTGTCAAGTTTTCTTTTGAGTAAACACCTTATTATCTCTGAATGTCATTACTGTTAAATAATGAAAAGCAATTATTTCCAGCAAAAGTGTTGAATTCCTGCAGAATTACACTGCTATAACATAGTCTTCCTTCACAATCAGAAGCACTGAACCATGAACTTTGTCTCTATGCAAACCAAAGGAAGAAATTTAGCATATTCAAGCAACTTTTTTGCATTTTAATAATTAGTTTGCTTATTTGGTCCAAATAAACATCAAGATAGGCAGCTGACATAGTTCAAGGGAAGAAGAAATTGGAAGGAATGAAATCACCAAACTTCTGAAGATTGAAATTCTAAGTGACACATGCACAGTATTTATTTATTTTATTAGTTATTAGTGCTCTTGGATGTGAATGTGCTTTACATACAGTACAAATTCAAAGAATCAGTCTGCTGTCATTTCTGTTCGTGCTTCACATGGCTAAACCTAGCAGAGACCCAATTCTTATTCTGGGCTACCAGAAAGCAAATGTCTGCTTCCACCTTGACCCATCATTCTTGGAACTCAAGGGACTTACCCTTCTTGAAAATTTGCCAAGAATTTTCTTGGCATTATCTTTTATCAGTACCTCAGGGAAATTTAACCTTAGACACTATTAAAACAGGAAAACACAACATTTTTAGAATATTCAGACAAAAGTTAAAGTAAGTCTTAGAGGTCACTACAGCCATAGCTCAAGACATTAAAAAAAAAAATCAGCACGGTTTCTGTTCAGAACAAAGCTTTGAGTATAATTAAGTGAATATAAATAACATTGTCTAAAATAATTAAGGATAACAGAGGATACTAATTACTAAACATAAATGACCTGGCCAACAAATCAATAAAATTAGTGCTTTTAAGTTTCTATTCTAACTATCTCTACCCGTTCATGATGAATTCTGAAGGTAGATAAAGCAAACTGAAAAAAAATCAACCAACTCTGCCTGGTTTCTTATAGCTTTACACCTGACATTTAAGTGACTTTGAGGGCTAACAAAGGCACAAACACTGATCAAATGTTGAAGCATTTATAAGGTTACTCCCATATGAGTTTCTCTCATGCTAATAACTAAGTTTATGCCAAAAGCCTTTCCCCAGGGAGTTAACAAATTTAGGTTTGTCACTTAAGCTGGCTACATCTTTTCACAAAACTTGAGGTATTTAATACTCATTTACATCTGAACGACTGTCACATTTAAGTGGATTGTCAAATTAACTTGGAATTTCCTGAAGGTATCGAATGAGGCAAGAAGGAAGAAAGAAAAGTCATGACAGCTCAGATCAGTTCCATAGAAAACCCAAGTAAAAAAAGGCAACAAAAAACTGGCTTTCCACTAGAGAATGACAATGGATAACACACCTCTCTCCCTCTTCCTGACAAAACAGATTTATTACACTGGATTAAATAGAGGTACCAACTCCACAGAATGTATCATCAACAACAGAGGTTATACAAATCAAGATGCACATTTCAATTATTAGAGAAAATAGAGGATAAAATGCCCAGAAGTTCAAAGTAATGTCATTTAGAGAGACAAAGAAAGTTGTTGGGGTTTTTTTTTTTTGTTTCGAAGTTATATTAACTCTACTGATATACAGCAGCTCTGGACAAACATTTTTTTTTTTGCCTGTGTACAGCGCAAACACTGGAGACCTCACAGCATGGACCTCACATGTTCCACTGCTATGAGGCTCTGGCAATCACTCTCAATTTAGCCCTAAACTCAGAAATTATATACCAAATTTTCCTAAGTGTCTCTACAACATGGCTGCCCAATGTCACTCAAATCAAGATTTTCTTAACAGTACCTGAAAATGTTTCTAAAACTTTCCTTTTCTTCCTTAACCTACCATTTCCACTTAAACCATCCGCTATCATAATCCATTCTTTCAACTTGCTGCAAGTATTCAGATTAAAAATTAGTACTGCATTTAAATAGGTATTTACTTCCTGAACTATATGCATGTTTAATACCAATAGATACACACCAGCCAGACCACATAGAGAGAATTTTGACCTTTTATAAGTGAGAAGAAAATTACTTCTGATTTCTTTTTCAGCACCCATCTTTTTCAGCAACCCCAAAAACAATCTCTTGGTGAATTCCTAGAGATCAAGCAACTGAAATGACAGTACTTACAACCAAAAAACATCATAACAGTTTTTATGAAACTGGTCAGTTTCCAGGTGGATCTACCTGGCATTAGGAAAGATTTTTATGAACTTAAGTATGAGACAGTCTACAGACAAACAGCCACGCAAATTTACAATGTTTCCTTAATCTGCACCAGACCGATGTTCCACTAGCAAGCTTATGCCCACTAGATGTTATTTCCATTTTTACACCTCAGCTGCTTTTCAGATCAGCAATCAGCAGGATAGGCTAAGCAGACAGAGAAATGGACAAAGTTTTAACGAAGTCGGTCAGAGAATGCTCCTATAGCCTATGAACTACTACACACTTGTCAATTTGCTTACTTAGAACAAATGAATAGTTTCACATTCAGGTGCAAGAGAACTGAGATAAGAGAGCAGCAGCAAGATTGTTTGCATTGGTACACATATTCTAAAAACAAATGACTATTGCACAAGCAGCTGGCTGATGACTAGAAGTGGACAAAAAAGGTGATTATATGGCCTTCTAAAAAAGATACAACTGAAACACTGCACTGAAGAGCACTTACAGTAAAAATAACCATTCTGACAATTCACTACTATTACACTGCCGTTAAGCTTAAGAACTTTGATTCTGTGTTAGGATCTTTTAGGCACTAGAAAAAACCCAACCTCAGGTAGAACCTTCATATTTAAGCACTTGTTAGGAGTTGAAAGCTTAAGAAGGGTCCCATTTAAATGACTGCAACTTTGTATGAATTCAGAGTGCAACTGGCAGCATCTCTTCCCAGTTAAGGGACATTACAAATATTTCTAACAGTGATTGAGAATAAAGGGCAAAAGAGCAAGAACACACAAACAAGTAATATGCAGAAATATAAACTTCAACCAATGCACTAAATGTAACCTGTCTTGCCAGATTTTAACTTATTGGAAAAGTTGTTCTACTTAATATTGACAAAGAGACGTGTAAATCAATACATTTGGAACAAGCAATATATTTTAATTTAAAAATGTTCAAACTGCAGCAGTAAATCTATGCACTTAGCACATACAAATCAGAGGGGTTTGCGTGTTGGGTACTTTTGACAAGATAAGACAAGATGGTATGCAAGGCTCAGATGCAAGTAACATCACAAACATTTTGAAAAATATACTAGCTAAAAGAAAGAACATGTTGAAATGAACTCTATAACTATTGGCTTGAATTTACCTAATGAAGTCAAGGAAAAGACATAATGGAAAAACTCTCAGTTTTCTGTTTCGCAATATATTCCAACTATTTGTTACTGTCACAAAGTTCAGACTCAGGCAGCTCTTAGTAAAATGAGTATCAGACTTAGAAAAGAAGAAGAGTTATAAAAAAAAAATCTAGACGTCTCAAATGTAAATAAAGATGCCTTATTTCCTTCCTATGGTATAATACTGCCCCCACACATTCTCCTCATGCTACTTCAAAATTGCCTCACCACCTTTCCTAATCATTGTCTCTTAGATGTACTAAGTTTAAAAAACTTTCAATACAAATACGCAAATCTAAAACCCATAACTCAATTTCACATTTTTACATGGACCTAAGTATGCCATACCGTGAAAAAAATATCCAGGTATTATTATTATTATTATTATAATCATTATTACAATTAAAAAACATACTACAGAAAATATGAGCTTGTTTTCAAGTCTGCAAAATACACTTTTAGCAAATTTCAAAATAAAAGTTTGGTAGGAAATCCTTAGTAAAAGGGGAAGAGGAAGAATTCTATTAGCTATGCATTGACAGAGTAATTATTTGAGAAGGAGCAGGCAAGCTGGGACACTCTCAAGTTTCCCAAGTTAAAGAAGTGTTAATGAATGTCTTCCATAATAGATATTTATGATTCTCATTTTATGTTCATCACGATGGAAAAGTAATAGTGATAAAGGCAGACAAACCACTCTTAAAAAAAGGAAAAAATTTTGAGATTATCTCAGATTAGTCTTAACTTTATAAAGTTATAATAGCATATATTAGAAACAATGATGTCACCTTCACTGCATACACTTGGACAGACCAAAATTTTCTTGGCAGTGCTACCGCTCTTCTTTGTGTTTGCCCTACTTGCTGTAGCCTAGAATATAATCAAGGTTTCAGCCATTTCTGCAAACGAATTCATCAAGTTGCTAGTAATTTGAAATTGGACTACAACTTTGATCATAACAAATTTGTGCTAATAAGGCCAACTGTTCATTCACCATGGTGATATGCTAAATTTGTGATGAATGGTAAAATACTGGTTATTATTTTACTTGTAACTACAGTCAGAGAAGATTAGAAGCAAGAGCCAACACAAATCATTCAAAGTGAATTTCAACAATTAGGATCTCAAAAAGAATGAGAAAATATTTCTCATTTCTCTTCCTTCCCATTTCCTATAAACACCAACCAGCAATACATGAATGTCTAATAGCTCATCCCTATCAAAATGTAAAATCTAAATTCATAAATGGCTTCTGGGAAATGGTTGTGGATAACAAAATGAAAAGGTGTTTTTAGAATACCTCTTAATTCCACTGGAATATGAGAACCCCCAAATAGACTTGTCAAGTAATAGAATTTCAGATTATTATAACTCCCCAGCAAGCCAGATTGATATTCCTGAGCAAGACAGTGAGAAGGGTGTTTAATATATCATGATTGTTCTTTAAAAAGATTTCTCATGACATTTTAAGTTGAATAGAGGATTAAATAATTCAGACAGAACATTTATCTTATCTTTTTCTTACCACTTGAAGTGAAAAGTACAAAATATAAAAAGTATATTGAAAACAACTGCACTGTTTTCCTGATTCTTTGGATTCTATCTTCAAAACCACATTTCTCTCTCAGCCTACATACCCATCCCACAACAAAGTTTTTGAAGCAATTTGAGTAGTGGGGGAAAAAAACCTGCCTTTTCCTGGAAAACTGCCAAGGATTTTTATCAAAGTATTAAGAATTTTCCCCTTTGAATAAGAGAGGGTTGTTGGTTACAATACTCAATCTCTTGCAATCCAAGTAAATTCCTTCTCCTGGAATGACTGCCTTGAATCAGTCTCTGGAAGGCCAGAGTTCATAATGCTCCCAAGCAGCTGTGGTCCTGTTTTCAGCATTGATGCACTGCCAAGCAAGGCCTGTTACTGCTTTTCGGTCTCTGCTGTCACCACTCTCCAATAGTAATGCAGAAGTAACCATCAGGCTTACTGTGAAAAATAAATTTATTTAAAATGACTACCAAAACCAGTACAAACCATGTGGTAAGGAAGGAAATTATGAATAAAGAATACTGTCAAAAAGATCCAAAGAGAAAATGCTATGATAATGCCAAAGGAAAAAAAAAAACCACAAAGAGAAAATGCCATGAAAAATTTCTGGGAAATGAGAGTCCAGGAAACAATGTATATGGCAATAGCAGGTGGTTTTCTCTGTATCCTTTTCCAGACCTGCCCTGGAAGTAACACTGAGTGGCAGTCCCAGGCAGGATTGATGCAAGAGAGAAGGGAGGTTCTGGTTTATTTTTTGCCTTAAATAAGACAATTACACAAGACATATTTAGCTTATATTTGGACAACACTGAACTCTTAACATTCTCATTAAATATATGAAGCTTAATGGTCTGGGGTGATCACTGCATGCAGTGAGTTACAGGAGGAACCAGACAGAGCACAATGGAGCCAGCAAGCTGCCACTTCATGCAGTGCCCCTGCCAACACTTGCTTCTACTCACACCTGTGTCCCCTGAGTCCTAAAGAATACTACAGACATCTCCTGTGGTATCTGGAATTCACACATCTAAGTCAGATAGAGAGAGGCCTAACTGGCCAAGTCTGGCAATTCAGACAGAACGCCAAGGACGGCAAGAAAGTGTAACAGCATATGTTGCAGTTGAGACAGCCATAATACACAGACAGTCACTATATAATTTGAGAAGGCTTTAAGCATCTCCAAACAGAGTAAAATCAAACCACATTAGAAGGCTTAAGGTATCTGCCTATACAGAGTAACATCACTTCAGAAGGCTGCAAGCATCTGCCCTTTTTGTTCTTTAGCCACACCTCTTATACCCCTCATGTTCATGCATTGCACCTGTGTGCCTTCTGTTCCCTTTGGTAGTTGGTCAGTGCACCTCAGCACTCCGTGTCTCGTTACCTTCAATGCTGTTCACCGGCTTTTCACAGCGGTAGTCCATTAGGGACGAGGCTCAGCCACAGCCCCACTCCCAATTACCACAAACTGTACCAACAAGAAAAGCACGACACCTTGCTAGAAACACAGGTGCTACTGACAGCACAGCACAAAGAACCAGACTCCTAGAAATGAGAGTCTCAGGCATTAAGATTTGAAAATCTCACATTGTTTCATAAAATAAATCTTTTACAATTTTAATTGTTTTAGTAAACCTACATAATAGTTATTTAATAAATACTTAAGCATAGAGAAACACTTAGCATTTATCTTTGGCAATGAACACTATCATCTGACTAGCACATTGGCAAGAACAACCTTTTCTTTTACCATACCCCCATTTAAAAATTCCTTTATTTAATAAATATGCATCTTTCTGCTACATGCTCTACATCAAAGATCCTTCCTTGTTCTTCTTAAAGACCATGCACTATAAACCCTATTCTGCGCCACCGATTTTAAATTTCATCTATAAAAGTCATTTTACATATACTACAAATAACAATACATGCCCCAGTTTGAATATTAAAACTGTAATTCAATTTCAAGGTTCTTCTGACAGTATTCCCGTATCACACTTTTTTTTTCCAAGATGCTACTTGAATCCATTTTAGTAAATTCACAAACTACCGCAAATCAAAGTTTAAAAGCTGATACATTTCATCTAGAACTTCAGCAGAGCTTGTTGCTATCCATGCAAACAGTACTAAAAGGTGGTCCTATAGTATATTACTAGAAATTAACAGAAGTAGTTGAAATTAATAAAAGAAGCTTCATTATTCCATATTTATACTCTATACCCTAACACACATTAATTTCAACTTGCTATGTATTTTCTTCTTGCATTCCTATCAAACAGAAGGGAGGGTGTTACTCGCTAATAAGACAGATATATGAAAAACCCACACAGAGATAAATCCAGATTTAATGAGTGTAAACTCACCCAAATCTCTGTTTCTTAAACTTCATTAGCATTAACTATTTAGGAGATACCTAACTATTAGACAACACTAGGCTTTGACTGTATGAAAAAAAATTAAATTTGGCTTCGATGAATCTGGTAAACAGTCTCAATAGAGTGTAGGTGATGGTCAGGGACTGGCCTGTGCCAGTCACATTTGGTGACCAGTTGGCTGTGTGATGGACAAAATCAACTCACTGTACACCAGAATGGAACCAGGAGTCCCTGCTGCTTCTGTGAAAAGAGTATTTAGGAATGGGAGGCAAAAGCCAAAAGGAGACACACACAAGAGGATGCAGAAAGGAGGTGCCAGAAGGGGACAAATGCTGAACAGAGGAGATGCAAGAGTGAGACCCACCGGTCTGTAGTTCCCCAGATCCTCCTTTCTCCCCTTTTTAAAAACGGGAGCAATGTTTCCCTTTTCCCAGTCATTAGGGACTTTGCCCGACAGCCATGGCTTTTCAAATATGATGGAGAGTGCATTGGCAACAATATCAGTCAGTTCCCACATCCCTGGGATGCATGTCATCAGGTCACTTGTGGCTGCTCAGCTTTATCAAGTGATCCTGAATCTACTCTTTGCTTAGAATGGGAGGGACTTTACTCCCTCCACATCCACACAGAAATAGGCACTTGAACCTGTGTTTTGGGAGAAATCAGCACAAACTCAGCCAACTCACACGTGGAGGCTGGAACAATTCATGTCACACACTGACATGAATTGTTCCCACATGTTCCCTTCTTCAAACAGGCAGTTCAGTTATCATGCTGTATGTATGTATGCAGGCTTAAATAGCTATGAAAAGACAACTGTGCGTATCATCAGAAACAGAAAAAAGACTTGAGTTAGGTAAAAAAAGGAAGGGGGAGTAAAAGTTCCTGCAACTAAAAAATTTTGTCAAAAGGCATAAAAAAAAAATCCTTAAGAAACTAAAGTTCTTTGAGATGGTCAAAAATAGTTGTATTTGCTAACTGCATTTTTGTATATTGCCAACAAGCAAACATGGCACTCAATGCAATCTTCAACCTGTTGAAAATGTCTGTTCAAAGTCTGCCATGTGAAATTTAGCACAGTAAACACTCCAACCCACAAAAACAAACCAGTGCTTCCCAACAGAAACAAAAATACATATGGAATTCAGAGACATCCAAAGCCAGGAGAGCACACAACACCTAGCCAGAACATCTCTTGGAAGACAAAGAAACACAAATATAACAAGCCAAGGATTGGTATAATCCATAGTTCTTATGTCAACCTGCTCCACTTGAAAGAGGCTGAACAAATTATAAAGAAAGCACATGGCAAGACACAGGAAAATCTCAAATGGGCTCTCCCCCGTCTCAACCTTTCACAATCTACCATCCTGCTGCACAAGACTAACTCATGGCAATGCCTGCCAAAACCCCCTCCTTATCTCACCCCTCTTTTGTTTGATACCTTTCAGATCAGCCATTGCTGCACAGTAGGTGAGACTCTGCCAAACATCAGGAGACCCTTGATCAGGAATATGCCTGGGGTTTGCCAGCCTTCTCCAAACTGCTCGTCAGACAAGTTGTGAAGTGTATAGGTGCTGCTGCTCAAACAACAAGTAATACAGCTTTCCAGGCCACACAACATTTAGATCAATACTAAACAACACTGGACACATGGCTCAAGAAGACTGATCTCTATAAATCATACAACCATAAAAACTTTAATGATGCACAAACCCAGACAAGTACCACCAGCTTCCTCAGAATGCTCAGTTAGAAGACGTATGCTAAGGAAAGCACACAAAGCTTTAAAAAGTCTGCTCTGAGAGAATTTGTGCCAGGCATTTTGCCAATGGACAGATCATTAATGGTTTTGATGATCTCCCCTTGGAGAGGGGGCTGCCAAGACAGATCCTCTTAGTTATACTAGAGAGGTTAAGTGAGGTCAAAAAGTCCCACCTCTCCCCAGCTGTGGGCACTTCACCAGTTTGATAATTTTGATAATGAAATAAATGAATGCTTTAGGTGTTTACATTTAATTAGTTTGATGCCAGCAGAGTTTCTAATAACAGTATTATACTTGGGTTTGTGTCTGCTTTGATTAGCTCTCTTAACGGCCAACCAGCTCTGTCACCCTACTGGAATAATCTATTTTGCGCAAGTCAAGGCCATTTGAGACCTCTGGGCTATGTGGAGGCTGACAGCACAACTGGCCACTTCCAGCTCCTCCAGCAAGACAGCAAGAATAAAGGGGACACCAGATGTACCTGAATCTCCAGGCACTCTTCTGTCTCCCTTTAGGTGAGGGTAGACACAAGAGCCTGTTTATTTTCCTCTGAAGGCGAAAGAAATAGTTGCGCTTGGTAACACATTTTGAAAGCCATAGTGTACAATACCTCAAGGATATTATTTACCTTCCAAAGCAAGAGTGTCTAAACATTCACCTGTTCCCTAAACACTTCTATGCACAGGAGGCAAGAATTAATCTCCTTTCAAGAATAATACTTGTACAGTTGATCTCCATGGCAACGAAGGTGAAACTTAAAAGCTGTTGGTGTAACAACACTCAGTATCCTATCAAAACAGTTAGCTACAACAAATACTATTTGTGGCTATTCATTCAAGAACATTCTCTACTATGTTGCTATGTTCCTGTTTCAGTTATTTTGAGATTAAGTTTCTTTGCTTTACTAATTTAATGGAAAAACTGTAGAAGAAACACATCCAAAAGAAACCCAAAGATTTTGAACAGAAAAAAATACACAATAATACTAACTGGAGGGTCACCAATTTCTCTCAAAGAACCAGCAACAAAGAATGTATCAATTGTCAGCAACAATATTGGATGATTTTACTGAAAGCTCCCTTGGGAAATATTTTCTACTCCCTGATCACTACAGGGTAAACTAGCAGACTATAGATACAATGGATGCAATAGACCAAAAATCGACAATCAAAATCTGTAAACAGCAGTTTCATATCTATTAAACTAGAATTAAAAGATCACTAAATAATTAAGGACCTGCTTCTCCAAGGTCCCACAACCACTCAATACATCACCACAACTAGACACAGATAGTCATAATGAAATTTTCTATGCTCATGACAGATTTTGGGCCCACTGCCCTCTAAGACTGCTGAAGAGCTCTGATCATACCACCTGCTGTAGTAACTCCCCTGAAATAAGCAACTGATGTGCAAACCTCCCTCCACAGAAAAAGAATAAAAAAACCCCAAAATAATCCCCCTGACCAAAATCTTGAAAGAACACTCAAGCAGATTGCTTTTTAGAAAGTACCTTTCCCCACCCCATAACATCTAAAAGGAAGAGAAGATTGTCATGGAACATCTGGACAACCACTGGAGTTCACTACTAATGGGTTATTATTGATACTGCTTATGTTTTTTTATTTTGTATTGCTTTACAGTACACATATCTCAATACTTTATTTTTTTTTACAAGTTGTGCTCACTCTTCTAATTCAGAAGAAAATACATTTCTTCTGAAAAGACATGAGCATTCTCTTCCATGCAACATACGCACTTTCTGAAATAACTAAAGCATTCTCAACTATAAACCCTGAGAAATGACAGCATGAATGTAGTTCTGAGAAAATCATGTTTTGAAGCTTGAAAGAGTTTATACAAATTAAAAATAATCACATGATTCTAATTTTACAATTGTTACATATCAGAGTTAATTTACAGCCTTGCATCAGTTTACACTATTAAATATTCACTCTAACAGTTACACTAACTGATGCTTGTTTGCTCATGTGCTTCTTCCAACCACAGAAACATGTGGCACAAAAAGAATTATTCTAATAGATCATGCATCTTCAGTTGCAAATGTTCCTTTCAAAGACCATGTTTTTCTGTATCTTGCCAATTATTAGCACTAGTTAAGTAATTTCCACTTCCCCAAGGCAGTGACAAATACACATTTAAAGCAATTAAAACAGTCAACATTTATAGTGATTGGCTAAAGCACAAAACAAGCATACACAAATCCTCTGTTAAGTTGTTTTTCTAATTCTATGGCAGCTTTCTCTGCCTTTCTCTTGTAGGCTGTAGTCCTACCCACTAAACAGCTCAGAATAAAAAGTCCTAAGGGGAGGTCACACAGATTTACATCACTGCTGGAAACTCTGCTGTGTTGCAAATGTTCTGGCTCTTTTTGTAACACATTATTACAATTAGAAATAGAATAGCACTAGGTGGTTCTGATTTTGACAATTTAAAGAGGCATTTTTCACCCATCTTACTCTTGAAGAATGTTAATATATGATTATGACATATGTATCCCTCGATAAGTACTCTAAATATTAGATTTGTGTTTGTACAAAATTAGAGTAAAGCTTAAAATGGGTAAAAAAATCATACTTCCATATAAAAATAAGAAATTAACTTTGAGAGAGAGACGTGAACATATTGACACTATTTTTAGATAAGCAGGTAAGACCTGTAATTAAAGCCTGATCTTTGCCTATCAAAACATCTGTTTTCTTCACTGTGTAATTAGTAAAATTAATGAATTCCAATCCATCCACACAAATGATTTTTTAAACTTTGAAATCAATCACTTTAAAGCCCAAGATGCTTTCAGCTACACAAATTTGCCAAAAAGTGATACTGTAGATCAAGTTCAAATTATGACTGTAATTTTATGTTTCGAACATTTTCTAGCCTTCTTCCTCTATTCTGCCAATGTTCACATTTCTATTATAAACAAAACATATTTGTGCCTTTAAGAAATTTGAGATGGCTACATACTAATTTAACCTTCTCATACATAATTCTTGTCAGAAATCTGATTAAGATCACATTTTTAACTGGATCGTAACAAGAAATATGCTTATTGGGAGATTTGTAAAAAAAATAAGACTATCTCCCCTGACACATGTTATTATATACAGAGCAGGAAACTGCTGAACAGTGAACACAATTTCACAATGCAGATTAGAATATCGACCATTAGAGAAATTTCTTTAAAAATACATTCTTAAAAATAGTGTTATTTCTGAGAACATTACATGGCAGGTGACCACACTTGTAGAGGTTAGCACTGGATAATTACAGACACTCCAAATAATGGAGCACAGAGCATGCTTTAGCAATCGCCACTATTGCCATTGTATTGCTGCAATAAAGGGACAACAAAAGGAGGCGTCTATCACACCATCTTTGGGTTCTCACTCACAAGGGCAATTCTGATTGCCCATATTAAAAACCTTTGACCAAAACTTATGTATGTATCTGTTCATCTGCTGTAATTGTTTCAATTTTCCTCTTGGACTCAGAGATACATGCAGGAAAAACCCGGCTAACAATCTCATAAGTACTTGTTTTATGAATCTGGCCCTCAGTCAAGAAGTTACAGTGAAAAGTCTTTTAATCACCTTCTGATCAGAATTTACAGGATTGGATCTAAGTTCAAGGGTATTAAAATGTGCAAAGGAGACTATGAAAAAAATGGCTGGGTTATAGATTTTAACTTCTTAACTAGAAAATTGACTCAAAATAGATTTTCTAATTTACAATGAATCAAAAGAAAAAACATTAGACCATAGCAAAAGTGGCACAAATGTATCAAAAAGCAAATGAATAAACATTTGAAAAGATTTATTATTAGAAATCGTAATAAATTTTGGAAAGATAAATCGATTTTAGTTAAAAGGTATAACTGACAATTTATTGGGCGGGAAGATGCATTATTTTCCAATTGTTATCCACCTACAGTAAAACTGATTTGTGTCCTATTGTATTTTATGGAAAAGGAGAGCGCAACTTTCAGTGATTTAGATTAAATGTATTAATCATAACCAGACACTGTGAACTATATATCTACTATTAAAGAAGATTTTTGACATTTAATTCTGTAGCAATATTTTGGCTCTGTACCACTCTTCCTAAATCCAATTCCTGCTACAGTTGGCAGATTTCTCCCTTTTAATTTTATGGGGCTTAAAGTAGCATTTAACCATCCATGCGGTAAATAATGCAGGATTAGAAATATTTAGTGTTTTGTTTCCCTTTGAAGAGAACCAATTCATTAACCCCCAAATATTTTAAAAATATTTTCCACATTCTAGTAATATTTAATATAAGATGCAGTAAAACATCCTATATAAATGAAGCTTTTTCCTGAAACAAAAAATACCCCACATTAAATGCTAAAGAAAAGATGCAGCTGCTTCACTGATATAGGGGAACTAATTTTATAATGATACTGCTTTGGGTACAAAGAAAACTTTAATAAAACCTTCAGAGTTTTTAAACTTTACAGTCACATAATATCTAATACTTACTCTCAATCCAAAAAAATACAGTTAAATGTTCTCCTGAACAAGGCATAACAATATATTTTATAATATTTATGCCCAACTTAACACTGAAATGGTAGCTCCTATTTATGCAAACCCCCCCCCTTCTATTATATGCAGTCATTGCCTTCATTTTGCTTTAATGCTATATTTTGCTGCATAGAAAAGTGAGATTAGAATAACTTTTAAGAAGCAATATTCTTAGAATTCTTTTAGGTAGTGCAAATAGTCTTAAATTGCCTTATAGCTACACCAAAATGCAGATCCAAGGTTTAAAAAAAAATCACAAATGAGGTGCAGTATGGCAACAAAATCTCAATGTGACATGTACAGTGTTTTCTTTTCCATAGCATAACAGTATGACAGAAAACAGGAAAAAGGGTTTTCTCCAGTTTGACCATATTCTTCAGGGAATAAAAATCCAACCTACTGTGAACATACTGTATGTATCTGTTTAGGTCTTTGTAAAAAAGGGCTTTTAGAAGCCTTGTCCAAAGCAAACAGGTCAGGGCAAAGGGAAAATGGGGCACATTTTCTCTAAATAGCTCTTTGAAGTGAACTACATGAGTGTTTAAAGAAATACCCATCTAAAGCAAGACAGTTGAAACAGAGTTTGCCCATCAGCTAACAGTAAGAAAACATGACTCCCTAAATAAACAACTTTCAGTTCTCTGAATTTAGAAGTTTCTTCCTTGACCTTTAAAACCAAGATCTACAGGAATACTTAGTCAAAGCTGAAAAATAACAAATGAGAAAGTCTTCTACTTGTGAATGCAGGTGCTTAAAACCACCTGTCAAATCTCCTAACCAAAGTCAGTAGTGAGAAAAACTATTCTCAGCAAAAATCAGATTAGGAGCAAGTATAAGAGTCTGCTGAGCCTAATTGCAAGGGGCTGAGTGGAACAGATTTTGAGCTGTTATCGAAACTGTTGGACTGGAAGTGTTCACTTGATCAGTTACAAGCATTTACGCTTCACTTCAAAAAGAAGCTAAAAAAGCACCTGTTATGTTGCAGCTGAAGGGACAGTAATTAACAGGCAAGGACTAATACACTCTTGAACCACTCCAGCTGCAACTGCTAATGTTAATAAATCTTTTCTTCTTGTCCTCTTTATTCCTAGATACTCTATGTAAATCAGCAACTGGACAAATGGTGTAAGTACACAAAAATCAATAATTATTATGCTTTTGAAAACATCATACCAATGTTTTATGCAGGGTTTTCCCACAACATCAAGAGCCCACAAAACTCAGGAGCTTTGAGTTTTTCTGTGACTCACCTCACAACTGACAGCTTTTTTAAGTACTGATTATCTGTGGGGAATGACCTTTCCAATCTAGGATTGCTTACCACCATTTTATTTAAAATTAGCACTGCTGTCTCTGATTCTGGAAAAACATGTTTTATTAAGTGCTCACTTCCAACAGGTCTTCGAATTGAACATGTTGCAGAAACATAAACAAAGCCTACATTTCTGTAAAGAAAAGATTCTGCATTCAGTTATGTGCTTACTTGCTGTAAATATCATGTGGCAAGTGTTGGAAGAGTTTTGAGCACTTTTGAGTAATTTTTGCCTCCTCAATATGCACATTTGATTTTCTTATTTCATGAAACCAAACAGTAGCAATCCAGCTGAGTCAAAAGTAAGGTAGGTACAACTTACTTTTGGTACAGGAGCAAACCAGGTACAACTCTGGTTTGCTCCTGTCTTTTCTGTTTGTGTTCAACATGTTACAGAACACTGTTTTTACATCCGACTGAAGTCAGAGCAATCAAAGAGAATGGCAGAGGAGGACCTCTCCATTCCTGTATAATCTCTCACATCAGAAAATAAGCTAAGCAATTTTCTTGGTTGACTCAACTTCAATACAATATATCATATATGTTTCCTACTTTATTTTCTGTCCTGCATTTTGAAGTAATTTAAGTAATTTGATATATGCACTGCCATGATGAATTGCTGGAGAGAATACTACAGATCCAGTTTAATTCACTATTTTTGCAATACTTCTTACTCTGGTTACAAGCCATATGAACTCAAACTGAACATATAACCTCCCCCCCCCCCCCAATTTAAATTGGGGTTTATATTTCTGCTTTTGTTAAAAATCAAACAACATTAAAATATTCTCATCATTGCCTTATAGTAATGATTAGAAAGATAAGCTGCTAATGCTATCTATCACTTCACACAAGATTTTTAGAATATGTATTACATAAACTAATTCTAACAGAATCAGTGAACAAAACAAATAAGTGCTCATATTAGAACAAATCTAGGTAGTCACTTAATAGGCTTAGTCTAGATATCTAACGGAAGTACTCTGCTTACCTCTAGACATCTAAAGTGGCTGTATTCATTACAGATGACCACCATGTAAAAGGCAATATAAAAAAAAAAATATTTTCAAGTTGTTCCATCTATCAGCAACCCTGATGGAAAAACCTATTCATGTGAATGAGTAACTATGGGTTGAATTAGCAAGAAACTTCCAAGTGTTTAGGAACTGTACTTGTTTTCTGTTAAAAAATGTTAAACAACCTGTTAGCTGAAATCACCGTCATGATTTTCATGCTTTACTTGATGTTTATGATGTTATTACAACATAAATGAGATGTTGCTTATCAGGTAAGCCATAGAATCTGTGCAGGTGTTCCTTGCCCATTACACGTGATTTTCTGTCTATTCTCAGCATTAAAGGATCAACTTTCCCCATCAAGCTCAACACAAGGAAGTCCAACTCCTAACTTGACTCTGGATACAAGATGGTGTTCTACCATTAATTGTTCAAAATGCTGCTCTTGAGACATTAAGAAGTTTCTAAAAGAGATACAACAGTAATATTCTTGCAGAAAAGATACTAAGTGTAATTACATTTAAAGGATTCATTTTTCCATTAGAATTGCACAAGAACATAAAACATCAAAGAAGAATCCATAGGCACTTGGGAAGTCAAAATAAGCAAATTCCAAATGTCTAGAGAAGAAACATTTTATGCAGCCACACACTAGAAAGTAGGATTTCTTTTAAAGCTGCAGAAAACAAGAGGAATAATCATGTTGCTTTGTATTTCGAGGTCAGAGGTTTTAAAAATCATTATTATTTGTAAAGACTGCTGTAAAACTGTATTAAATGTATTTTCAAGACAGGCACTAACTGAAGAATGAAAGGGATATCATAATGCTATTTGTCCTCCTTAAAAATAAACCTAAGTGAAATTGTAGATGACAATCATTGGAGCGGTTGGGTTGAGGTGAATTACAAGAAATACTGCTCAGCCTAACAGTTCATAGCACTTGTCACCATGAATAAACCACAGAATGCATCTAAAAAACTAAGCAGCACATTTGGCATTTCTGAGACTAATGCTGGAGGGCAACTGCTTTGCTGAAGTGGGATGCTGGTTCTGACACAATACTTGAGAGTCCAAGGAGAGACTAAGTCACCACATTCACTTCAGCTAGACAGAAGTTAATCTTTGATAGTTTAAGGGTATGCTTTTGATTGTCACTGCAGGTCAACTATACCAATTCAAAAAACATCGTGAGCTTTGTGACACAATATCTTTTTGTGGTTATACCTAAAAGGTACTTAAATTTTGTTGATAAAGTACAATTGTTATCTCCACAAGCTAGTAATTGGCTGATGCATCTGAACTTTTTTTTTTCTTGGTAGTCATGGATTTTGTAAGAATCAAGGCAGGACACAACTCAAGACTCTACACTCTTAATTTACAAGGAAGTGGTACAGAAAAATGAATGAAAAACACATGGCTCACCTTCACCAGTAACTATTTTCTGGCTAATGAACTGCAGCTTCAAGTGAGACAAATGCTGTGGTATTATTTGTGCCTCTTTACTGATTTGATGACACCATGATAATTGAAGATTTATATTAGACAATTTCAGGTGACACAAAAATCACTGTCACTTAATGCGAACAGTTTGTGAGGCAGACTTTATTTAACCACAAATCTCATGATAGGTAGAAATCACAACCCTTCATAACAATGACATCAACACTGACAAACCCGACTTATTAATTGCAGTGCTCTGCCTTGAACAATCACAGACAAACCAACTGTGCAATACATACGGATACCACTGCTGGTGCTATGACAACTGACCTACCATGAAAAATGATACAGGTGCAATTAGGATCCTTTCAATGAGGAAGTACACTAAGCCATTATGAAAGTCACTAAGCAGCTTTAGGCCCTCCATCAGGTGCTTCCCATGGCAGATGGAAGTTACATTAGGCTTGCAGTGGTGTAAGTGAAAGCTTTAGCAAAAATGCACTGGAAAATTAATTTGTGGAAAAAAAGAAGCTCTTGCTATGTGGAATACATGGTGAGGATTAAAGGTGTAAGAACAGTGAGTAGTTCCTCCAAAAATGTATACATACATGAAGTTAAAAACATCACAGATACATCAACATTTTCCACAATATTTACATTTCATTTTGAAAGGTACATTGTTTATGATGAGGTTTTGAAACTTGATTGAAGCTTTTTTTCCCCCTTTGGTTCATAGGTTTGGGTTGGAAAGGAAAGATCATCTAGTCCAACCCTCCTGCCATGGGAAGGGACATCATCTGCTAGGTGTGAAACTATTGTTTTCAATGTGACTAAGTTTTGAAGTCTAGAAGTGTGCTGCTTGACTCATTCCTCAGGAAAATTGTAGTATTTTTGCCAATAGCTACTGAACACTAGAAGAATCGAAGGCAGGGCTTACACTGACATCACAGCTGCATCTCCTCTCCTATCAATCTGAATTTTTCCGCCTGAAAAAAACGTATCTGCAGGAAGCACACAGGTGCAGGAAACCACCCACTCCTTAAGAAAGTTTTACAATGCAGAGGGATAAAACTAAGGTATTGAGTTAAAGAGAGGATTAAAAGAGCATGACATTGACTAGATTTTGGCATAAGTAGGTAAAAATTTAAGGTAATTACAAACAAACAAAAAAAAAAGCAAAAGCATACTGAGAAATGCTTTCAGTAGCTGAGAGTATTTTTGATGACAGGAAATATTAATAAAACCATTACAAAACCAGAAAAAACCTACCTTCTTGCTTGTTTAAAGGTAAATTCATTTGCAGTTTTAGCAGCATAAGGTTTTAAAAACGTTACCCTCAGGCAGAGGCCTACTATTCCTCATCATGAATGAATCAAAGTGTGAAATTCAACAAGAGTTTAGTTTTGTTATAATCCAATACAATCACATTTCCACAGAATTTGATATAGAGACTATCGCTCCAAATGACAGAAAATCATTAACTAAAGAAAATAATTAATACACCACAGATAAATTCCTTCAGGCATCTTGCTGATACTGTATTGTTTTATCCGACTCTATACCACTCATCCAACATAAACAAATTCTCCACACCACCAAATACACTTCAACTTGAGAAGCAGTGTTCTTCCAAAAGTTGCAGAGTATCCACAAAAAGGCTTATGACCAATAGCGTAAAAACAGTGCCCAAATTATTCTTTAAGGAAATATTGCTTGGATCTATAGCAGGGTTTCTTACCCAGTAATATTTCATTTTATTTCCAAAATATTTTGACAAGAAAAAAGCTCCTGAAAACACCTGGCTGTTTCTTCAGTTAGAAAGAACTTAGAAGCAGAAATGTTTGATTTGATTTTACATTTTGAAAGCTGTTTAAAACAGCACAAATGCTCAATGCATCTTTTCTCCTAACGTCAATAGACTGTTAATCTGTCAACAATTTTTTTGAGAAAAGCTTTTATCTTTGAACTTTAAAAAAAAAAAAATCATAGGATTTGAGAGAAATACCCAAACACCTTCAGATAATGGGTCCTGGCAATGTAGCTTTCATCCTTTAAACACATTTTGAATAATTTCAACTGTGTATAGTCAAGCTCAGTAGCACAGCTGTGAAAAAAAATAAATCAATCCAGGAGTACAAGACTTAATACAAGCTGTCTTTAATATAATGAAACCAAGCCCCACAACACAAAGGTGATGGATAGAAAAATTGGCAGAGTCAAAAGAAAGTATCTTTTTTTTATTGGTCATGTTTTTTGCACTTTAGCTCTGTGAAATCACTTACCAGCTTCCAGCCAGACAGGGAATACAGGCAGGAAGAGGCAACACAGAAGAGTCTTAAACAAAACCCTGCAATGTTTCTCTCTGTCTCAGAGAAGAAACAGTGCCTAGAACCACATAAGGAGTAGCTAAAACAACAGCACTCATTTTAAAAACTTATTAAAAGTATTTCCATTTATTTGTATGAAGGAGTTGTGAATGAAAGTCAACATTTTCAGTCAAATACTAAGTTGGGCAAAACATTTTGAAGAAAATGAGAAAATAGTCATGTTATGTTTTTGCTATCTATAATTAACTCTCATTTTCTTTAAAAAGGGTTTTATGCTCTCCCCAGTAATCCATCTGAGAAAAAAATGACAACCTTAACCATTTTAGGTAAAGAGGTATTTATCATAGAAACAAACCTGTACCCTTCCAACACATCTGAAGTGTTAGAATTCGGATTTTATTCTATGAAATACCAAAGCTTCACATACAATTTGCTAGAATAAACACAGATACAGTACTAGAAAAGTGACATGTATATAAACTATATGTCACTAGATAAGTGCCAAGTACACAAACATACAAAGACCAGAAGAAAAAAGCATTCCTTCTAAGAAATCAGTGTTTCATTCATGGAACACTACTTCTAAATTGCAGGATTTCTGCCTTTTCCTAACATAATGCAATGTGAGGCTTGGGGCTACTTCATCAGGTCATATGTAACTTCAGAATTCAACCAATTCAACTCAACCACAATAAGATTTGATGCAATATACACCTTATAAAAGAGTACATTAAATATGAAAGCAAATGTACAATTTTCCTCATTTTAACTACAAAGCTACTACTATCAACTTGGCATGGTATTAGAGAAACCACATGCTTTTCTAATTCTTTTCAAGTATAGTTACAGTTGATGCTATCACAAAACAAAGCAATGAAGACATAAAAAGCCACCATTATAGTTGCAACCTAAAATATATACATGACAAACTACTTAATTACAGATTCCACTAAAAACTTGCCTATCTTAAATGAATTGGACAGTTGAAAGGCTATAAGCCCTAAGTTGTACTGAACATTTTATTTTTTTCCATTTTCTTGCTCAGCCTTTTCAGTTGTCATTGGCTGTTAACTCATTCAACCTGCACATTGGAGTAGTTAAGGATTTTCAAAGTACATGCACGCTAGGATTTTAACTACTCTCTTTCTTGTCCAGTGTTGTGTGATTATTAAAAAAGTGTTTTGACTCAAAGGCAGTACACCTGATAAAAGAAAGACCCATGAGTTTGCTCAAATAAGCAACTCATCCATGAAACACAGGAAGAGCTTCTGGAGAGACTCTTAAGTGCTAGCTGTGGCTACCTCAATTTCAAGTTTACTGCCTGGTCCATAAAGAGCAGCTTTCTTCCTCTGATCCTCAGCTCCCACTGTGCTGTGAACATGATGTGAGCTGTAGCAGGCCCAGGGCCTGCAAGGCCTCCCTGGCATTCAACAGCCTAAGATAGGGAATGCCAAGTCACGATGACTTGACCTTAGAAGCCCCTCTCTTCCGCCTCCAGACCTTTGTTTATCTCTCTGTAAGACTATAGGTCACTTTCCTTTAACCCTTACGAGTGGACAATTTCCAATTCCTCCATACCCTATATAAACCCCTACTTCTGCCCAGTTTGGCAGAAGAGTTGTCCCTGAGACCTTCGCAGAAGATCAATAAAGACATGGCTGCGGAACCTCACATGGCTTTTCTCCTCTGTCACCCTGCGTCTGCCTGTGGCACCTTGCAAGTTAAGAGCTGAAATTACAAATGAACTGATAATCACTAAAGAGCTGATATCACTGAAGCTTGCTAAGGTAGCCTGTGGCTGGGAGCTGCTTGGGAACTTGGACAGGCAGTTCCGTACAGGACTGAGCTATCTGGTTTCTAATGCAGCCTGTCTGGGGATCCCCGTAACCCAAAGAGCAGCGTTAGTGAGGAGGCAGTTTCCTTGGTCCGCAGCAAGCGATACTCACACTCTCAGCCTGTCATTTCTCTTACAAGAAAACACCTAAACAGTTGGGCATGAATCGCTTTCTGAGAGAGGATGAGGGTATATCCAGCCATTATCATAGCTCTTCTCTCTGCCTTCCCCAAACCTGTGATGTCACCCAGGCTTTGCTGGCTGCTACAATTGTGAGCCTTCAACCAAGCTTTTCAAAAAAGCTTAAGCCTTGACTGCATGCAAAAGGCCAACTGTATGTTCACATTCCTTGGATACAAATTACAAACCCTTAGACTAAAGAGAAGATATAATGTGTATCTTTTAGGTAGTGTATCTCTTTTTTTAAACATGTCTCCCTTTCAGGTCCCTGTAAAAGCAGTGATACAGATGTCAGACTCATTGCTGCTAGAAGAAAATTCATTCACCCCACAATTCCGTTCAATAACTTGAGTCTGCAGCGTTCTTTCCTCAGGATATTAATCTTTCTTAAAGCATTCTTCACTGTTACCATCTAATAGCAGTAATTACTTCTTGTTCTGTGTTATCAGATGTCACAGGTATTAAATGACTTTTTTTTGTCATTGAATTTAAGTATCTAAAGACGATTTTCTTTAGGAAGCAATCACTGACAAAAGGAAGCACATGAGCTCTGGTTTATACTTGCAAAGACAGATGCAGCAGATGTGCCCACAAACATAAATAGTCATTAAGGAGGTCAGAAAACTGCATCTGCAGAGCTAACAGCACATCCCCTCTATTTGTGACTCCTGCCTAAACATAGTGACTCAGAAGCCACATTCACATGCCAACCTTCTTCCACAACATCATGCAAATGACATATTTAATAACTGGAAGTAACTGAATTATCAGTCTTTAGTAGATTGGCTTGGATTTTTGTTATAAAGGGAACTACATTACCATCATTATATATGGGATATCATGACTGGAAGACAAAATGGACTCCTAAGGACAATCCAGAAAGCGTAGCAGAAAATAAACATTAGGATTTTTATTATATATATGCATTCACAGTATATCTTCATCAACTGAAATTTAATCACCTTTTTACAATTTAGAGGAAAAGGAAGGTTTTAGGGTAGTTAGGTCATGTATCATCAGTACCATGAAGCTAACCTATCAGTTATAATAGCTCCTATAAAATACCAGAGTGAAATTGCAATAAGCCTAGAAAATGGGCTACAAATCCCAGATATGCTCAAGCAAGCACTGAACCAAAAATAAAAATAGGTAGATAAGAAACCAAGAACTAGATAGCATTCATCTAATTCACGACCACTAACAGCAGAGATCACAGGCCAAGGTTTTAAAGCACCTTATTCAGCTCCAAATGGCAATTATTGGACAGGAACCTCAATTAAAAAACCTTGCTTTTTCCAAATGAATTAAATTTCTAGCAGTTCCTTTCTATTTGCTCCACATATAATAACTCTTACATTTCTCAGAAGCAACTTATGTTGTTTAGGCAGTTTAAATCTGAAAACATTTAATGTTGTCAAATAATAAAGAATATCCATGTTGCAGTATTTATTGTCCTGGCCTATGTTTATTACGCCTGATAAAGGATCTCCCACATCCTCTTACAAACATTTTTCTTATATGAAAGAAATAGACTGGGTTATACTTAATAATTTTAGCATTTAAATTTAAGAAGTCAAATTTCTCTTCTCATCATGCCCTTCTCCAAAGAAAAATTTAAAAAAAAAAAATTAGAAACTTATTTTGGACAAAAGCTGTAGGAAAATCCAAGTATTAGATTGCACAGAAACGCAAAGACAAGTGAATTATTTCCCTCCACTTATAAACATTGCTCCTAGGGCTGTAAAAAGCCCCAAACATCCCATTTGTAGTGCCAGCTTTAGAACAGGCTCAATACAAAGAAATGCACGATCTCTATGGCAGGCACTTTGATAACCTGTTCTAATTTTTTTTGTATATACCCTTTTTGCCTGACCACGCAGGTGTAAACCGAACAAAAGAAAACAGGGACATACTTTTCAAAACAGATTTTTTGGGATAAAAAATGACCCAAATTGTACCACAATGCATCCTGAAAGTTTTTTTATTATCAGAAAAGAAATTGATTTGATTTTCATCACAAAAGTGAAACATGTTTTCATATAGACACAAGATATTTACAGAAAATAGTAACTTATACACAGATACACACACACCTGCACTGAAAACTTTTTCCTTTGCTTAGTTCAAAACAAGTACTGAGAAACAGTATCATACTCTTTCTTCTGCAGCGGGATGTCAGAATATTTAGAAAGAGTAAACATACACTCAGGAAGCAGTGGCACCAAGTCTTTCAGTTCCATTATCCATCCATAATGTCAGGGAACAAGCATAAGAACAATATGCTTTTCTAAAATCCTCTCAGAACAGTGCACATGAGCTTACAAAAACAAAAACACCTACCAGCGCATTCTGGTTTCCTGAAGCCTTTTTTATGTTTCTTGCTGGCATTCCATGAAGATGACTACATCTACTCTGGAAACCTACAAAAAAGTACAAGTACAAGTTTAAGACTATTTTCTCTACCATAGAACCAATAAAATTCACCATTACACACGAACCTATCAATATGAACTCTGTCAAACAAAACCATCTTATTGGCAAACATTTTACTGATGGAAACACAGAGCACAGAATGGGAAAACTAAGAGAAAGAATAAATTGTCATGAAAATTGAAAATTCTGCAGCTATTCTTACTGCCATCCTGGATCTATGCACAGTTGGCAGCACATAGCACAAGCAAAACATAGCAGAACTACAGTAGAAAAGTGATTTCTACACCACTTACAACTTCCTTATCACTAGGAAACATTAAATCTGGCCAATCTGCAGAGAGAAAGTCCTCCAAAGCAATCCAAGCGTCTAGAGAATAATCCTCACAGAAGGAATCAATACATTCAGCGTAGTAGTTTAAAAGTGATTTGACCACTGCTCAGATTTGTATTTGAATGGGAAAGAAGATCCTTGTGGCAAAGGAAGGTACAACAAAATTCTTTGGCAGCAAGCTGAGGCCTGACAACTTCAATCTGTGGACAAGAGTGCGTTCCTAGCTGTAAATACAATCCAACACTGGTAGAGCTTACCGTTGGTTACACTGGATCCACAGTGGTTGGAAGTATTTTAGAAATAAAGAAAAAGGGTATTTTCTAAGTCACAATCTCAATCCATGCTCTAGAAGAACCCTTCCCTCTCCTATACAAACAACATGGCCATAAAGCAAAGCAGATGGTCACATTAGTCTTTCCAGCCTTTAAACTAATGAATTTCTATAGAATTCTATACATTACAGCAGAAGCCAGGAGCAAAATGAAACATCAGGTTTCATATCAAATAATGTTGAAAAATTCTCAATGCAAACATTGAGAGAAATAAAAACAGCAGGCCATCAAAATGAGCCTTCTGACTTTTCTAATAACTGAGTTTGAGTTATTTCTCTCTAATGATATCTTAAAAATTTAACAGTTCAAGGAAACAAACAGGTAACTCCAAGACTTGTCCACATTTTACATATTTAATACAATCCACAGATATCCTTCTACTGTACCCAAGTGATTCTACAGCTTGCATTTGCTTGATTTGCTACTTACCTCTCCTCCCTGAGCGGGACATAAGAGGAAAAGTACCAGTTAAGATACTTTCAAAGACTGGATCAGGCAATTCTCTCTCCAGTTCTGTGGAGTCTTCTTGTTCCCACCATGGAATGACCCCTGTAATTCCACACGCTCCACCAGATTCATTTTCGTGAAACCAATCACTCTGCTCATCATCACCTGTGTGAGGGCAAGGTGCCCAAATCCCCAAAAAAGAGGGAGGAGCAGAGAAGATAAAAATCAGATGTTACCATCAATAAATACTCTGACAGGATTATTATTTCTTTCACTTTATAGCTGTATAACAATTACTCCTATATAGCAGTTTTATTTGGAAAATGTTTCTCAATAGCACGACAAACATTGCCATCAATGAAACATCATAAAATGTAATGCTTTAAAACCAATTTACAATAGTGAAAACAATAATAAACTAGTTAATCCTTTTGGCAATAACTGTGGGGAAATCCATTTAAGTTACTGCACTTTACATATTAACAAAAAAACAAGCCTTAATCTCCTGCAGGGAATTAAAAGGTATAAAACTGAAACTGGTTCTTTGCAGCTGATAATGGTATATAATTAGCTTAATTTCATGATTTGTATGGCTAGTAAAAAGGGAAAACAATCAAGAACAGATGTGACTAAATGAAGTTAATCTGATTAAGTTCATTTAGAAATAAGTTTTGAAAAAGTTGATTTTAAATGAAAACTGACAGCATCACATGATTGAGAATTATACTGCATTATAACACAAAGTTGTTAATTTTTACTGACAATATTTATCTATGTAGAATTTAAATACCTGGATTTAAATTAAGAAATAAGGCAAGACTGAAAATACAAGACTGAAAATTTGATCTTAAAATTAGCTCATAACCACACTGGCAACTAAAAATAAATGTTTACGTTTCTTTTAAAACATGTTCTTTCATACACACCATCTAGTTTCAGAAGAACAGAAAATAGGTTCAAAAGACATGGGAAATTTCCTTTCCTCTACCCAAAACTTAGATTAGGTATGTGCTGTACATGTTATTCTACTTCCAAACCAGGTTTCATTATTTCTGCACATAATTTATTTGTTTGACATTTTCATTTTTATTTGGAAATAAATTAAGCAAGATACAAATGTAAGATTTGTGAGACACAGATTTCAAGAATAAAAATGCATTTGTGCAAAGTTTCATTGTCACTCAATGCCATAGTGGGGAAACACAAATGATGAAAACCAAAGCCAAAATTTAATGAAAAATAAAATCCAACACACTTTCTCCAAATAAACTGTTGCAATGTGAAGAATATTTGAGATCAAGGACAAGTGAAAATGTCTGTAAACATTCAATCAGAACAAGTACTACTAGAAAATATAGAATAATTAACTACTAGAAAATACAGAATAACTAAAGTCCTTCACTGGTTACTTACAGGTGAAATGGGATCTTTACACCTTTAATGATCACTACTAAAAGCAAAATTAGCAGAGGCTACAGAACACGAACTTTTAGATGGAGGAAGGGGAAAACAAAGGTGAGAAGAGATACATAGGTCAAAAAAAGATTTAAATTTCTTTGCATTCCTGAAGCATTTCTGCCTGCTCTCCCTATTCACTCTAATCCTCATTTATAGCTATGACATTTCACAGAGGCATTCACCATCCTCATTTTGTTACAGCCAGGTATGGGCTTTGGAGGAACTCTAAGAACACTTAATAGGGACACTGGTGGTGGTGGAAGGACAACCATACCTTTTAATTAGATTGGTCTGTGGTTCAGAGCTAAGGCTGAAATCCTTTGTTTCAGTTTTCCAAACCTTTATGTTTGGAACCACTTTCCAAACTTTTGTTTGTTAAACTTCGTCTCTATATTTTGTCATGAGAGCTCCAGATGCCTTCACTAACAAGAAATACTGTCAGGAGTTCAAAAGTTGTCTTCTTACACATAATTCATCCATGGAGGTAAACACAGAATTCTGAAATGGGGGTTCCATGATGAGTTCAGGGACAGAGGCTGTAAGAGGCAGGCAGTGCAGTCTTGGAAGAAAGCTACAATTTCAGACTGGGTTGGTGGAATGTGCAATAGGGCAAAGAGCAGTTATGGAAGGAAACTGATATCTTGCTATATACCGAATAGCAGTTCTTGGGGAAAAAAATATCAAATTACTTTTCCTTTTTGTGCAACAGGAATATTAGTATGTCAAGCAATCTTCTGTTAAGATAGCTTAATTTTTATGCCATTATACACTTCCCTAAGCACTTCTGTTGCTTACAGCCAAAGGCGGACTTCAGATCTGAACCTCTTAGTCTTTTTCCACATGACAGCAGCATCCAGATATACTTGGTTTTTAGCTTCCTTGTCTGTGAAATTAAACAACTCTGAATCCTCTGAATATTTTAAATCATATTATCACCTTGAGGCAAATATAAGCCTATTACTACTATTCTTAACCAGGCGACACCACTTACAGGTATTTTGCTTACCAGTTGCTCCACCTTGAAGCAAGGAGACCTCTTCCCTTCAGAGCCAGGGAAGACCACTGCATTTAATTAATTCTCTACCTCATACATGTAGGCAATAAAACACAGAGGCCTCCCCACTCAAAAGTTTGGTAACCAAACACTCAGATTTTATCCTACTTTAATTTGCAGCTCTCAAAGGCAGCACAGTTTTCATAGCAAATGTGATCTTAGGAATACTAAAAGCTGAAAACAATATTGTTGACTTCCACAGATTCACTACATTGTCCTTTCATCCTAGGATGCTGATTCAGCACAGTACTACAGCAAATTATGATGTTTTTCCAAGGTACAGGAAAGGTAGCAAAACCACCAGATCTCCAAAAATAGAGCCCATGCACCCTCCTAAACACATTTTTAAAATACATCAAACTTGTTTATGTGTAAGGTTAATGCTTGAAGGAATTACTTCAAAGTAATTTACATTGAATTATAACTGCGCTGATCAGTACAATAAAGTCAATTTGAGGCTCAGAAATGTCAACTTAAATCCTAAAATTTCCAGGCCAGTTTCTGGCTTAATACATTTTTTTAGTTATTTTTAGGCCATTCCCTCCCTCGAATAACTGTTTACCTAAATTTCACTCCATATTAGTACGTCTACATATTTATCCAACTACTGCTCCCATGTTAAATTCCTTGCCTTCTTCTTTAAAAAGTCTAGAATTTTTTTTTATTTGAGCTTGTGGTGGTTCTTCTATGGACAAAGACACCTTCTGCATCACCATCACTTTCATGTTCAGAAAAGCTATATCTGAATCTTACTTTATCTAAAGCAGTGCAGTTTTACAACAAACTTTCCACCACACACTAAGAGAGAGTTTTACCTCCCTTTCTTTCTTATTACTAAATGGCCAGATCAGGCTCACCAGCAGCCAATATAAGTGCTTGCCTAGAACAATCACAACATACTTGAGAGGTTAGTGTGAGAAGTTTGGCATCAGTGTCCTACAAACACCACGTATACTGCACTGCTCCGTAATCCACCAATCCGCACACAGAGAACAAGAGCACAGGGTCTGTGAATACCCCAGGATTTCAGTTTCGTTTCCAGGACCAGTGTATCTCTTTCTAGGTAAAAAAAAACCCACTGCTAACAGCTGTAATAATCATTTGGAATTAACAGGATATTCACTGTAACACATCCCAGAAGTTTCAGGAAAGCAGAAGTTGAAGTTACCCCTTCCCAGAGGATCACTCCATCTTGCTCTTTGTGCTTCACAGAGCTACCTTGACAAAAGATATACATATAAAAGATACACTATATAAATATTTAGGATTTCAACTATTAGGTCATATGCAACAACTTCATCTTATTTCTTTTCCATCTGCGAAGACTATAAACTTATTTGCCACAGCAGTTCAAACCTGGTGTGATTTCACTTTGCATTGCACACTCCAATTCTTTTCTATATGGAGAAACACACGCTGTCACGTGCAGCTACTGACATGCTGTACAAGGTCCAAATTCGTTCCTCACTAGAATTCTTCTACTGAATCAGTACTGGGTCATCTTCATATAGGACACAGTAATGAATATATGTTTAATGGTAAAATAATGAACAGCTATCTTTAAACGCTTAGCCACATTCACAGTGGAACTCTGACATTTTCTGACCTTCTCCAATTTTAACTGTTTAACACTTTATTAACATACTATTCCTTCCTACTTGCTTATATCTTAAAGGACATTTCAAGTGCTGCATGCCATGACTTAAGAAGTCTTAAGTCAACTTGGAATTTCCCCAAGTGTACAAGTATAGATAAACCAGGAATATACAGTATGTTTTCTTTGCTATACCCAAGCAATAAAGCTCATTAAAGAAAATCCTTGCAATTTAACTATTTCTTCGCACAAAACAGGTTATCATCCCCTAGTGTCTAATAACAATAGTTTTGTTAACATTGTGTTGAAATCTTAACTTGTAAAGTACCTTTGACCTGTGCAGTGCCTTGAAACTGCAGGAGATCCTGCTAGTTGAGCCTATCACAGAGTTGCTATTTTATGCTGCAATGCAAAACTAGACATTTTGGTTCAAGATTTTTGTAAAATTTTCCTACACCAGGCATACCACTGTTTATTGTTAAAGTTTTTAATAATTGCAAAACAGCCAAGAAAATACAACCTGGAACAAAAGGAAAAAAGGAAGAAAAAAAAAGGGAAGTCATGAGGATTTCTCATACATAAGCTTCAGCTGCTGTTCAGGTGTTTCAATTACTTTGTTGGCAGATTTTTCTACCTCCATACTTGAGAGCTTGATAGAATCACAGTATTTTTCCTATCTATTAAATCTTACCCCTAAAATGCCCATTTTGAAAACCTCTGCACAAAATACAACCCATAAAAAGTCACTTGAGGATTGTTAATAGTTCAGCAGCTACTTTCTTCCCTGACAGTACTATCACAAAACATTTTCCATTATCTTTAAGCTTTTGCTGACTAACTCTTCAGGGTTTGCAATGTTTCACAGAATAAAAACATTTGCCACATTGGGCCTGCCAAAACTGAGCATCAATTACTTCTGCCAGAAGGAATTACCACAGTGGACAGAGCACAACAAGAGAGCTGCTTGTGTCCTCTCACATGACCTAATCTAAGCACTTGGGTAACTTGGAAAAGGAGGGCAAACAAGGCTGGGCAAACAAGATGAGGACTCCATGGGAACCAAACAAATCAAACAAAACTGTAAGACTGGAACAGAGAAAGGAAAAGAATACAGAAGTCTTAAAAAATGTTAGATGGTACAGCACATATTTGGAGTTGAAGAGAGGATTTTCAAGTCTTAACAATTTTATCATAGCAACTGATGAGAATTAAAATGTATTTAGAACTATCCCAATTAAAGCTACATCTGGTTTTCCTTAATAAAATTATAAAAATTGGAACTCTTCTGAGATTCTGTCCACAGAAGATTAGGTACTGTAACAAAATTGATTTCCATATAGTTTCTGAAAAAATTTGGAAAATATTAAAGGTCAAAAGATCAGGCACCCCAAAGGTCATAACTAAATACTCAACTATTTATTTAACTGGACAAATGCACCAAGAAATTGCTGCTTTAGTCACCTTCCTAGAATGTGTGTCCCAAACAATGAATTTGGGAATTAATTAAAGTTTTATAGATATTATTTGTCTGCAATAAATGAGATGCGGCTCTTGATCTCAGAAACACAAAACAAACAAATGTTGCCCAGAAGAAAAGGAACCTCTTGTCCTTTGCTACCCAAACTTCTAAGTGATGGCAGGCACATCATTTAAACCAAGTATTTCACCAGGCAACATTAATCAATCTCTGTTTCTCCACTTGACTTAGCAGAAACCTGAAGTCAAGCACAGAAAATTTGAACTACAAATGAGGTCAAGATGCTGATGCTCTGAACACAGATATAGATATTTAGAGATGTTAAAGATTAGATATAGATTAGATACATAGATATCCTGAAGGAGGGACACTGGTTGGACAGAAATTAGAGTCTAGCTTTAAAAGTATAAAATAAAACCAGCAATTTCTTCCCTTAATACATTTTCATCCTGTCCTCTTCTAGCTTTATTTATCACCCCTATGCTTTTCCTTTGCTTCTATCATATTGACTTTCTCCTTCCTTCATTCTTGTCAATTTTGTGTGTCCCAGTTCAGCTACAAATTAACTCACAGAGATAAAATAACCTCACCTCAATTAAGGAGAGTACAAATTACTAGTATTTACTATTGGGGGGAATAAGCATTATTAGAAAATCAATAATTTTGGTTTTGAAGTAGGATCTCTGATAGTACTTTCACAGAAAAGTCTCACAAAACCAAAGCTATAATGCAGATTTAAAAGTGTCTGAGTTCCACGGTGAAGCTAACAGTCTTCTGATCACACTCACAAAATTATTAGTTCAAAGGAGAGATTGAAAAAATAATGCCTTGTCATGACAATATCCTTTTCAGGTTTATTTATTGTTTTTCTTCTTGTTTGTGTTTCAGAATACATTTTCAGGTCTAATGCTTTCTGCTTGAAAATTGAAAACTGAAACAAGATTCAAATATTAGACAAAACTAAGAACTACAACTTTAAAGAACCAACGCTAAAAAAGGTAACACCATACCACTGAAAAAACACAGCTGGTCACTGATCCCTCCTGTTTTCTCTTCCCACAAAATATATAAGAAAACCAGAAAGCAATGTTTTCAGTCATATTATTCAAAGATTTAAATAATATGGTTCAGAATTTAAGGATAAAAATATTTATACAAATATATCAGAAAGGTACTGGAAAACATATGCAACTAGGAAGTGTGATAGATCATCTTACATATAAATGTAGAGAACAAATGCTTTAAAAATTCCAAGTCAGAAGAGAAATTCAAATAGGGAAGTAAAAGCAAATCTGTTTGACTCACCTCATACTTAAAGACTTAATGCATTGTAGCACTGAACATAATCTAAATCAATCTAAATTTTCTAAGAGAACCTAAACTCTTAAAAAAACATGAGTTAGCACAATCCAAATCAGATACCCAGGCTGGGAGGTACAGTTTGTGTAGCACAAGTTACCATTGAACAAGGAAGGTAACACTTCTGTTTTAAGTAGGAAAAATCCTCTCCCTACTGAAGATAAGCCCAACCCCCACAAAACCAAATGGAATTAGAAATTTTAAAAAAAGAAAAAAAAAATCCAAATGTTCCTTTAACCTAGTTTTGTGGAATAGGTCGGGATTTAATTTCTTGCACACATTCAAATAGTCTTTGGCAAACTGTGTAAGAAAATACCGTCTGTTACCACTAACTTAAAATTTCCAACAGAAAAGCATGTCTTAAATACTTGAGAGACTATTTCTTGTCTCATTTTTGTATCTGTCAAAGATAGTGAGTTTCTACTCCATCATAGCATAATATAGGTAAATATGTTGCAATAAAGACTAAAGCTGATAAAAATACCAAGCTTTTACTTCAATCCTCAATAGTTTTATCACAGAAAAACATGTGAAAACATTACATGTACTAAAAGAAAAGTTTCAATCTTCACTGCATTTCAGATTAAAGAATTTTTTTTCAGAGGGAAGATGTTAAACAGCTCAAATCTCAGTATTAGACTGCAGAAAAAGTAGTTTGTTTGAAATTACTTTGAAATTAATTTTCAAACAAACTAGTGAATGAAAAAGAACTATTAAAAACCCTATCAGTTTGGAGGAAAAGAAAGAAAAAAGCCATCTCAAGAATAGCATGAGAAGCAGTCCTGTCAGAAAATTGGAGGAACTAAGCAATTAATATAGATGATTTTTAGGAGATGCTCAAGTTTTTAGTAACTTTATCATATTACAGAGGCTGTTTCTCAACATAGCTTTTGACTAAGTCATGTAGTCAAGACATCCTCTGTTAACATTAAAATAAAAAAACCCAGAAAGCAAGCTATACTTCCACTCAGTAAAACAGTAGTAGAAACTGAAATACAATAATTAACCTATGAAATAACTTGTAATGCTCACAGAATTTCAACTGATGTGGTTTGAGGGGTAGAGAAGGGAAAGATTGTTTCAATACCTTGTCTTCCCTCATCATTGGTAAACAAACCAGCATCACTGCTGCTCAGACTGCTGGATTCACTGTAATAAGAGAAAGAGAGAAACAGATCAAAAGAACAATTGATCTTTCAGTCGTAAAATTTTAAGGAGACAAGGCTGGGCTCAGATTGAACTTAAGCCCAACAGAGATCAGAGAGAAAATAGGATGATTTTTTTTAATCAAACTGCAAATATCCCAGTTCCATTAACTACAAAGTGTATTTATTATTTTTGGCACATAAAACCATGGGAATCTAATGGTATCCTGACAGTAAGCCAGATGTGACTGCAACGAGGTGCTGATACAATTGATGCATTTTATTATCTCCTTCCATCAAATGCTCACTGTTCCCTTCTTACACTGTGCAATTCAGCTTGATCCTGGAACACCACTGCTCAATAAAATAGGGAAAGTCTCAATCAAAAGCAGCCTAAGCCTTCCTTCAGCACATGAAATATAAGAGTCTGAAAATCGAATTACCTTTTGGAACATCATTTGCAAATATGCTGGAAAAGATACTCCTTAAGATTTCATGACGTACTACTCGGGGAGAACAGAAAAAGTTTATAACAAAGGTAGTCAATTAAATCAAAATAAAGGTCACCCTGAAGAAAATAAGTATGATTCAGGATCACAACATCAACAACAAAAAAAACAAGGCACAGTTTACTTTGCTATGACTTCCAGCATGGCCTTAAAATTAGAATGTGTGTATACAACATGCACACACATCTCTAAATTTAAAAGACATGAGTAGGTATTTAGTTCTTTGCTGTATGCACATTGTTACATACAATAATCCATGTGTCCCTAAATAGTAAATCACACTGGTCTTTTAGTAACACAGATAGCACTTCATTGAGTTTCACATGAAAGGATTTTTCTGTAAACCGTTTATTTAACTTTTTATCACAAGAGTAGCTATGTTATGGTGGTAATATTCCCACCTAAATTTTTATCACATTTTACTTAGTTTGAGATGTAGAGCAACTTAAAAAAAACCCCAAACGCTTCAGTTCAGCACAAAAATTCAAGTACATTTTATAAATACTATGGCTATGCTTGATGTGCCCCTACAAGTCAATCACAAGAACTTTATGTCTATTTACCTTTGTATACTCATTCATCTTACAATTTGCATGCTGTCCTAAACTTGAAATCAACTGTTTCCAATTAGTTTAATTTTTTAATACTAAATTATTTTTATATCAAATAACTAGTACATTTGAGGAAATTATTTCCTTTTAAATTCTAATTTCTTACAAAAGCAAGTCTCTGTTTTTTAAATTATATTAATTATTCATATGAACATATGAACTATATAAAATTCATCTAATTCATATTTAATTATAAGCATATATATTTGTTTTTAGTATCTTCCTTTGGGAGGCATCCCAACAGGATTTGAAACACAATATGGTAACAAAGCAGTCAGGGTTTTTTAAAACACATATATATCTATCTATACATACATAGCTCTGTATCTGAAGATAAAGTTGCCTTAATCTTTGCTGTGGCTTATCCAAACTCTTGATGCATAAGCAACACTCACACTGTATCTTATACATAATAGAATCAGAACAGACTTAGCACTTGCACAATTGCCCTAAGCAGAAGTAAGGTGATATTTATGCAAGGAGAATGGAACCATCTTTTTTGAGGGACACCAAGACTTGAACTTTCTAATATTGCAAGTCCTAGTAAATCCCTTTTAGCAAACATCCCAGCCTCACTTTAATTATAACACAGATGGCTTTACTGTCCGTAGATTTCATTGTGCACAATTTTACAACATCCATTTCAAAGGAAACAACATCCCTTCTTCATAGAGTCTTCTTGTGGACTTATTGTTTAATTTCATGTTTTAAAATAAAGTCAGGAAATCTTCCAACCCTGGTATTTCAGCCCAATTCCCAACCAAAATTTCCAGTTTTGAGAACAGTCTATTTCTGAAAAAATTCTTAAAAATTAGGAATTCAAACTAACACTGGCATATCCATGGCAGCCACAGTGTTCACTCTCCTCAGACCACAGTCTCACTGGGCAGGGATTACAGTTGAGATAATTGCTACATGGCAGTCATTTCACTGAATAAATTCAAAACCTCTGGAATTAATACACTAATAGCTAAGTACATGAACCTACTATGATGGAATATATTTCCAGTTTTAATATAATTTTGCAGAGTATACTGCTTATTCCTTTGTTTTGTAATGAGAATTCCACTCCCAGTAAGACTTCAATGAAAACGGAAAAACCCACAGACTCCTTTTAGTCCTAGAAAATAGTGTGTGCAAGCAAAAATTTGGAAGAACAGCTAAGCTATCCAAAAAGCTTTCACACCCTTATTTCTATATTTCTGGAAACAAAGAAGAAATACTTATCATTTGCAGTTCCTATGACTAATGAGCTGTCTGGTGCCTTGGTTATATATGAGACATGGGAGCTTTGTGCAGTCCCCAGGACCTGACCAGCTCCTGTTTTCCCCCTAGCCACAGTGGGTGGTGCCTCCGAGCTTCACTGCTGCTTCTTTTTCAAAACAGGTAATTGAGATTTCACCTCTCTTCAGTCACTTCAAACACAAACAAGTGCCAAAGCCTGTGGGAATTAAATAGCACCCAGAACACCACACACTGCTGAATTTGGCTGAAACTGACCAAAAGTTGTACATTGAGGATAAGGATGGATAAGCTCTGATCACAAAAATCTAATTTCCAGTGCTTAAAACAATCCTCACAGGAATTAATCTTTGGGATCATTTAGATGCTGAGTTTGAAGTTGCTGAAGAACTCTTCAAGAGTTTGAAGACTCCAACTTCAGAATCATGCATTTAAAATCTGGTTATTGGTGTTTGGTGTTTGAACACTCACATACAGAGATAAAAGACTACCAAAGAAGTGTCATTTAACATTTTTAATGTGCACGTCCAAAACACGTTATTTTCAAATAATGTCACATATACACTGAAAACTTCTGACTGGTTTTAGAGCCAAGCAATTTACCTCTCATTAAAAATTATCAGCTTTGTTTCGTTTCTACAAAACAAACTTCTAAAAACTAGTCCTATTTTTAAGAATTACTGAACAATTGCACTGAATACTACTGCACACATTATTGCACACAAAACAAAAGCAACTTTGTATACTTTTTATTCTTCCTCTTCCAGCAACTGCTGCTGAAGTGCAAGTGTTATCCAAGATGCTTTGTTAGCTCTTTGTATCTTGTACAATCGCATTTCCCCTTTTAAAATCTAAGCTTTCATTTTCAGAACAGACTTTTCTTAAAGAGTTTGCTGGTTCTTTCAAATTCTTCTAGCTAAATGATCTCTAATAAAGGCACCATTGCATCTAAGTAAAGTTAGATTAAAACAAGTTAAAATTATGCACGTACAAAATATTCTGATACTGTATCACCTGAGAGCATTAGATATGGCAGATTTCTAATCACACTATGAAATGCAAGTTTTCTAATTCAGTGATTTCAAAACTTTCTGGTACAGCTGACCATTGAAAGAAATTCAATAGAATGACAGACCATCTCAATTATGTGCATGAGCAGAAAACCCTATGAAGATGAGAATGGTTTTAAAGACTATTTACTGGGGCCATATACAAGCACTTGGAATATGACTTGAGCAAAAGCAGCATTTGGGGTAAAAAAACATCAAGCATTTTGAAGAGGAAGATCAACTTTTAAAACAATAATGTTTCTTTTGAGAAGGAAGATTCAGACTGACCTGATTAGTGGTTCTGGGAGTCTACAAGAGAATATCCTTATTGATCACTCTTCTCTCCACTCAAAAATTAGCTACAGAACTTTTGAGTTGAAGAATTGTTACCCTTGTAGCACAACAGAAAGTCTTTCATATATAAGACATCCGTAAATAAAAAATGCAACAAGACTATGGAGATATGCAATGGTTCCTAGTGTGAGAGAAATTTTTAAACATCTATCCCAGACTTGAAGGAACAGACTCCAAGTATTGTCAAAGAAAAGACTAATTTTCTAAAGGCTTCCTGACAACAGACTCCTAACTTGCATGTCAAAGGGAGATGTCTACACTGACCGCCATGAAGGATGAGTTCTGCTCTAGTAATTAACATGTAAGGAAAAATGTTTAAGGTTTGGGATTTATTCAGCTCTTCCAGCTACTTCTTGTTCACAGGTGAGGGACAGAGCTAGTACATAACGAAAAGACTTAGGACTTTTCTGACCATAACTGGAGTTAGGCACTTACCAATGCTGTTATTATTAGAGTAACCAATCTGACTGCTCTGGTCAAAATCACTCTCTGCACCTCAATTCTACCTGTCCAGTAAGAAAAAGGCTCAACAGTTTATAGATAAATCCTACAAACAAAACCAGGGATATCCGTGCCATCAAGGAACTGATCAAAATTATATCTTTCAAGATGTGTCTATCTTGCTGACACTTCTGCATTCAGAATCTGGCATGTGGAATAAACAAAACCAGCCTTACCAGGCCCTGCAATAAACATCCTCTGTGTACAGTGGAAAAATGACTTACACCTTACTGTGTTGTCAAAATAGTACTTTGGAAACAATTACCACTGTAGAATGACTGTTGTCTGAAATGGATGGATGAGGTGTACTGCCAAAGGGTCATCATTCCTTCATTTTTCTAATGGTAAGCTCAGGTGTTTCTGAACTGTAAATTGGTTTTTGCATTTCGTAAATGATGTATATCCTTGGCAACTTGCAGACTTTTTATGCCCATGACACACCAGAACATACTGTCTAAATGGTGACTCTAAACACTGACAACCCTTCTGACAGAGATAACAATCAAAGCACCAATGTCTAGAAATTGGAAAACCACTAAATTCTTATCTGACAACTGTTACCAGTCGAAATATCCAGAAAAACCTGTGTCATTCATATGTGTATTTTGTTATTCTTGATCTTTAAACAATTATAACATTATTTCACTAAACAGTTTTCTTGGTTATTCCTCTGCTACATCACTCTCTATTTTATGATGAATTCCTTAACCTGAACAACTAACACATAAAAATAGTAGATGTAAAAAAAATAAGAGTAACTTGTTAAAACAGATACTAATGATGCTAGAATTTAAACTCTGGAATCAAGAAAAAAAATCTAAAGATTCTCAATACAAGCAACAGTAATAAATGCAAACAAATATTATCCAAGGTTTCTGTAAAAAGAAAAAGGAAGAATAACCTGTCACTCATGTTCTCATCTGAGCCTTTTTGCTCCTCATATTCCATTTTGTCCTTATTTGGTTGATTCACTTCTTCATTTTCTATAACTACTCCTTCATCCAAGATTTCTGGACCTTGTCGAGCTGCAGATACTTTTCTTTTTTTCACTTTGCTCTTGGAAAACTCCTGGTGCTGGTATGATTTATTGTTATTGTCCATTTCTTGATCTCTGCTGTTATCGTGCTGTTGAGTTTTTGTCAGTGCATTAGAGACTTCTGATGGCAGATCTATTGCCATGCGTTTTACCTTTCTCCTCCTGCGCAAAGTTCTGTTTCCCAAACTGTCCACAGCCAAATCTGGTTCATGCCACAGAGGTCTTTTCCCCCTGATGTTATTTAAGTTTGAGGAAGGCCTACGTTTAGCAACCAACAGCTGGTCATCAGAATCACTGTGGTCTTTCTTGGTAGCATGATTGTCCCTGTAGTCTTTGTTTGATTCCTCCAAACTGGAATCGGAGCCTTCACTTAGGCAGTGACCAGTCTCCCAGGGGTGATGGGTGGTAAATGAACGTCTTTTCCGTCCCCTCCTTTTCCTTGCCTGTCTCTTTAGAAGACAAGACACGCTCCGAGAATGATCTCCAGTATCAGCAAAACCTCCTCTGGCTTGCTCTGAACTTTCTTCCAGTGCCGACACCAGATCATGAACCAGCTCCTCCATAGTCCTACTGAAATGCCTATAGATTTCAAAGGAAAAAAACCACACAAGAAAACAGCAAATGAATTAAAAAAGTGCTAAGCATAAACTACAACAACTTCATAGGGCAAAATCATTTTAGACACCTTAGGCAAGGTAAAGTAATCTTTATAGGATGGCCATTGACTCCTTCTGCCAAGAGACAAAACCTTGCCAACCAGTCCTACAGAAGCATACCAGCATAAGTTCCTTTTAAAAGATATCTTCCCAAACATCTGTCTTGGAAAGAAGAGGCAGCCAGGGAGTTCCTCCATTGGTTTGTGGCCTCACTGTTGTTGTTTGGTTTTAATTAATTTCATCACGCTTATATGACTGTCAGGAAGTCCACATGGCAAGAGCATCAACAGTGAGCATTCACTCTAACTGCAGGTAAGGAGCACATTTTAAATTTAAGAATGGGAAATGGAATATATGATATTCTCCTTGATGTATATTAATGAGTTCTGCTTAAGACTTTCATTATGATAAAATATTTTTAAGGACGATTATCTCTTAATGCTGGCTAAATGCTAAAATGAAGTTAAGACAGCAATTCTTGGATAATATGACTTTTTTCCTACTAGCAAATAATAGTCTTTGAAATAGTCTTTCCCAATGGCTGACCTCTGTTTGATTTTTTAAAAATAACAATTCAATGAAGTTATATTGGGTTGAGAGAATACCCAACTACAGATAATTCTAGAGTATTGAATGCAAGGTTTCCTATCACATGTAGGCACTTGCATCCATTGAATCCCATGCTTGCATAAGGAAAAAAATTCTAAACACACAGTGTCAAATTAACTCCTTAATGTTTTGCTTCTTCCTCTTCAAATTTCACTAGCATTTAGCATGTCTTTGCCTCAGTATGCCTCAGTAACTTCACCATGCATTACATGAATGTAATTACAAAAACATTAAATGATTGCTGCTGAACTCTAATCCTTCTCTGAAGGCTTAGAACCTTCTCCATATACACAGCAATCAGACTCTCATGTCAAAATATGAGAAGACCCCTTTCCTCGAGGTAAAGCAAAGAATAATTTTCATGCTTGCTACTACATTGCACAAACTGATATATATGGAAGACATTGTACATTCAGTAAATTATGCAGAGGACATTCAACAGCAAGACTCTCAACTTGTTTTACAATATAAATGGCTGGAGGAACCTATAATAACAAGTTTTTCACACATACTCAGTGGTGCTGTGGAGAAAACCTAGACAGATCACAGACAGCTTCCCTCTGCCACTTAGCACAAACTCCAACATCAAAGGTACTAACATCAAAGGTGATGGCTGAATGAGCAGTGTTAAATATTAGTGGAAGAAATGAAGAACATGTTTAAGAAGAAATCCAAATGCTCATGAAATATCTTACCTAAAGAAGTTACATATTCTCCTTTTAAACCATTTTCAGAAATACTTACTTTAAACATTTCAATTGCAGGAACAATAAAAATACAGAAAGTGGTAGAAATATAAGTTTATTTTGGATTCTTGAAACTGCTGTATCACTTGCATCATTTCCCATACCTCTTTTCCTGTCCTGATGTAACCTCTAGTCATATTACTCCCTCTTAATGTTTTCTTTGGCTCTTAGTACAGCAGAATTATATCATCTTGTAAATGGTGAGACAGCTCTGGAAAAGTGCAACATTTTCTCCTTAATCCATTTGGTTCACAACATGCTTAAACAGATCCACTACCCCATGTTTCTCCATGGCTGTAGCTGCAGTGGGAGGGCACTCACCCCTTTAGCCCTCTTGTTAAATCCCCATGAGGACAGGAAATCCCCAGAGGCGCACGTATCACAAATTACATGCCCTAGAGATGTAAGGGGCTTTTCTGCAGTCATTTTACAGAAGCCATAACACTTCAACAGACAAATGGCAGCACATTTGGGTTAATTTGAGACACCAATTCCCTCAAACACCTGCCCAGCCCTTCCTGCTACACACTTTTGCATCTATGGCAAACTGACAGAAGTGGAGGTGCACTAAAACATGAGCTTATAGTCTTAAACTCAGATTTAACTCTCCAAATGAACAGATTTCTGCTAACCTGCCAGAATATGAACTAGCTTATATAAATCTCTTGCAGCCCATTCTCTTAGTGATCTTGCAGCACAAAGCAAAAAGGAAAGAGAAGACAGGGACACTAATGCCTTGCACCGTAATTTATGATTAATTGCTTCAATTCAGTATCCCTAATCTGTATGGATAACTATGTCACTAAAATCAATGCAGCTCCTACAGTGGACGTACCAATTTACTCCTGTTAATGGCACGAGTATGGTGGTAAAATTGCCTTAGTTCCAAAATACTTCAAGATTAAAAACAATATATCCAGCTCTGAGTTCTATATCTGAATGAAACTTGCCCTGAATTCCTCCCAAAATACTGCAACACAGATGGTTCCAGATCAAAAGACGAAACTCAAGAAAAGTGAACATCCTCAAGTGTTTTGAAGTAAAGGGATAAAAAGATTCTTAAATGACCGGAGTAGTAAAACGACTTAACTTCCATCAGACTTTGACTTTGAATATTATGCATTCTGGCAATTAATCTTTTCTACTAATTTTCTACTGAATATCAAGTATCTTCATTGAAACTCCTGAATGAAGATTTGTACAGAGCAGTGACCTTATTTGCCCTAAAAACTGCAGCCATGGCCCAATGTATAATATAACTTTATCATAACTGCATCATCTCCTACACAGATCAGACAAATTAATATTTTAATTATTTCAACATGCTTCCTTAGGGTGATTACGATAATTACTAGATCGATTTGGGACAGTGCAAGCTTCTTTGCAATAGATTGAGAATGCAAACACAAACCACTTCAGCTTTCTATTCACATTCCACTTTCAACATGCCAGTGGTCCACATTAAAACTCCTTTTCCTAAAAACCCAAAAAATCTTTTTTACTTAATTTTATTGGTGCTCCTGCTATAATTGAAGGAAAAAAACCCCAAACAAATGTAGTTGCAGCCAGATAGATTTTAGAGTAACTGTTCTATCTCCAAAAATTCAGGAGCTCGTTTCTATTATAGCATTATTTATCAGACAAACTCAGTTTTGAAACTTTCTCTATTGTTCACAACCAGCTGTCAAGCCTATGAAGCAATTTTAATCACTGCTGCAGATGGGACTGTAACAAAAATATTTGCATTTGAAAAAAGTTGAAAAATAACTACAAGAAGTATTGAGGACATTACCAGTGAATATCAGCAGTGTTCAGTAAGATAAGAAATTTCAAAGGTTATAACAACGAATGTAGAACAATATATTGAGGTACATAAAATATTAAGATGAGCACGACTCACATAAGGCTATAAAAATGCTGTTACAGCAAGAGCCCACAGCTAGCAATAAACTGTAATGTCCTCACTAGGAGAGGATCCTACTTTACTACAAGAAAATCTAGTTTGTCTACACTGACCTTTACATTTATCTGAAGCAATTTTAATGTAGTTCACCAAAGACTGACCCCTTTCCTCTGTAACCCTTGCCAGAACAGACCATGTAAGTCCTGCTTGCAGGGAACAGCATAACTGCTTTCACCTGCTCCAAAACAGATCACATAGCTTCTGTTCAGTATAAATACTTAAACTGAAAATCCTAATGGAAATAATGGGCACTCACTTCTTCAGTGAAAATTAAGAATCATTTGTGTTCACCTCACACCTAAAGCACATAACAATGGAGAGCTCTGATTGCTCACAAAATATTTAACAAACACACACTAATGGAAAAGTTAATTTAGTTGCACCACTCTTAAGAGGCATTACATCTTGCCAAACCAACAGATGCATTTACATTTACTTTCTAGTTCTATACCTTTTCTGTTAAACATGACTGGGGCTTCTTGCAGCTAAATTCATGCTGCATCTGTGCTTCATCAATTCCAAAAAGAACCATGAGTTTTGCTTCCTTCACAAACCACCTTGATCACAAGCTAAAAGCACAAGAGAAATCAAATAGTTCCTTCAACCTCGGGATTAAAAAACCTGACTTCCAATAATCTTTTCCCACACAGATTTTCTGATGTCTCAGCTGTACCCACAGAGTACCTTTATCTTCAGATAGGTACTAATTTGAATCCCATTTCTCCACCTCAGAAGTTATTTCAAAAAGCCTTAGAAGCACTGATTTTGAGAGCTCTGCTTTATTAATGAATGTGACTGAAATTTGGATTGAAGAGGTGCAAGTATTTGGGAGAGAGCAGCACGTGATAAATCTCACTGCTTTACTTGAAGAATTTACAGATTCAAAAAAGAGAACTATTCATGGTTCTTGGGACACACAAAGGGGAAAGCAACATAATTAAGTAAAAATTATTAAAAAGCTGGCAAGAGACTATGGTAGATTATGAAATCATTGATAAACCTCTGTTACAGAGAAGTTTATGTTTCCCTTCTTCCTAGGTAACAGATGAGGAAATGGGCTCAAGCTGCACCAGGGGAAGCTTAGAAAAATTTAATATTAGGAAAAATTTCTTCATTACACAGAAAAAAAATGGGAAAGAATGGTCAGAGTCTGAGGTAACAGACTCTGCCTCAGAGGTCTTTCCAAACTTAACGATTCTATGAGCACAAAACTGAAGCTGTGCCTAGACTATTTAAACTCCCCGTCATTAAAAAGCCATCACTAAGAGGTGGACAAAGCATCCAGTTCCACATCCACACCTAGTTATATCCTTTGGCACATACCTGGACCAGGTATGCAAAGCTACAGCACAAGCCATGCTTTCCATCCTATATCAACCACCACTGCAGGGCAAAAGAACTACCTGTATTTACTTGCCACACCAGGTGCAGAAGCAAGACGTGGAAAAGTTGGGAGGGTGTGTTTCAAATGCTCCTGGTTGTTAGGAAGGGTTAAGTTAATAATAACTAGAGTTTGTGAAGACAAACTGAGAAATAAGAAGAGGAGGGGTTGAGAGGAAAGCTGATGTCTTTACAAACAATTTCATGGGTGAAGGTGTGGGTGTCAACATCTTTGAAAGGGGGCTTAATGTCTCTTCTTCTAACTGTGGGGAGCAGGTTCCTTGCACAGCCCAGACAGCTTGGCTCCTGAAACAAACAAGTGGCAATCTGCACAAGCCTGAGTTTCTGAACTTCGGGGTAAAATAGTAGGTTCAAGGGGGGACTATGTGGTCGGTAGTTCGGGAAGGCTGTACCTTCCTAGTGCCTCAGACAACGGGGAAAGGAAGGGGGCAAGGGAGTTGAGGATAAAAGGAGGCTGCACCCTCCAAAACCCCTAGAAAATGCCACGGGTGTGTGCCCTGGTGGACACATTTTTTTTCTCTCTCCCTTTAGTCTAATAAAGTTGCAGGACTCCTCTGTCTCCTTTTTGGACATAAGCATTTGTGAATTTTCCAGACACGAGGAAGAACCTCCTTACTGTACAGGGCACCAAGCACTGGAACAGGCTGACCACAGAGAGTGTAGAGTCTTCCTCACTGGGGATACTGAAGAACCATCTGGATGCAATCCTGTGCCCTGTGCTCTGGAATGACCCTGCTTGAGCAGGGAGGTTGGACCAAATGACCCACTGCGGCCCCTTCCAGCCTGACCATTTCTGTAATTCTGTCTTATACAATACCAAGTACTTCAGGAATGATGTAATTTCGTCACCTGTTATACTGCTTATCCCGCTAAAAATTAGGACCAGGCTAATTTGCAGTAAGTCCATCTGACTCTTCTGAAACTGCTGCTTATCTCAGAAGGCACAACAATAAATACTATCAGTCTACCCATATTAACAGTGAGAAAGTGTAAAAGTGTTCAGTACAGAGCAATAGCATACAGTCAGAAAGATGCTGACATGAACTACATTCAACAAGGCTCTAACACAAATGAATTGGTCAGCCAGAAATGAGATTTGGAGCAATTTATCATGAGAAGGAGCAATTCTTGCAATCCCATTGCTGCCATTTACTGATATGCTTGCCCTTTTCAGAAGTATGACTTCATTAATTAATTGCCAAGGTGCCAAATCACATGACCTGTCAAATCATGGTAATAGGCTAAAGCACCACAGTCATTATCAAAAGATTCAGAATGCCCAGCAAGTATCCAAACTGCAAACTATTCTTAAATTGCCACGTGAACTCACAATTAAAAAAACATTCTGCTTTGGAGGAGCTTTACCACCTAAAGTGAAAAATTTTACTCTGTGGCTGTTCTGAACCTGCTCACCTATTCAGGCTCTTTTAATGTTTTTAGAAAGCACAAGTTCTTAATTTTCTACATGAAGTATTAGACACTGTAAAAAGTAATTTCCTGCATCCCACTCAAACAGGCCTCCTTTAGCAGACAGTTTCTGGAATAACTTGTGTAGAAAAATAAGAGAGCAGCTCTGAGGAGTGGTCAGATTTTTAATGGGCAAAATTTCAATCTTTTCCTCTGTATTGAACGCCTCTGAGCAGTGTACTAGCATAAGTAATATCATTACTGTATGATGACAATTACAGAAAAATATGCCTACACCTCATGCTCCTGAGGGCCACTCTAGAAGCCTCTGGAACTAAATTACTAAATGTAGACACAAAATAATAAAATTTGAAGACAAATGACAGGTCAAATAAATAGTGAAGACTTTGACAGAACACACATATGTGTTTGGAATGTCTTGGGCAATGTTTCCATAGTATGCAGCATTAATACTCAAATAAAAATACTTGTGCCACTGGAGTATACCCCGTTCTCTGAAACATTCTGAATTACACCAACAGAAGTTGTTATATTTACACCAGGCAAATTTGGATGCTTAGCAACACCAGAAAACTTGTTCTAGCAAATAATTAGCATCTGGGCAAATAAAATCTCTCTTTGAGTTTTTTCATTTAGAAAAGCATAGAGAAAAAAATACCCACGGGGAAAAAAATGGTGGTATCAGCAAAAGTGGAGGAGAAATGAAGCACTAAACCTTTCCCTTCCCCTTCCTCCCCATCCTCAGAAAAGAACAAAGAAAAAGATGAAAGGAAATCTATTTCAAGTCTATTTCAGCAGGGAAATCTACCAGCAGGTCTCTGTATAGGTAACATAGCCTCAACAAGATGTTATCAACCTTTGGAAAAAAAACCCACAAACAAAACCCCATCACAATCCTCCTTGCTTCCATTAATAAGTGAAACAAGAGAGAAGCTACATACACCAGTTGATACCAAACATATCACAGGATACCAAAGATTTCAGGAAAAAAATGAAATGTTCTCAGCTGGTTGCTTGGAACACCTTGCTTCCATTAAGTCTCTCTACTACCAGTCTTTATATCTGCATGGCCTACTAACAGAACTGAGCTTTTCTATTTTGTTACTCAGCCTTCCCTCCTTACAGTGCTACAATAAAAAAATTATGGCTTTTGAGGTCACTATGCTAGCATAAGGAGTTACATAAAACAGTAAATCTATGAACTTCTTTAGCAGGAGAACTACCCATACTTTCCCTGCTCGATGGCTGTAGCAGCACTTGTTGATTCCTGGTTTGCAGCAGAAAAGCTTTAGAGGAGGAAACACACACCGCACTGGATGCTCAGCTGCAGGCGCTGCAAGGGCTTTAGGCCTTAGAGAGTCTACCACTACTGGAAAAACACAAACAGACAGGAAAACCTAACTAAGCTTGGGACAAAAGTTTTGATTTATCTTTCGCCCACTGTCCTTTTTTCAATAAGGCGGGGAAGTTTCTTCCTCCAGCCCACTGCTCGCTCACAAACACTTCCAGCCGCCGAGACACGGCGGTGGCACTTCTCGGACCTCAGCGCCTCGTCCCCCGGGGGCCTGGGGCGAGCTCCATCAACTTCCCCCCAGCGCAAGGGCCAGCAGCGGGGAGGGGAGGCCCGGCCGCAGCAGGGCCACCACTCGCCCCCACGTTCCCACGCCCCGCCCGTGGCGCGGAGACGGTGTCCGGACCCCCTCCCGCAGAGAGCGGCCCCGCGGCCGGGCAGGGGCGGCGCACACGTGTGTCCCCCCCGGGCTTACCAGCTCTGCCTCGCCGCCTGAGCTCGGGTCGGGGTAGGTTCAGCGACCCGGAACATGAACCCGGCGCCTCCCCCGGCCGCTCCCCGAGGAGGCTGGCGCCGCTTCGCAGAGACTGGGCGAGGGGAGGCGGGGGGGGGGGGGGGGGGGGGGGGGCGAGGGCGGGAGGGCTCGGGCCGGGCCGGGCGGGGAGGACGCGGGCGGCCGGCGCTGCTCCTCAGTCCCCCATGATGAGAGCCCGGAAGCAGCCGCGGTACCGGAGGAAGCCGGACGCGACCACCTCGCCTCTTCCCTTCCCTCGCCCGGCCGCTGCCCAGGGGCGCCGCGTGCCCTCCAGTATCCCCGTCTGGGTTCGGTACAGCTCCGCGGAGCTTTCGCTGTCCCCGGAGCACTGGTCGTGCCGGGCTGCGGGGCCGCCGGGAGCAGCGACACCCCCGCGCCCGAGCGCACTGGGACGGTCCCGTTGCCATGGCGGCAGCGTCTTGCGGACGGGAGGAGGGAGCGAGCATGGCCGCCCTGGCCCGGCTTCAGGAGAGGCTGGCGGGACTCCGGGAGGAGTATTTCCTTACGAACAGGTACTTGGGCCGTGCCGGAGGTGGGGCGGGATACACCGCCTTATGCTGGGCTGGGGCGGACGGGCCCCGCTCTCCGCCGGCAACGAGATGGAGGCAGCCCCCCTGGAAACTGTCCGGTTCTGGGCTCCTCAGTGTGAGGGTGACACGGACCTCCTGCAGAAGATCCAGTGGAAGGCTATGAAGATGATTATAGAACTGGAGCATCCCTCTTACGAGCAAAGGCTGAGAAAGCTGGGCCTACTGAGCTTCGAAAACAGACGAGTGAAAGAGAACCTCATCCCTGTCTCTAAGTATGTGAAGGGAGAGTGTGACGAGGATGGACCAGGCTCTTCTCGGCGGTGCCAAGCAATAGGACAAATGGCAATGGGTAGAAACTGGATGCACTGCAAGTTCAATCTGAGTAAGAACTTTTTTTGAGCTGGTGACCAAGCTCTGGAACAGGTTGACCACAGAGAGTGTGGAGTCTTCCTCACTGGAATTATTCAAGAACCGTCTGGGCACATTCCTGTGCCGTGTGCTCTGGGATGACCCTGCTTGAGCAGGGGGGTTGGACCAGATGACCCACTGTGGTCCCTCCCAGCCTGACCCACTCTGTGATTACACGATTCTGTGAAAATATTTCGCTTTAAAATCCCTCCCGAGAGCACCAACCCATCGCCTTTCCCCCAATATTTCTACAGCGACCTGGTGGCCGCAGCGCAACGTCTTTAAGGGGCCCGTTTATACACAGAAAATACTGAGTGTCCCACTCTTCCCCCTCCCCCTGATAATTTTGAGGGAAAATTAGCATCTGTAAACTCCTGAAACGCGAGGAGCCTCGCAAGTTCCGCCCTCTCCCGCCTCGGGAGCCGACCTCCTTCCCCCGGTCCTGCCTCTGGAGCCTCCTGCCTCTGTCCTGCCCTAGAGGTGCTGTTCTTCCCTGAGCATCCCTCGCGATGATCTGTGACTGTGGCTGAACGTTTGTCCTCTTGCAGACACTGCTTATTTTAATTTTTTTTTTTTAAGTTAATTGAAAGATACCCGATCAGATCTGTTACCCTTGTCCTCACCAACTGGGATGCTTTGTGCCGAGTTTTCTGACTCCCAGAATGGTGGTGGCCAACTTTTTCCAGACCAGATTTTTGGAAATTGACAGTTGTAAGACTCACTTAAACATTGCAGAGATTTGTCTTATAAATCCTTTCATTCAGCTGCGCTATTCCTGTATGTGTAATGAAAAAGCTCAAACATAAAAAAACACCAAACATGTTTAGCACAGTTGAGGTTTTTTTCTTCACTAATTAATGAATAATTTATTTTTGAATCTAATTACAACATCATTAGCATGAATAACAAAGCTCCTGAACATCCCTAAAAGTTACAGAGATCAAGTCCTGCCTGCATGTACAGTGTTGTGTTTTTCTGTTCTTTGCCTGAACTTTCACTCATACTCTTGTGGCTGTACACACAGCAGTTCACTAAACAAACGTCAGTTGCAGGAGGCTATACTTGTATTTCACATATTTCAGGTTAGAAAGAGCAGTCTGAGCCAGACTTGGAAATCCATTGGAGGGCAGCTTGCTTGTTGTTTGGGGATTTCTTTTTTGGCAGAGCTCTCCAAAAATGAATTGTTTCCCTTTTAAGAATAGGCTATTGTCCATTAGTTTCAGAATATTCAGATTTGCAGCTGGGAATGCAAATGAGAGGATTCAAAGAGTCCAGCGCAGCATCAAGTCTTAGTAATGTTTTTCTGATCTTAATAACATTCCTGTTGTGCTTTATGCTGAACTCTGTTTATGTGAGAGATATGAGGTGTCCTAATCTGACTTTTTAGGGAAAGCACCTTTCTAGGGAAGAACTTGCCCAATGATGCCACAGTGCAAGAATACCATGAGCCTGCATTTTGAGAAATACCCTTAGCATAAGGATAAAGATATACAAGATCCATTAATTCATTCCCTTAAATGTTATGCAATTTTACCACTCTACTCATTCAAGAACCTACTTTTATTTACTGTAGTATCTATATGTCAGGTGCTTGAGTAGGCCTTTTTAAGTTTTTAACTTTCAGTACAGCCTTTGTGAATCTGTGACTCTCAAGAGCTTAATTCAAGCGGTATGACAGCTGGACAATCTGATCAAAAGGGCAGATGCAGATACCTGCTTGAGAAACTTACACCTTGAAACACTTCTGCTGGCAAGGGCAGCTGGAAGTGTTTGTGGAACTATCCTGTAAGAAAAACAACTCTGTTGTTGGTTTGCTTCAATAAACTTTACAAGGACCTCTCTCCCATCCTGGCCAGGCAAGGCTGAATGCCAACTAGGAAAAATCTATCAGGGAGTAAGAGAGGAGTCTGCGCTTCCAGAAGACTCTTGTTACTGCCAAGTGGATAGGACTGGGATTGGAGCTGGCACCTCTGACACAGCCAGTCTCATATCCCCCTCATTTCCAAGCTGTAATTGTGGCTGCCTGTCCAGGGCCAAATCACTCATACTCTTTCGATAAAAATAATTTTCCTCTAAGGAAAAGTATTCTGGAGGTGTCTGCTTCCTGTTGAAGACTGGGAAGCTGCACAGGAAAGGAACAAGAAAACTCTCTAGCCATTTTGAAAACGATTCATTTTTAGGTAAAAAAGCTTGTTTCCCAGAGTTTTCCCAGACACTGAGAATGTCTGATGCACATCAGACAGTGAAAATTTGTGCCCATTTAATATGATTTGAGAGCACAGGCTGTACCAGATGATATAAAATGAGTGGAGCTAATGTTTCTTGATCTCTGGTAGTAAATCTGCAATTCATTTCATTTTCAGACATATAATGAGGATAATCCTAATTTATCAGATAAACAATAATCTTGTTGGTATTTACTGAGGCAATTAACGTTGACATGAAACTTTGTTAGGAGAGCTAATTAAGAAAACTAATAGTAACCTACATGTTATTTTTTAATAGGTGTAACAAATTAAAGAATTTGGTGACTGTGTTCGTAATAAAAATGGGAAAGAATAAAAATCAATGAAAATTAAAACTTAATTTTAATTTCAAAGACTTGTCAGTTACTGACATTTTGAAACAAGCAAAAGAAGAATAAAAGCTAGAGGACATCTCATGGCTGAATTCTACCCCTCAGCATTAAATCTCATAATTTCTTCCTGAACTCTCTGAAAAGTCTTCTCCAGACTAACAATATGTTTCTTTAATCTCTTTTAGTTTCATGGTCTTCCTTACATGACTTTTAGCTTTGTCACAAACACTTTAGATTTGCAGTTTTATACAGTTATGTGATTTTTGTTGTAACTCAGGCCTAACTATCATTAAAGCATTATCCACATATTTCACCTACAATGGAAGAAGTCCATGTGACATGCTGACATGTATCTAAGTATTGTATGGGAATAAGAAATACCCACTCCCGAAACACACATCCTCTACGAGCTGCAATATTCTTTGTTACCTGCATACTATGCTGTTGCCACATTCTCTTCATAGAGAAAAGCAAGGCAGAGTTCTTCCCAGGAATATTTCTTGGTTTCACATTCCCTGAACATCAGAGAAAGAGAAAACACAATTCTTATCACTTGCTGTGCCTGTGTTGTGCCAAAGTGGAATGCAATATGGAGATTGTTTACCCAAAGTGAGGATGATTTGTTCCCTTGGCCTATCAGGGCCAGGAGAGTGTGCGTGTGTTCGGTCTGTCACGAGACAGTCACGGGCCAATCAGATGCTGAGTGGAGTTCTGTGCAGTTGTGTGCGTGGCAGATTCAGTTTTAGGTGTATAGAATAATATAGTGTAATAAAGTACTTAATTAGCCTTCTGATAAGATGGAGTCTACCTCATCATTCTCTCCCCTTGTCAGGGCCATTGCAGCATTGCTATACCATGTAACTAATGTAAATTAAATTCTTCTGCTCTAGCACTGAATTATGTAGTATTAAAGGTGAAAAACTTGGTAAAAAGGATCCCAAGCTGCAACAATAAAGTGTATTTAGAATAATATTTTTGCTTTGATTCTACGTTACCATGCTGAGAAATATTACTACTTTTATATTTTTTCAGAGCTATAGATGAAGACAGAAAAACAAACTACAAAGCTGCTGTCAAGATCCAGCGCTGGTTTCGAGCATGTGTTGTCCGAGCCTATCTGAGGTAGTATATCAAGCTTATCTTAATCCATGTTTTAGCACTGAATTTTCCATCTAAATTTCTTGTGGTATTACTTGATGTTAATAAAACTGGAGCATTTTGAAAAAAAAAAGGCAATAACTGTTACCCAGTTTTTTAACAGAATTAAATATATGCTGTGTCATTGTAAGAAATAACAATTTTTGACTTTCAGAACTGTATACAATTAAAAAGTCATGATGCTAGAAAGCATGGAAATTATCTTCAGAATAGATACACAGTATTGTTTAAGAAATCCTGTTATGAGTGGGAGAAAAAGAAATATCTAGATGTCCCTTGGATATGCTGTTTCAAAGACTTTTCATGTAGAAACATAGACTATCCTGAGTTGCAAGGGACTACAAGTGCCTTCAAAGTCCAACTCCTGGCTCTACCCGGGACAATCCCAAGAGTCATACCATGTGCATGAGAGCAGTGTACAAATGCTTTTTGAACTCTGGCAGAATTGGGCTGTGACTGCTTCTCTGGGAAGCCAGTTCCAAAGCCCAACCACCCTCTGAGTGAAAAACTTTTTCTAATATCCAATGTAAATCTTCCCAACACAGCTTCAGCCCACTCCCTCTTTGTCACTGGTCACCAAAGAGAAATTAGTGCCTGCCTCTCTGCTTCCACTTGTGGGGAAGGTGTGGACTGCACTGGTCTCTCCTCAGTCTCCTTCAGGCTGAACAGAAGTGACCTCAGCCATTCCTCATGTGGCTTCCCCTTCAAGACCCTTCAACAGCTTTTTTTCTGGGAAATGCCATATCAACACTGGACTTGATCTTGGAGGTAGTTTCCAACCTCAGTGATTCTATGATTTTATAACATTGTTACAAATTTCCTGGAAACTGTGGTTGGTCCATTCTCCCAGAAAGCCCTCTTCCGTTTTTTAGGTCATAAGCCCAGCTGGCCAAACTCATCTGCTCAAACTTCTGTATCTTCATAAAACTGGGCGGTTGAGGGAGAGGGATTGTTACATCTTCTAGTTTAACCTCTTGCCTGTTGGAATTAATTGTACATCATCCGGATCGACTGTATGAAACCTAAAGAATTATTAGCTTAAATAACATTTGCTACTTAATGGCCAATATTTCCCTCATAGGAAGATAGGCTGCAGTCATTATGTGCACTTAAAAGAAATGTACTTAAGCTGCATCAGAGGAGGTTCAGATGAGATATTAGGAAAAAAAATCAATACAAGAACTATTAGGCATTGGAATGGGTTGCCTGGGAAGATGGCAGAGTCACCATCACCTGAAGTTCAAGATGTGTCTGAATATGGCACTTGGGAATATGATTTAGGGGTGATTATGGTGCTGTTGGGTGGAAAGTTGGACTAGATCATCTTGAAGGTTTCTTCCAACCTTGATTGAGTCTATAATTCTGTGATTGTCTCTGGCTTACTTAGGATCACAGGCTCAATGTAGCCAATTCTCAGTGTTTTGAAATTGTCTTCACTGAGTGGAGTGCAGGCTTATAAGTTTAATGTCCATAGTTAGGTGGTATGAATGATCCCCTGTACAGCTTTTTCTATGTCCCAAAGTAATGATTCAATCATTTTCCGCAAAAATTTATGTGACATCAATTATGAAATTTTTAGTAGCAACATGTATGTCTATATATAAATTAGTTAATTAAGGACAAAGTAAACATTCACAATTAAGCTAGGTGAAATTTTATAAAAGCAAAAAGGTGTCTAAAAGTGAAAAAAGTATCTAAAAATTCAAGTGTCAGTAGGTTTTGTCAAATATGTCAAAAAATGGTGTAGCTGTGAAAATGTTGCATGTGACAGAAAAAAATCTGAACTGGTCAGATTCGTTGGTTAAAACCATGAAAATGAAACAATTTATTATGCAAATTAAATTTGTAAGGCTTTTTCATTAAACTTTTCTAATAGTATACAGGTAAGTTTGCAGTAACCCATGTTTTCCAAAAACAAAAGTATGTGTGTATGAATAAACACACATATATAATGGTCTATATGTGTATGTGCGTGGGTGTGTGTGCATATGTATATATGTATATGTGTATATATACATGTATATGTATAAAGTATGCTTGTAGTGGTCATTTGTATGATGCATAATACACTGTATGTTATTTTTATTATTATGAAAAGTTAATAGGTCTGAAGTCTGAAAAACTAATTACTTTGTTAATATGTTTCATTTTAGACATCTGAGCAAAATGGCGACTTTGATACAGAAGTGGTGGAGAGGTTATCTAAGAAGAAAATACTTCAGAGAAGCAGTGGAGGTAGAAAAGTACTTTTTAAAATTTTGTTTGGTTTTTTGTAGAATGCATATGAATAATTCATTCTCTCATAATGAAATTAAAAAGCTGAAACTCCATCTTTTATACACACAGACACTCTTTACTGAAATGAAAAGCACCATTAATTTCAGCAAGCCTACTCTTAACAGTCAAGTTAAGTCAGTATTTCAGTGTTTGCCGCTCTGGAGTACTGGTCCCCAAACCAGCAATGAGATCTGCTCATGCAGAAGTCTGCCCACATGATGCTAATTGCAAGATTGGAGCTTAACAAGATGCTGCTTTTTTGCCTTTTTTTTTTTTTCCACTGGCAGAACTTTTAATTTTGAAAATAAAATAAGCCAATGTGTCTACACATTGCTATTTTATGTTTTAGTGGTTTAAATTTCTTACTTAATGAACCTAGAAGTATTTGAGGTTTTGCCTTAAGGCACACAGCAGATTGTAGTCAATGTAATTCCTGTGATGGACCCGAAGAGAGCGAATGTGTGTGATAGCACACAAGCTAAAACCTCTGCTATCAAGTTTGGGGGACTAACAAGAAAATAATTTTACATAAAATATGTGATTTACTCCACTAATTTATCAATTTATATTTATGTTTTACAATAGTGTTAAACTTGTTAGTCATTTATTCTTGATTAATTTTGTTAAATTGTTGCTTTTAAGTCAAAACAGATTATTAAAGAAGTAAAAAAAGAGCTAAAATAAACCATATATTACCAAACAAAGTTCATGCTCCCTACTAAACTATGTTTTCAAGGATCAGAACTCGTGTAGCTGAAAGATCATTTATTTTTTCCTCATGTTTATCAATAATCTATGTAAATATTTTCTCTCTTCCAACTTACTAACTGGCTTAACTAATAAATGATGAGCCATCCTTTCAGTCTGTAGTTTTCACTCATCTTCTAAAAGTAATTCTTGAATACGGAGCAGATAGCTGCATGGTTGCATTGACTTCAGCTGAATATTATTCCTGAGTATAAGGAAGGTTTGTTTAATCTAGGAAAACTTCTGTAGAAGAGAGACATTATAATCTATATTAAAATTTGTTAATGAAAAGAAAGGATCCATGCATTCACTGGGACAAGGGAAGGAAGAAATCAATGTGATCAAACAGATTGCCTGTAATTACAGATGTGAGAGAGCTAACATCATAAGGCTCTCCTCAGCTTTCTGTTTTTGACTATAATTCTGAAAAGTAAAATAAATAAGTCTTTAATCAATAAAGCGTTATGAATATTTCGTTTTTCAAACAGACATAACTGAAATTATTGCCAAATCTGAAGTCCATGGAACAACATAGGACAAAAAATTCTGCAACTTAATACACACACTCTAAATCAGATTATGAATTCATCCAGTTTCTGGATTCCAGTACTTATCCAGTGCTAGCCAATGCTCTAGAGGAAGAGAATCTCATTAGAAAGCTTACAAATTTCACAGCAATCAGCACAGGAAATTATCTTTTCCCCTCAAACGCTAGTTTGTTTTTGCCATCACTTTGATTGGAGAAGACTAAATAGAACAGCTTGATTGGTAGCCAACCTGAGTGCCACACAAGTATAAGGTAAAAAAGCACATTCTACTCCCTTTAGACTGCTGTATTCGGTGTGTTTTGGGGTGGGCTTAAATATATAGTATGAGTTAATACCTTATATTTGTTATATTACTACCTTTACTCAATTGACGGCTGAACTTGGAATATGTAAAAAGCAAAATCTGAGCAGCTTAACATAACTTTCAAGTTAAAGGATCAGGCAATGTTTGCAATGAACATTGCTAGTAACTGTAGTAATGACTCCTGACTATGAAAGACAATGATGCATTTGGCATGATAGTTCCTTAAATACACTGGTCACTTTAAAATTTGTCTGCTGATAATGATTGGATTGGTATCTGCTGCCAGCAAACAAGGCAAAGCATATGCACAAAATACCCATGATTGCTTGATAATAAATCATTTTAATGATTATATTAAAAATTGTAAAATGTGAATGGTACTGATGCAGAAAATAACAAAGGCTGAGGCTCATCAGATTGGCTGTCCATATGTGCATCACTACTAGTATTTAATTTGCTTCTCCTCTAGTGCCTTTTCCTTTGAATGTTAAGAGATATATTTGGTAAAAAAACCCTAAAAATACTTACAACTATTGATGGCATTTATATTATTAAATTTAAATGCCTTTCTATTTTAAATATTAGTGATTTGATATAAAGCTTTGTTTCCTAATTAATCTCAAGCTAAAATTAAGAACTGCTCTCCTACAGTTTTCTTAATAACTTGGTTACATTGATTGTGTTGAATTCTGAAAGTTTGCATGACCTGCAGGAAGGTATGAATTTTAGAACCAGGCAAACACCAGAACATGAAACAAACTATGCATTGTTTTTTTGTTTTTTTTTTTTTTTACTATTTTCTCAAAGCCAATGAATCATTTGCTAAAGCAAGGGAAATTGTAACATTTCATTATTATATGAAGCTGGTATGCATGATGGCCATATTTTCAATTTACTTTGGAAGGAGATGCAGTTGAGAAAAGTGAATATTTTATGTTATATAGTTTGGCACCACTCTAAGTGATTTAGATTCAAGTCAACAACCAGTTTTAAATAGTTCCAGTCCGATAGGAACTAGGCAAATACCTATTTGCTCTACAAAATCCCTGAAAATAAACCATGACCACATTCGCCATTCAGACCATGTGTTGCTTCCTTCTCTTAACCTCGATCTCACTCTCAAAGTCAGATTCCTGATTCTTCAAATTCTTTGAATTTGTCATTTTATATTAACTCTTTAAAGCAAAAGAAGATACCGGGCAGAGCACATTTGTAGATGACCCCAAAGAATGTTTTTAAATACAAAATTATAAACTATAAAAAAGTTTGTATATACAAGGCTTCAAATATATTTTGAAAACCTACATTTAAGGTAAGCTGGCAGGACGGCCTGTATATTAATGTCAGAATTCATGACAAAGACATCCTGGCTAAGAAGTAGAGGTTGTACATGGATGAGATGGGAAAGTAATTCTTTCCAGAGAGTCAGCCTGGCAGTGCCACTTTTGAATTGGCACTTACTGAAAAATGAGGGGCAATCCAATGGGCATGGGCTGAACTGCATGAAATTCCACTGAAACATAAGAAAAGAGTCTTCTGGACAAGCAGGCCCCAGTTCTGGAAAGAATCTTTTGTTTATTAGGAGAGCACATAAATGTAGACTTGGGTTGAAGCAGTAAATTATGACACTAAATTATGACACAATTTTTTTGTGAATAGTAATGAACACCTTCTCCATCATTTGTAAGAGCAGAATTTTCGAATCAGGATTAGAAAACAGAGGGCAAATACATTTGCAAAAGAACCTAGATGGTGACACAGCCTTTAAATTTGGTGCAAGAATAAAGTTTTAAGACAGTTGCATGAGCAGTTCTGCATTGGAGAGACTTATGATTTAGAGCAAGAGTTGAGTAAAAGCAGGAATGTGTAACTTCCTTCTTGTTTTGCATGAACCTCTTAAGTGGTGGTAGAGTAAGGCCTGGATTCCTCACACCTTAGTGGGGTGTGCAAGATCAGACCTCAGCTGCCAAACAGGACGCCCCCAGTGGCAGGGAGAAATGATGAAGAGGACTACATCTTATCAGCAGGCTAATTAATTACTTTATTATACTATATTATTCTATATTATATTTCACTATGTTACCTTACATCTAAACTGAATCTGCCAAGCACTCAACTCTGCACTCCAACTGCACCGAGTCTCGTGACTGTCAGCCGACAGTCCCGATACACACACACGCTTGGCCTCAATAGGGCAAGGAAACAAACCACCATCACTTTGGGCAAACAATCTCCATATTGCATTCTACTTTGGCACAACACAGACACAGCAAATGAGATAAGAATTGTTTTGATCATTCTCTGAGGTTCAGAGAATGTGAATCCCAGAAATCCTCTTGGGAAGATTGCCTTGCTTTTCTCTATGAGGAGATATGTGGCTACAGCCATTGACTGTTTTTGTAAATAGTAGACAGAGTTCTTCAATACTTGGCCAAGCTCAGAGTCAAAGTGGTCCCACATTGTCTCTCAGTATGTAAGATATAAAAAGCATTAATGATGTAAGGTGTCCAATTTATGTTCCTCAATGAGATGGGATGCATTCAGACTTAAGTGCTCACAGCTTTCAAATATGAGAAGAATAAACAAAAAGGTGTAAAATTTTTTAGTTTAATCACTGATGGACAGAAATCTGACGAATATTTTTAAGCTTAGGAACATTTTAAGTTTCCATTAAAACGTATTTTATTGATTTGGTGGTGTGGTAACTCTTACGTTCCCTTCCAAAGAAAGAAAAGATGAGCTGCACCCCAAAATTGTATCAATTTAATCAAGCAGTTTAGGGATATACTTAAGTCAGGCAACCATTATTTCAATCCATTATTAGCTATCTACTGTTAGTATCACTCAGTAAATACTGATGGAAAATAAAGGGGGGAGAGACAGTCCATTATTTATTCTAATTTTTACATTTGGGGTAGCTTTTCCCTTGAATATATATATATGTATATATCTATGTATATGTGTGCACATCCGCACGTACACGTGAAACTACTTTGAACTTTAACAATTCTGCAATTTTCTTTCATATAAGAAATATCTTTTGTACTGTTTCCATTATTAGTAGATTGGTATGATATTAAAGTGAGCATTTTAAATGCACCTTAATTAAACTGCAGGAATTATGCCTTGCTTAATGTAATGAAGAAAGAGAATTTAAAATGAAGTAGCATCATTGTGTTCATTTGTAAATAACATATTGCAGCCAACTGTTTCTTAATTGCCCAGACTGTTGATAAATAATCCAGTCCTGCTGCTCTCCACAGACAATTTGCTTTGGATCAGACTAGGCAATTCAAATAACACTAATTACAGTGAAACCCTTTTATAGTGAATTCCTGTTTGCCATGGGGGAGAAAATCACTATATCAGGGGAAAGCACTTTTGCCTTTGATTTGTGTCTAAAACATGAGAAACACATAAAAGCTGCATGTTGTGCTAAATAAAGGACATACTCTTGCATTCCAAGTACTTATATTTTACTTTTTATGATACAATTGTGAATTATGTTCATTTTGCATTTGTAATTAGAGGGCGGAACAGATGTGAAAGCTTAGTTTAAAGTGATGTATCCATTAAAATAACCTATGCTACCAAGTGATTGCTTGGTATAATAGGGGATTTGTTCACTATGAGAGGAATTCTACTTTATTGGAAGGAAACCAGGACTTCAGGAAATGTTTTCTATATCAGGGGATTCACTATAACATGGCATCATTGTATTTATGATTTTATGATGTTAAAATGTATATTAAATGAAACAAAATTCCCAACAATTACTCGGGAGGCAGCTAAGTACATAACATTTAGTACAGATGGTTGGAAGGCACAATTTTGCTCCATCACTGCATCCGTATCCTTGAACGATTTCGACTGAAGACAGCATTTCTCTGAATTTTTCATTAAACCAGACATCTTGAAATATGAATTCCTTTTATGTTTCTGTGAGTTTTGGCTAAAAGAACCCCAGTGAATAAATCATACAATACTACATGTCACCAGCACTTGTGAATATTTCTGCTTTGTTATTCTACTCTCAGTAGAGCACCATTGATTATCAAACTCAGCGGAGAGCATTTTATGATCATATATCTCCATTAGCTCCTAGTTTGACTACCATAGATTTTTCTGGTTAAGCCTGCATTATGTATTAGGAAGCCTATCTCTTCAATACAAAGTTTGATTTTATTCTCTCTTAGCCTAGAACTCTTATTATGTATTATGTATAAAGATTCTTATCTTTTATATGTAAAAATAGCAGGACTGTCTTTGTGTAGCTGAAATATGTGCCATCTTTTTTTCTTTTTTTTTTTTTTTTTTTGATTCACAGAGAGCATATTTTATTAAGAAGAAGAAATTCTACAATGAAATGGCTGTCAGGGTAAATATTTCTTCACTTGTTAAACAAATGAAAAGTCAATTGTGCTCCGAATTTGCTTTTAATAAAATGAGCAAAGCAGAATAATATACACTTGATTGATATGCTGATGGCAACAGCAGGAAATAGTACATAGTAAAAATTAAAGTTTCACTGAGTAGTTAGGGTTGTATTTGAAAACTGTAGCTGAATTTGAGGTACCTGAATGTGTCTTGCCCCATTTAAATGTCCATTGGACCTTATCATGTATGATACTGCTAAAACCCCCAAACAATCTATCTGCCAGTGTTCTTACAAATGTAAGAACATTTGTTCTGCAAAAGTAGACATATATTTGCAATTCTGACAAACTACAGGGCTTTTAAACTTGTTGATGTAGCTGCGCCTTTTCTCTTGTTAGTGTATGACATTTGCTGTATTGTATCTCAAGAGTTAGAGAGCACAGGGCAATTTCATTGCTTAAACACAGAGGTGGAACTGAACTGATCTCATTGATGATATTAAGAGTGAATTTTGCTACATGAAGAAGTGTATAAACAGACCTTGAACTTCAATGAATCTACAGCAAATGAAGTTTGTTGCGGGTGAAACTGGAAAACATATTTAACTAGAAACTAGCTTTCTTCCCTGAACTTTGAAAACTGTACTTGAACAAATATATAAAACAAATATGGGGAAAACATAAAATAACTTTTGTGATTAAGTCTTTTTATGTTGCTTATTTCTTTCATTTTGTGATATAAAACTGCTTTACTTTAGAAGCCTGTATCTTTTTAAGCTAGGCACCTTACCTTTTGAATTCTACCAAATGTAGGAATATGGTGAGAATGGAGATTAACCCAGGGATTAATGCAGGGAAACTTGTGAAGAATAAGAAGATTCTCAGAATGGATTTTAATTTTGTGGCCTCTCTGAGTCCAGAATGACTCAAACTCAAGAGACCTGTACTCATCAGGTGTTTTGCTTAGTTCTAGTTCTCTCAAAGGCACAAAGTAGAATCTTATATTTGGTGCATGTTAAAGAACTGAAGGTGTTTAACAGCAGTTTAATACCTCACAAATGTACCTTTTTGTTGTTGTTATAGTTCATTCCTTACTTAGCTAGTTTGAAAGTATTCTGCAGTGGATAAATGCTATTTACTCATGCAGCTGAGATCTGTGAGAAAATATAAGATGTAAGCAACCTCTTAAAAGTTGCCTCTGTACTTCCAGATGATATTTGAAGACCAAATTTCAGAGGTAATTATGTATTCTAGTCAAATGGAGCTTTGCATTTGGTCTTTCATTTTTAAAAGAAATGGAATGTGTTCCCATTCATTTGTAATGGAAATATAATGTTGAATCATTAGGTGATATAAATCTTCAAAGTACCATTTTTTCAGTCATGTCCTTTTCTTTAATGGAAATTTAAATCAGTAGAAAACAATAGAACAGATCTTTATTTAGTTGCAAATGTCAGAATCTGATTCTCCTCCATCTAAATCTTGTGTAGCCATATCTGCAGAGGAGACTTTAAATGCTACCAGTATGAAACACTGAATGCTTTTGTGGTTTTTTCTGTCCTGTGTTTCTTGAAGATCTAACCAAGATCCAATAGCAAATCAGGCCTGTTGAGTTTCTGCACAGATCATGTGTGCTCAAACGTCAGGTTTCCTAAGCCAGCAGTTCCTTATATTCACTCATCATGAGCTTGATTCATGATTAATATAACTCAGTGTTTTAAAAATATAACAGTAACTGTGTACGTTTTTCTATTTAACCACTTTGTTTTGTCTCATGGTAATATTAACTATTTATTTCAGTTTCTAGTCACTCTTTAGAAAGGCAGTTTCAATTTTGGCATTTGAAGTATTGAGGGCATACGCATGCTCATAGTTTTGAAGCCAGTCTACATATCTTGTCCTTCTGGATTGCATTTTATTATAATCAGAGCTATCAGTTTAACCTTTTAAAATGAATCCAGAGATCTTGTTTAAATCAGTTTCAGTTTCAAGGCAAAATATGATTCTCTCTCTTAAAAGACTTAAGATTCCTGTAAATTTTCAGTAACAAAAGTAATCCTATGGCAAAAAGAAATACCATGAGCAGATGGCTTTTGATATATCAAGGTTTTGCCATTTGTTTTAGTGCTTAAAATAAACATTATTTATAAGACCACTTACATTTTGATGTTACTTAATGAGGAATATGCATCATTGATTTGACTAGCTTAAGAGGTCATTTAGAACTTGCCCGTTAACAAGCTGTAATCTGCTGAGCACACAATGACTTTGTTTAAAATTATCTGTTCAGTGCTGATCAATGACAATAATTGTTTTGTACCAATCACTGTTGAAACTTGCTAATTACTTTGAAGGGCATACACACACTTGTCTCTTCTTTTTCAAGAATTTTTTAAATGTTCACCTTGGAATTAAAAAGAAATACAGTCATAACATTATGCTTCTTTATAAAAGCAAACATTTAGAACTTTCACATTGGAAATATGAGAATCATCAGAAGCTTTTTAGAAATGGTCTTTCCTAAAAAGATTAATCTTCAGTTTTGGGGTCACTGACATACAGTATTAGGGAAACAGAAATCAGACATAAAATAATTTGAGACACAAAGCAGTTTTTCTTACTTAGGTTTCATTCAATTGAAATCAGTGAGTTCATTCTAAATAGAATGTGGTGTAAATAAAGGTAGAGTGCAGCATTTCATTGGTACACTGAGCCCATTGGAGGTAATTATAGCTTTTATACTATTTGAGCCTTTTGTCTTTCAGTTTGAGTTTTGATCCTTTAACCCAGAAATATCCAGTTCTGCATTTATAACTGTGAGGTGAAGACTGTCAGAAAGTTTCAAAGGGACCATAATCCTGCATTAATGAGCACATGGCTATATGGGAGCCAAGTTGCTCTTGTTGAGAAATTTTGAAGCCAGACAGAAAAATAAAGCTAAGATCCTTATTCACATGCAAAGGATTTTGCTTAATCCCAGATCTCTGAAGGCATACTCATTCTCTGCTCTTTCTCTATTCCTTTTTAACCCAATAAGCTTGTGTATGAGAAAGTAGTGTTGCAAAGAATATAAAATTTACTATCACCTAGTGCAAAGCAGCATGTCTAGAACCTTTTTTGTTCCGAGAACTCTTATTTGTTCATATTATAACAATATGTAGAGTTCCAAACTCCTTTCACTTAAAAACCCCCCAAAAACCCAAAAACCATAAAACCCCAAAACCAACCAACCAACCAACCAACCAAAAAACCCCAAAAAATTCAAAAAACCCAGAAAACCCCAGAAACAAAATGAAACAAAACAATAACAACAACAACAAAACCAAACCAAAACAAAACAAAAAACCCAAAAACAAACCCAAAACCAAACAAAGCAAAACACCAACAAATAACAACATGTAGGTAAAAAAGAAGTACAACTTTTGAAATTTGTTTCAAGTCTTATTTGGGAAGGGAGGAAAATTCATTCTGATGCACAAAGGGGAAATAGAGGAACATATTAACAGTGGAAGTTAATATCTTATTCTTAATAACTAACACATACCTCAAAGAATTACTGAAAGCTTTTCTGTGATTCTTATTCTCTTGTTAAATCTCACATAAAAGGATAACTGTACCCCAAGGTGCCATCAGTTGAGGCCAAATGTTGGTTTTTACTTTGAAGAATAGTGTTTGGGGGTTTGAGAATGCAAAATGGTGCCAAAGTATGACATTTTCAGCCCTGCGTTAGTTGGTGTCATTTTAGATGGTTCCAGTAAATGTCTGGAGGTGGAGAAATTGCATGCTTTTGTCAGTTGTCACAGTGGTACAGAATTGGAACTGGTAGGAGTTGAGAGAGTTTTGCCTGTTACTGAAGAGCACTCCCAAGATTTAATAATAAAGATTCTGAAATTACTGAGTGCAATGGTTACTGATAATATGGGCAATTGGCAACTTTTTATAATTTGCCTTCTCCCTGAACCAAACACAAAACACAAAAGCCATGACATTCTTTTTCTTCCCCCCCCCCCACCTTTTTTTTTTCTAAAAAAAAGGTGCTTACTTAGAAAGAGGTAGGCTAAGAAAAAAAGCCGAATGGCACAAACATGGGTTTCACTCCACTTGAAAAGTCATCCCTTGATTCTGGAAGGAGAAAGGTTGATGTAAAGAGAAAAAAAATGTTCCTTATAGATACACTGAAGTGTATAAGTTCTTGAAAAGTCTGGTAGCTAAAGGCCCACAGCAAAAGGAGAGCTCTTAAAATGTCACAAAAATTTACTTTTCTGTGCATTTAGATAAGGGTATACTGAGGATACTTGCTCCTGAATAGTAAAACCTCCAACTTCTTGCTTTTTAAATGTAGATTCTGCCTTTCAGCTGTTATGTATTTTAAGACATCTAAACTATAAAGGTTGAAGAGATGGATGTTGTAGCAAATGAAGCTACTGCAGACTAGAAGATAGAAATTGGGTTATTAAAGTAGAAAAATATTGAGAAAAAAGGAGACAAAATGCAATGAAGGAAGTAAAGAATATTTTGCAGGAAAATTAATAATAAGTTCAAGGATGGAAGGATTTAAATATGGAGGAGGTAGACCCTGAGAAGAGAGGAAAAGATGGTTACTTTGTTTTTCAGATGTAGACATCCAGAGTACACTGACCTCTTATGGCAAAGAAAAACAGGAGCAAGAGCAGCCCTCAGCCTGACTGGATAGAGCAAGTTTCATCTTTCAGCTCTACATGCCGTGGCATAGGGATAAATGAAAAATGAAACTCACCAAATGGCAGTCCTGCTAGCTTTTTTAACTTATTACAGAATAACAGAACCATTTAGGTTATGAAAAGCCTCTAAAGTCATTGAGTCCAACCTTTGATCACCACCTTGTCAACTAGACTGTGGCACTAAGTGCCATGTTCATTTGTTTCTCAAACTCTTTCAGGGATGGTAGCTCCACCACCTCCCTGGGCAACCTGTTCCAATGCTTAATTGTCCATTCTTAATGCTCACTTTGCCATGCCAAAAAGCAGATAGATGGTAAACAGGTAATGATTTCAGAAACATCATGATTAGAATTTTCAAGTATCAGAAGGTTTAAACAAATTTGTTGAAATCAGTTCTTGGGGAAAGTTGGGTAGACTAAGGGGGTTTTTTTTCTCCTCTTTTATTTTTTTCTTTGTAATTTTTTTTTCAAATGATGCTTTTCAAAATGCATCAAGATATTAACCCTTTTTGTTGGAGGACACTACCTAATTTCTATTCATAATACAACTTTATAACTAGCTACAGATAAAGAGCTTTTCTTCTCCAGGTCAAGCTTTTTCTGTTATGCAACAGAATAGTATTTCTTGAGAAAAATGAAACTAATGTGGAACAAATAGATATGAATCATTTTACATTGGAGATGAAAGAACTGCAATTTATAAATGAACTTTCCAGAAAGTCTGATTCATTGAGTTCCTGGGAAGGCTTTTATTCAGTTAAGACCTTTGCAGAACACAAATGTGAAAGTGTCCCAGTAGATCTTGGTGAAGGGGTGACTCAGTGCTACAATATTTTACAACCTACACTAATTTTTTCACTGAAACTTATCAATGCTTCTACTTGCTATCACTTTTAAGGAAGGAAGTACTTGGGATCTAGTACATATATCTGATATGCATGCAAACTTTTGATTTGAAATATACTAAGCAAGCATTTATTTCCTCCAGATCCAGAAAATGTGGCGAGGCTATTACGTTCGGAAGTATATCCATAATTTTTATGCACGGAAGAACTACCTGGAAGCTGTTTGTGTGAATAACGAGCTTGTCAGGTAAAGATAAAAGCTCCATGTGGTAAAGCATTCATTTGCTCTTCTTTTATTTGTAGAAAGTTTGTGGCACTAATTAAACTATTTCTTTGAGTGTAGGTTCCCCTCCATTATTAAATATGTACATATCTATCAGTTATCATTCTCTTTATCCTATGCCTATTCATGTTGCACCACATTCTGTTCTCATTTACACTGTTATGAATTCAGAATTTTTTTTTTAAATTCATTAGGTGTGCTCTGGGTTTGTACTAGTTTAAGAAAAATGAATTTGGCTCTTCACCTATGCTCAGAACTTGTAGGTTATTATGCCTTAAATAGGGTTTGTTGAACTAGATTCTTTTTCCCCAGTATACACAAGCTAACCCAAATTTTCTTTTTATAATTTGTTTTTAGTATGGATTGTTGACAATGAATGCAAGGGCAAATTTGGATTTAAGTTTCATGCATGAGCCATACTATGAATATTAATTGGGAAAGATACTGGTGTGGATACAGTAAAGCAGATCCTTTTCATAGTTACAGAAAAGAACAAATAGCCTGTCAGATTTCTGTCTAGAACTTTTCTTGCTCTATGTTCTTACTCTATTTCTCCTATACCATCTGTTGTCTTTCCCTGTATTTAAGCTAAAACTTCTCTAAAATAGAGGAAATTATTTCCCTCTAGTGGATTTTATATCCTGATCCACGACCATTACTCAGATAATAGTGGAAACAAACATGAAATGCTGGATGACCATGATCATTACTCTCTCAGTGTAAATGAAAGCTCTTGGACAAAATCCATGCAGTGTTTGCCTTTCAGAATGTTTGAGACAAATCTTTGCTTTCTCAAGCACAGAAATATAATGAAGTCAAGTAACCAATATTTCTAGAAATCTTGTCTAAATCACATGGCAAAGACTGTTACATAAAGCAGCATATGCAAGTTATTAATGAAAAACTCCAGGATTATCTAGCTTCTTTTATGCTGGTTCATAATAATATTATTCTTCCACAGTACAGCTGGTGCTACATCCTCTTTTTCATAACATTATTTCTTGTGCATTACATTGTTACCTATAATGAACCATACTGATAATCACCTACCTCTGATCTCAATATTATTTATTTATGTGTACTCTGTGCAGAAAGTTATGTCACAACTCAGCAAAGCCAGACTTAAGCATTCTGTTATAGCTTCAGTGGTATCTTGATCTGAAATCCTTGAAATATTCTCTCTTCTTGAAAAGGTAGAATCCTAGGAAGACTAGACTAAATCTTGGGAAACAAGTAAAGCCATAAATTCTCTGGTTTAAAATCCATATCACTGGATGAACTGCAAAACCAGAACCTGCTTCTCTGTTCATAATTGTTCTATCACTCTTCTCCATTCCCTGCCTAAACCTAGACCATGGCTCATAACTTGTTGCTTAGATGGACCTTTGATGTGTGCCAACAAAACAAGATAGCAAGTGGTATTCCTGCATTGCTGTGAACATGGGTTGGTTGGAGCTTTGTATTTTATTTCCCCATACCCAGTATAGATCTCTTCTGGTTATACCTTACTTTGGAAGACTATAAAAATATTTGGTTTTCAGTACTTTGTCATGTTGATCAAATTCCCTAGTATTTAGTTTAGGTTAAAAACCATTGAAAGCCATAAAGCCTATGCACTGCATAGATATTTTAACCAAGAAATACTTTTGTGCTCTTTAACAGGTAAGATGAACAGTATGACTTCAGGTACATCAAAATGTGTCAAAGTTGGTCTGTGTGAGCTCTTATCTGGCAACTGATATATTGACATTTTGCTGATTTGAGTCCTATATTCCAGAGTTCACAGAAATGCATGTCTTTCAGGTGAAAAAAAAAATCCATCTTTTCAGTTTAAAAAAGTTAAAAATTAATTGTTGAGCTAATTTGGACAAATGGATCTTATTATTGTTTCGATTCTTTAAATGCATGAGTAGCCAAGTGCAATCAAAAATCACTGCAGTAATCCCTTTACTGGGGTACATTTGAAAACTAATATGTATATAACCTTCAACATTCTTCTTATGAAATCTAACAGATGTTTAGTGAGGATTAGGTGTAGGCCCTCAGCCAAACAGATTTTTCCTGTCATTGGGCTAGGTTGCTGCCAACTACGTTGGCCCCAAGGTGGCCCACTGTGTTTCTTATGTTGAATATTGAGTCAGGTGGAAAAAAGATTCTCCTCATATTTTCATTAGCCATCATTGGCTCTGGACAAGTATAACCTCACTGTTCATAAACATTTTTGGATATAAAATTATTGCAACTGTGCACTGTAAAAACACAAGGAATTGTCAGAAATAGAAAGAATGCATTTATGAAATGATGGGTTTTATTAAAACATCAATGTTATGGAAATTTACTTGTTGGTGGACAGAGAGACTGATACACTTGTGCCCTTAGATTAGACTGCCTTTGAGTGTTTCACATCTCTAGAACTCCATAAAGCAGCACAACTTGGAACATGACATAATGCAGATGACTATGTGAAACTGGCCCCTGCCTCCCACACAAAGAAAGCTGAATATATTTTTAATTTCAAAATATTGTTTACAATTTGTTCTTTCTATAATTATGATGTAATTCTGAGTTGAACTACACTGTACAGTTCTCAGTTTTATCTATCCTAGAGTAACACTGGCAGAATTTTTATTTGTCAACACCTATCTAAAATCACATTGCAAGTCCTTCCATCTTATGGACTCCAGAGCCAGGATTTGTACCTAATTTTCTCCTCTTTCATTAAGGAGGAGCCTATATCAAATCATCCCTCACTCATTTCTAGGAGAAACTTCAGAGGAAGTTCTCATGAAACTTTGGACATTCTGTTAAGTTTCTTGTAAGAATATCTTAAAAGAGTTATTGACCAAAGTTTGGTTTCTTCTCATTCCTTCTTTATGCTATTTTTTTTAAAAATAAAGGACACTTGTTGTACTAAGTAGTTTTCTCAACCAGTAGCCACATCTTTACCATTCAGCTTTAATACAAACTGTCCTTATTTAATAGCTGCCCTCATTTAGTAGCCAGACCTTTATCATTTGTCTTTAGTGTGAAAACCCCAGGAGAAAGTAAACTTAATAGAAGCTGTCCCAGTTTAAAGCCATAGAGGAATGTAATTAAGTTTAACAGAAATTGATTCAACAGAAATTGACCTAAAATATAATTAAATAATAATAGTCATATTATGTGTGAGTTTCCACTCAACAGACTGGTTGCGACACTGTTAGACGTGACAGACTTAAGGCACTGCCTTTGTACAAACTGAAGATAACTCTTGGCTTTGTCTCCCAGACTGGCTAAATTCCTCCAGCATTCCTATTACTTCCCACTGCTACAGAACTACCAGGTCTGATGGGTGCTGGTGTCCCCAGTAGAGTCCTTAAGATACATTGAGAAGTGCCCGAAACAATCCCTTCAGAAATGAAAAAGAACAAATTTGAACCCTAAACTCTGTCTACATATGGACATACTCAGACTTTTAACATTTGTACAGTTTAGCTTCAGTGTAGTGATGAAATGGCTTCATTAGTCCTGAGTTCTTTTTGCCTAAAAGATATAGGAAGTTCTTAATGAAGCAAGAAAGAACCTTGTTCTTAAATATTTATTTTACTATATTTTGTTATTTAGATTTTAGTAGTAAATGCTCATCTGTAGCACCCATTTTTATTTAAGTACCAATATATACTGTATTGTATCTCAATATAGATTAGTTGGATGGTTTCATTTATAAATATATGCATGAAAGTAAATTTCATTACTTCTCAGTGCAGTTAGTGTACGTAATTTTAAGGAAAAATACTTTCTTTTGAAACATTCTTAAAGCTGCATTTACCATCTCCAAGAGCTGGCTAAATGGTTACAAGGGGAAATATGCCAGAAGCAATTAGCATAGGCTATAACTCCATATGATGCATTAGAATTTTGTTTTATGTGAAACAGTTTCCAGTCCATGATAAGCAAATGGACATCAGTTCACATAAATTAGCATGCTGGTGCCATTATATCTGAAGAATTTATGGATGATGTCAGTCGCCCAACTGTGTGATTAACTTGCAGTTTTTTGCCTAAGGTTATCTACACACTGGCCTTTAAACTATAGTAAAGGAACTTTGCTACATGTCAGGTGTGCAAGTAGAGATAAGATTTTGTGACGTATTGGTCCATTTACTGATGAATGGCACCACTTAAATTTTTCCCTAGGCACAGAACTGGGTAAAGAAAGCAGTATCAGAAAACTAACAAGGCAGTGGCAAAGTACTGGCATTGAGGTTCTTATGTAATTGAGGCAGGTAGTTCAGCTTTCTTGGCTACTGAATAAACACTGACTTAAAAGTAGCAAACTAAGGGCTGAGCCTACCTTTAATAAGAATCATAGTTTATGTAAACATTGTTGAGTTTATAAATCAGGAATTTCACACACTTGCAGGATCAACACCAAATTCTTTTTTTCATTGTTGGCATTAGTAGTGAGTAGCCCTGCAGAGTATGGCTTTGATACAAGTTTGACTAGCTGTTCTATCAGCAGATTTAGTTTCATACTCATCATTAAAACCTCCAGGTCTTCAAGACATGTCAGGGAAATAGATAATACAAAGCGATAAAAATCACTTCTTTGGCAATATGTGTATTCACGAATCATTTGTGCAGCTTGATTTTTTATAACCCTAATGAAGAGTGAAATGAAAGAGTACTTACTGCTGGTGATTTAATCCAATGTTTAGCTATTCTGTAAATATGCCTGAGAATACAGTATGGAAAAAAGTAAGATTATCTATCTTATTCTAGGTTACTGTACCATTTCTGAAGTGTATTTTCTAACATGGCAAGTACTTGGCTTCTTAAAACTTTTAAGGTATATCTATTTTCCATGGAGTGGGCTTGAAATAAATTGTTCTTTGTCACAATCATATGAGGAGAACTCGCTCAGCCTCCACCTGTCAGTTCCTTTTTGATAATGGTAAGTCCAGGTGCTGGTCATTTTCTCAAGTGTCAAAGTGTTTTGAAGAACGTATATTTTGTCTGATAATTCAAATAAAGTGTTCCTCATCATTAACTGCAGAAACAATTGATTCTGTAGTCTATTTTCTATTAGTGCCAAAGCCTTTCAGACAGCTCCTTAGAATTCTTGCAACAATAAAACCCTCATTTTTGTAATGTTGTCTTTCACTTGATGTTTAATTAACTACGTTATCTTCAACCCATCTTTTTTTACTTGTCTTCAAAGATATGGAGAGGAAATACATTATGCTTTTTAACTTACTTACCTGTAATATGAATTTTCTGGATGTAAACTTACCCTGTCAGCTTTCTCTGTGAGCCTCAGAAAGAGAGACAAGTACCAAGTATACTTTCTCATATTTAAATATTAATTTGGATTGGTAGGTCACATAATTTAAGACATCCATGCCTTTTCCAGAGGATTTTAGGCATAACTACTAGATTTCTAGGAATCTTAAAACTGCAACTTTTTGAGGATCCTGAGTACTTCCATAGCCGAAAACCTGATGCTGTTAGGATAGGTAAGATATAAAAAATGAGCTTTTGGAGTTGATAATGAAATTGAAATGAAGTGTCTAAAGTTATAGAGCAGTCAACAGCCTGCTTTAACTCCATGGGAAAACACTTTCTGAATACAGTGAGGTTAAGGTAGGAACCATTATGTTTACGCAGGAAGCTGAATTTTCAACAGAAATTCAGCTCACATCCCTCATGAGCTTTATTCTGTCCATGTCTCTTTTGAGCAAGGAGCGGAAGCAGCTTTTACCATGTTTTTAGCTAGTTCTGTGTAAATAGTTGAAGTTTTGCAGTAAACATGAACACTGTCAGTAACGTAAGTAGATGTTTTCAGACTGAAGTCTTCAATGACATGAAGGCAGAATTTTCTCATGTATTTTTATATAGCACTAAACACACCATTAGGATCAAGAGATTAAATATGAAGCTTTATTTCATTTGTATCCAAAGAATTTTTTTGTTTTTTAATCTGAATATATAGAAAGAAATTTGAGGTCACTGTGTACACTCATTGGACCAAATAGTCTGTGGTGTAAATGATTAGTTTTGATGAATAAAACAGGTGTGACAACACAGTATTGTAGGATAACAATAGTTCTGTACCTGTGAGCTTTGAAGGTGCTGTAGATTTTTTATTTGTAAGAGGTCTGTTAGAATTACTGACAGCTCATAAAACATTTTCTGTGGACAAAGACTAACTAATCATAGCCTTTTAAACTGTCTCATAGAGACAGACTTCACAGTCTTCTGTTTTCTCTGAAGAAGAATCTTCACTGTAAAATAAGTAGAAAAGGGGAAGAGGTACAGTTTCATTAAGCTTTAACATATCATTGACTGTCAGGTAGGTCTTGTTATGCTGTCCATCCTCATTTAACTATCCCACAAGATCTCTTAATGAAGTTAAGCCCCAAGTTCACTCCAGTAATTCTGTGGCAAGAGTTTGTGCAATGTAACAATTCATCACTTGTCAGGAAGGCACTTTTAGTTTATACATTTAATAAGGGCATCCTCTAGCTTGGTTAATTAGAAATGAACAGTTTGCATATTTACTAAATGCGGAGTGTCATTGCCACCACGGCCTATTGCCTACATGAATTATTTCTCTATCTGCAATAAACAGCTGGGTAATTATTACTGCCATAATCAGATAAATTCCCTCTGTAAGGCTATTCTTACATGGCAATTCTTTGAACTCATCCAAAGCTGAACAAAATTTATGAACTCCAGCAGCTAGATCACTTTTTCATAGTGTAGTGTCCCTGTTCCCTGTTTCAAGGACATGTAGACTATCATAAATATTGTGTAAATTAGGAGGATAAATATGATTACCTAAAGATTACATATTAATAAACCTGATTTTCAAAATATAATTTTCAGGTTGTAAATGATTACATTATAGCAGTTCTGGTTTATCTAATTGTAGAGACATGACAGGCCATCTATATACAGGCTATACACATTTATCAGGCAAGGGCTCTACCACTTGAAGACTAAAGACTCCTGAAGAAGTATATAAATATTTCTCATGTGCCATAGTCACTTCCGCTGTTTAGGTCATTAGAAGTATGACAAATATTATGGGCCATTTACTTAACTCACTTAAGCAGTGCTATTGTTATTAAAATAAGGTGATGGCTCTTTTTGTTGTGCTATTTTCAGTTTAATACTGAACCATAAAATTTAAATGCATTCATTTATATGTTACATAAGAAAATTGGATATTTAATTTATTTGTAGGAGCACTTTATATACAATTATATAACTAAGTTTGTTCTGTGCTATCCAAGGATTCCAGCTCATATGTGAGTTTATCTGTACATCAGTGGTACATTATATAAGTACATCAGTAAGTACTTAATTTACACATGTGTATTTTCCAGAGCATGTTATGATGTAGCTTATCTTTGAGATCACCAAAGAAACAAAAAAAAAACCAAAAACCAAAACCAAAAACCAAAACCAAAACCAAAATCAATATCAAAAGACAGGAATGTTTTTTTCCTTAGTTGGCACACAACAGCCTATTTGATCTAACATCACTATTTTGTTTTAATTATAATGTAAGATCCTGTGTCTGAGGGCTGCTAGAAAGTTGCTAGTTACTGTTCCCATACTTCATAACTCTTTATCAAACAAGTAGCTTTACTCACAATTCAGCAAAATGCTCAGAGATATCACAATGTTAAGGAAGGCCAAACAAAATAAAGTGTTCTTTGGCACTGCTGTACCCAGTGAAAGGCTTTTGAGATTAGACTTCCTTTATAATTTCCCATTTATGTCAGAGAGATAGAAACTACAGCAGTGAACACCTTTAAAATGAGCCACATCTCAGTGGTTTTTGTTATTGGAAGTGTGGTGACTATGCACTGCTTTTTTCCAAGTTTGTGATTTAGTTTTTGTCTGAGGATGTGAAGGCTTATTGATTTTTCTTTGGCATTTCAGATTTTTTTACAGTGGAAAATTACAGTCCTTTGCTTTATATTGCTGTATCCTATAATGTCCCATGAGATATCATAGAAATGCATGAGATGAAAAGCAGTATACAGTATCCTGTGAGCACATTTTTGTTTTGTTTTAAAGAAAAAGTGTCCAAAATGGAGAAAAAAGGGGATTAAAAAAATTGTGTTAGTTGTTTTTGATTCTCTAAATCAATATATATAGACTTTTCTGTTATCTAAGGAGAGTTAAGTCTCTGAAGTGTTTACTCAGAGAAGAAAACAGAAAGACTATTTGTCTTCTATTTTTACAGTCTAGAACAGTCATGAGTAATTACAAAAAAGTGGGTTTTTTTCCCTAGTAATAATGAAAACAATCTTATTTGGAATCAGATGATTTTTCCTGACTTCAGATCTATCACCAATATGATGTCTATCAATATCCAGTTTATAGCAGTATCTATAAAAAGCCCATTTAGCTTCATCTGAACAATCTAGTTTTGATTTAATAACATCAAAAGATATCAAAATTTAGTAAATACCCTTTTAAGTCCAATCTAGGAGTTAATTACCTTTGGTGTTCAATGTAGGTCCCATAGTTCCCCACTGAAACAGTTTCATTTTATCTTTGAACCATTATTTCTTGTTATATTCAGCTCAGCTAGACTGAAAAGTGTGCTAGACATAAACAGCAGAGATCATTGAAAAATGCTGTCTCTGCTTAAAATAATTGTTACCATTTTGGACAGACCCTCAAATGTCCTTTAAAATACTAAGCATCAGAACTCAGCATAGTTTTGATGACTAGGAAATTAAAAATTTTTTTTTCTTCTGTCAGTTTATGCATTCGTTTGTATGAATGCTTTCTATCATGTGAAAGAGCTTCTTCACATCTTTGTAATCCTTCATGAAATACCTCCTTTAAAAGCCATAATTCTTCACATTGTGAGCATGACTTTCCTTAAACTTTGAGAAAATTTTACTTATTATTATACCCCTTTCAAATTCCTCAGACTCTTCACCTTGTAGGGATAATTGCAGGAGTCCATTAACTGGTTTGTCCTTGACTCTGAAGCTAAATCCCAATGTTTTACCTTGAACTTCACAATTCCTGCTACCTTCAAACCAAATCAAGAAACAATGTGTTTCAAGAAAGCAACATTTTCCCCCTCTCTTCTCCAAGTAAGCTATTCTATTCTTTTCCAATTAATGAACTGTTTGCTAAAAAGCCGATTTGGTCTTTCAGCTTGCATGGCACCCAAATACATGCAGCACTCATTTGCCTACTTGTACTTGATGGAGAGGCCTCACAACCATCTACAGCTTTGTGTTTGGCCCCTCAGAAAAGATTTAGTACTCTGACCTGAAGTTTATGTGCTTGATTGTAGACTATAGAATATATTGGATGTACTCTTTAGACATGTAAAATTGGATGTTGAAATATATAATTAAGTGTAGACTCATTTATTAAGTAGAACCAAAATTTCAGAGAACAGACTTCAATTCCTAGTGTAATTTCTTGCATGGCATACTAAAAATGCCTGTTGTTTTTTGTTTGTTTGTTTCTTTGGTTTTTGGTTGTTTGTTTTTTTTTTCTGGTGTTGATTACTTTGAAATTTTCAAGACAGTAAGAGATAAGATTTCCTAACACTTCTGAAAATTGGAAAATTGGGATCTAGTTGATATTTCAGTTTGGCAATGAGCCATTGCTGTGAAATCACATACTAACAAGTAGTACTGCTGTATTAAAAAAAAGTGTCAGACCTCTCCCAAAATAATTACAATTGCTATATAATAAAACTATTCCTTTACTATGTCTTTCATAATGTTTTATGCTTTAATAAAAAATGACATCATAGATGCTCAAGTGGTAACACCATTCCGTGAATACGAAATTAAGAAAACCGTGAGGTACCACAAAAATCACTATGAAGTTGTGAGTCTTGGCATTGCTGCTCTGCCATACATAATAGGTCATTACATAAAAGCTCTCTCAGCCTTGCTGTTGTAAAACCTTTTTAATATAGACAAAGTGTACCATTTTATTTATCAATGTATGCAGACTTTTATGTGAAAGTAAGTGAGGGATGTGAGTTAGTGAGTAGACCTCAGTCAAATTGTTTCATAATACTCTGAGAAGGAAAATTAACTTAGCTGATGACCTTTAGAAGCTATAACGGCATGTTTGCTTTCTAAATCACATAATGTTGAATATTGTAAATGTTGCCAAGTACCATATATTAGAGTAAAAGAAGTACAGATATGTCTACATTGTACTGCACTGCAGCAGAGAGATAACAGTTAGCTTAAATGAGTTCATTCCAGTACTGGGAACAGCTTAACTGTAGCAAAACATAGCAGTGAGCTTTCCTCTAGTTATTACTGTGCAGATGGTAGCATATATAGTCTTCTGGGAATTGCAGTGCCAAAAGATAACAGATACTTTCACATGACATTCACTAGAAAACTTCCAGTGGTATTTGGCTGTGGTTAGACATCCTCTTTTATATGTTGCAGGAAAAATTAGGAGCATGACTGCTCTCTTAGCAGCTTAGAACTGACACTGTGCTAGAAATGACCACTGCTGCTAAACTGCTGTCAGAAAAAATTGTGTTGGGGCTTTGTTATCCATTCTGGGCCAGATCGGCTTTGTTACCCTCAAATACTAATTTCACTGTTTAAGCTAATCACCAAATACTAATTTCACTATTAAAGCTAATCAATCAGGCTGATTTTTTATGAAGGGGTCAATAGCAAACAAACTATTTTCACTAGTTTCACTTTTGAGTGGAAATATTTTTTCTGTTAGGTTTTTCGGTATAGACCTGGGCATAAATAAAGTTGAACCAGTATACCCAGATCTGGTTCCTCTGCCAGCAGAAGCTTTGGTGATTAGTTGCTCTTATGCTACATCCATAATAGGTGGGGTTTGTAGTTTAATTAAATCGAAATAATTAAGCTGAAAAATCATTGTTTAGATTGGACATTTTACAAAATTTTTTTTAACTTCACAGCATTTTCTACTGCCAATGAGGATAAAATAAATTTGCCTTAAGGATATATATATACAAGGGAAAAACATTTAAGCCAAGAAGTTTGCACATTTTGAGGAAATAGAATAATCTTAAGAGATTAAATATGAAAAAAATTAGGTTTTTAGTATATGTGAGGAAAAAATTCTGTATGAGTTGTTATTGAAACCTTAATTAGAAGATTCAGTGTAGTGGGTTAGGAAAATACTCTGGTTTTAGTTCTAAGCTGCCTCTGCAATCAGTCGCTTGAAAGGCTGTTGCACTCTCTTGAGTAACTGTGCAGCAGTGGAAATTGGAGGGATAAGAAGGATGCATCCGTCTGTTCTTCCCTATCGCCTGGTACATGCTGTGCCCTGATCTCCTGATCTGCACAAGGTATTCATTCACTGTGTGCCCTTCACCACCATGTTCATCACATTTCCAATGTCGTGTATTGATCACACTGTGGACCTTGACAGTGGAACTGGTGTGTCACTTAATACCATTGGCACTGTACACTATGTGACTAGGGGAGATAGATAGATGTGCTACGATGCACACATTATAGTGGGATTTTAAGTTGTTATGAATTTCTTTCTGTAAAATTAATACTAATAGGAGATACAGGGTGTTTTCATATGTCTACAAATTGGCTTTATTTATTTTGAATTTTTCATATTAAGGAATCATATTTCCTGGTCACTGCACTGCAGGGACATCCACTGCAGAGCAATAATATTCCTCCAGATCTTGAAGAGAGTGTCATGATTAATTTGTTGAATGAATTCATGCAAACATTCAGAATTAAAATTAGTAAGAATTTTGGACATCTATTTGTGGTAGATCTCATAGGCAGTAAGATATCTTGTACCACTAATAATTGACTGCTGCTTCGAGCATCTATCAAACTGCAACTTGAGATCAAATATTTTGGTCAAGAAATGCTGTCAGGATACACACAAGACTATACATCATGATAGAGAGGAAAAGAGAGTTTTGCTTGCTAAATCTGAAGGGGTTCATTTAAAAAATAAGAGAAATGTTGAGGATGAGCAAGCTGACTGATGGTACATAGCTAACTTAACTATGTAGTATGTGTATTCTGTTAAAACTTTGCCTTCAAAGTACAGAGTTCTCTAAACTATTCTTACATCCTAGGCTGGTCTATAGATATATTTCATTGTTTTCCCAAATTTAATCGATTAAGTCAAACAACATTATCATGGCAAGTTATATTCCATTCTCACCTACACCAACGTGACGTTAAATCAAGTGGCATGCAGTGGTATACCAAAAATTATTGTCTCACTAATTTTATTTTACCTTCCATATTCTGTATTTGAGCAGGGAGAATGATGTATAGTCAGGAAGATTAAATACATTTAGGTTATCTCCTCGTATGCTAAGGTTGCCTATTGCTTCTGTTGCAGGAATTTTATGATTTGGTGTCTGAACTGTTTAAAATCACAATAACTTAATACTTTTTCTGGATACTCTAGGCAACTATACTGATTACTGGTTTTTATTGGATGCCCTTTCCTTTAGTTAATATAATAATTTTGTAATATTATTTGGCCAAAGGACCACAGAATGCCAATGGAAATGCAAACAGAATGCAATAGTTTGATAAACTTAAAAAATAAAGGTCAGTGTGAATTTGTAAAATGATGAAGTTCCATGCAGAATTATTAAAATCTGTATATTACTGAAATAATCACTCGAAGACCTTTCCAAAAGTGCCAGGAACAATATTATATGTGTATTTTTAACCTTTATACAGACAGCAGGAGCACTGTCAACTGAATTTGCATCTCATAGCAGGAACCAACACCATTGCCTACTGCATAATGAAGAATCAGAATAACAATAAGTTACCTTGTCAGATGAATTTTTTTTATTTGCAAACTATATGGAGCAAGTAATTTTATCATTAACAATTCAGTAGGTATTTAACAGATTTGTTACACAAGATCATTTTTAACCGTGGGTTTTGAGCACATGTGTTGATAATAATATGCCTATTTTCAAAAGCATGAAACATTCCCTATGACAAGGACAACACACTTTGTGTTAGCCAGTATATTCATGTTTTTGGTAAAAAAAAATGCATCCTGAACTTGCTGTAGTAAACACTGATATTCTTCTGATTTGTTTAATAATTTTCAGATCATGATAAAACATTATATTTGTTAAAATATCCACATACTTCTCCTACAAAGGTATTCCATAAAAATATGTGTGGAAGAAAGTCTGATTAGACTGAACTTATATGGAAAGCCAGGTTTGTAGGAAAATGCAATAGATTCTGTTAATATATTGAGATAGGCTTTAAGATAAAGAGAAGATTATGTGCTAAAATAATTACCCAATTTTTGAGTTTTCTTAATAAGCAGTACTTTTCCAGCTAGGAACTATGAAACAGATGGATTGCTTACAAAAAGAGAAAGATTATCAAATACCCCAAAACATGTTTTGTATTTACAGAACTCTTTTTCTCCTGCAAAATTTGTTGAAGCTTTAAAAAAGTAGTTCAAACAATTTACCTTCTTCCACTTCACACTGAACCAGGAAAGGTTCATCCTGATGCGAAATTGGTCCAGAATCCACAGTGTCATGCATCACAGCTAGTATTCATAATGTCACAGAGATGATACACATATATCCCAAGAAAAGATTGCTCAATGAACCCATCATATTTGCAAACAAAGAGAAGACCAGCAGGAAGTGTACTGATTTAATCCAAAAATCATTTAATTTACACTGATTTCCTATTGACTTTAATAGAATTTGGATTTATTTTCTCTGGGAAGGCATACATGTAGAAGAGCCCAAGCATGAAATTTCCCAGTGAACACATTTCCATGTAGGGTGTGTGGAACTCTACCTGCATTTGGAAGGTTAAGTTTATGTTGTTAGTATCACCTCTCCTTCTACACGTTATTTTGTAGGGCAACAGTGAAACCCCTGCACAGTGCATGGCATGTTAGTATTAATCTGCTAATGTGTGAGATAGTATATTCATATCTAGCTGCTTTAGATTCTCTGCTTTTGTTGCTCCTTTTCAAATGCTTGAAAGTATGGTAAAAGAGATGAAAGTTTCAGGTTCAAATAGCCTGAAAATAAATCTATACTTATGCTAAAATAGCTGTGTCTCCAGTCAAGAAATGTTTGGACTGCTACATACCCCTTATTTTGTACTGCCTCTCAGGAGGGAATCATCCTGGGAGCTATTATCCCTGTGACAGAATTGTCTGCATGTTCTGTACAACTGTACAGGGCAGTATAATGCCTGATAGAGATATTTTAGAGCAACTGACAAAATGTGTCTGCTGCAAAAGTATGCTGAAAATTATTTGTAACTGCTTAAAAAATCTCAAACTTTTACATGGATTATGGTGCAAATATACTGAGGGTATGTGATAATCAGGAATGATCATGATAGCACTGTCTAAAAAGATCATGAATTACATGGAACTTCAACAAGTGTTTTAGACTTCATTTAATTACAGAAAGTAATGACTATTAATAATTCATTCAAAGCAATCTGATAAATTCCCACTGATGACAGCGGGAAACATTTTGCATCCCGTTGTCATTATTTCTGCAATACAAATCTATATCTTTGACATTATTTGTGGGTTTTTATCACCAGTTGAGTTCTAAATCAAAAAGTTTCCATATTCACTGTTAGGAAGAAGTACCTCAGTATATAAGTATGTTGATTATTATTTCACCAGTTGTAGATAGGGGTACTAAAGCTGAATAGAAGGGTCTGTAATAAAAAAAGGAATAGTAATAAATATGTAAACCACAGATCATGCACTCTGATATTGAAGGTAAAGAGGAATAAAATAAAAGAACAATGTTGATACTATATGTATTGTCTATTTATTCAATTTTTTTTGTGATTGATAGATATAGAACAAAGAGTTTCCTGGTAAAAAAATGCTTATGTACCTCCATGTAGTGACTCTGAAATCTGTACCTTGAGGACAAAGAAAGGTCGCCAATCTCTCCAACTCCTAGTTCTTTGTCAAAAATGGACACAGTTAATGAGGTTTGTTTGGTACAGCACAAATTCTCAGACACAGATAGAGATCCTTTCAATGGAAACAAATTTGTTTGGCTTTACCAGGTTACTTAGCGATTAATAATAGCCTTGAGATGCAGGTCAGAAAGGTCATCGTCCCCGCTTGCCAACACAATCTAAAATGTGCAGCTACTCCGGCTCTGCAGGCTTTGAGGCCCCAGAATGCTATGCATAAAGTAAAACAGGCTATTTTCCAACTTCTTTTTTCATTTTAATAAGCAATTTTCAAGAGAAGGGTGGCAAAATGGGGGCCATGCCACTCTAAGTAATTCATTTATTTTGCAATTTAATCTTATGTTGGAAAAAAATTACACTGCTGCAAAAGCATAGCATGGTGATTTTTAAACGTCAGTGTGCTTCATAAGTAACCTTGTATGAAATATTGTATTAGCAGCCTTTAACAGTAAACTGCAACAAAAAATGTTTTCAGAGATTCAAAAATACCAGTGCATCTTTTCTGATCTGTATTTCCTTTTAATTCTATTTTTCTTTTACAGTTGAAATAAAATGTTTAATTACTTAATATTTTATTTATTTTAATTTATAAAATCTTGAAAGATAGCATGAAACAAATATAAGTTCTACACTGCAACTTGTATTTAAGGATGTGATTTCAAAGTGTTCATATTTATAAACCAATTATTGCTCTTTCATATATTTGGATGAACTAATTTAAACATAATTAAAATATTAAGAGTAAGTCTGAGTCACAATCTTAAAAAACACTTTTGGGAGCAATATTACTTTTCCATAGGATTATTCATATCAGCAAACTTACCCATGTGCATATTTTGACATTATTTGACCCATGTCCTCACAGTGTCTTATTTGGTACTCATTGAAACAACTGAGACTAATAATGTGGACCTCTCCAAATAATCTGTTTTGCAGGAATATTTGAATTATAAATATTTAGTTATGTGACTAGTATTTTTTTCTTTTTATTTTATTGTATATATACATACTCAAAAACATAAGGACTAGAGTTTACTCACCTAATTAAACTTTTTAGCAATCTAAATGCTTGACTGAATATGCTTGGTTTCTTTTGGCACACAGGTTAATTTGAACTAGCCATTTTCTAATAACAAAATTAGCAAATGTTAATCAAACTAACCTTTTTTAACTGGGTCAAAAAATTCTATACACATGCACTGTGCACAATAGCACAGAATTTTGTTTCTTATAGAACATTCATTCACTCTCCTCTTTGCATAATTTATGGCAAACCTGGCTCTGTGAAAAAAAAAACCAACATCAATTTGTAAATCTATGCCCATTCTCTGTTCAAGTTTTCCTGTAAACATTTAGCTGGAATCATGTTTTCTCCATTCTTTGAAACCTGGTGTTAGGTATAGTTCCATATTTCTTTTACAATGAAAAGATTTTCTGCACAGACTCACACATTTAGATGGCTCTGTGTGTTTGCACACCTCTGTTGTGCAGTGCTTCATGAAGCAGTTCATTTCCTGGCTCTTGTGGTGGCCTCTACAGCTCTCATCAAACCAGAGCAGAAATGACCTGTGCAAGGAGACCAATGCCACAGAAACTCTTCCTAAGGACAATGTATGCATGAAAGGTTCCCATCCTGTTTTCCTCTGTGCCTATTTTTTCAGCCTTACTCAAGGATCCAGGAGTGAATATCATCTCCTATCCCATGTCTGTTATCCTCTCTCATTCTGTAAAATCTCCCCTGCAGATCTGGAGGTGTTGCAAGGCACTAGCTGAAACATAAGTGAACAATCCATATTTATATTATAATAGCTTCCACTTAGAGAAATTAAAAGTAAAATGACTCTTAAAGGCAAATAAAAGGACTTACATGAATACTATTTTATCAAGCTGTAAGCAATGTGAACCTCCTAATTTTGATCCTTTTAATTCTGTTTCTTCTTAGTTATATCTATGTAATATCCTACTGCTGTGGAACTGAAAGAACACTAATTTTACATTCTCGTGGTGTCAGTACACTGCCAATATATAAGAACAAAACACTGTGAAGCTGTGAAAGGGTTAAGAAAAATAGAAGACTAGCATGTCTTTTGTTGTTATAATATAGTTTGCGGACTTATTTTATTACAGGCACGAACTTCAAGAGTATGCAGAAATGAAGGAAGATGAAGAGAAAATGAAAGACCTGGAAAAGAAAGAAAAGGAAAAGAAATACCAAGCCCGAAAGATGCATTACCTCCTTAGCACTGAGCAGGTTGGTAGACCTGTCCCTGACAGCTCATGCAAACCACTTGGGCCCCCAGCCTGACAGAGATAAACTAGCAGGCTGAATGGGACATGACTTGTTGAAAAGATATCACAAAGACACTACTTTGAGTTCAATTTAGTGCTTTTCTATAGGCAAGAGCAGGTACCATGACTATTCTGTGACAGTAGCTCATAGAGGCAGCATCAGCACTGCTGACAGAAAGAGTCCAAGTCAGCAGTTTGATCTGCCACTGTGATAACACAACATGAAGGGCATAACCTCGCTTTAAAAACTCATTTTGACTGGCTTATTGTTGTGTTGTTGCACTTGTCAAGAACTAACAAGTTATTAAGCTGAGAAGGGATTTCATTTTTTGCCCCCTTTTTTAATTGAGCTAATGCTTAGGCTGGTGCAGTGTTCTGCTTGTTTTTAGGAGAGATTATAAATGTGGGTTTTCAGTTAAAGCTTTTCTTAGAACTTCCTGAATCAGCTTATTCAGCATGATTGTTTTCACTCAAAAATGCTGAATACATCTTAAATATTATTATTATTAATTCATTTTGTATCAGTATTACTGGTACATTATTCCAAACTTTCTTATGGAAGCTGCTTTAAACAGACAGGTAAACATGCCAGTAGATATACCTAATATGAATTTGATATGATTGGTAAAGCTTGTGGGTTTGCCTTTTTTTTAGTTCCCTATTGTAAACTTTCATTAAAAAAAAAAAAGGATTTTGTCTCCATAAGTGTTTGGTGGCTTATTGTTCTTTGTACAGATATGGAATTAACATGAAATATTAGTACTAACTTAATGCTTGCTTTTTTAAAGTTGTTAATCACAATCTGTGTTTAAGAACTGCTAATCCTAAAGAATGCAGGAAAAATACTATTACACTTAATGACAAAATATTTAATCTTCCCTTAATCTGATTGTGAATTATTTGTGATATATCCTGAGGATAGAAATGTGGTTTGATTAACTAGATCTCATTTATGAAAACTCGATGTGCAAATTACGTTGAAGTATTTTTTTTAAAGCATAGTATAATATAAGTAAAAAATAGCATAAAAAGTTTTCTCAATGCCTATTAGACAAGGAAGTTAGTTAATGACTGAAATTAGCTCACTATAATTTATTTTTCCACGTGTAGATCTAGGATATTAAGAATAATCTGCACAGTGTTTTACATTGTTTTAAACTGTAGAAAATTGGGAATTCTTGTTTTAAACAGTGCAATTTATAGAAACACATGCATTTAATATACTTACCTGGAGTAGAAAAATTGTCAGGATAGAGACATGGAGTGACTTGTGGTCTAGTAAGATTTTAGTAAGCTCAGTTCACCTCCAATGATACAGGCTTAGCAAGCTGTAACACTTTTTAAGGAGTGGCAATTAGTTCCTCCTTTCAGTCACAGAGGACTGCTGGTAGAGGGCAGCAGTAATTGTTATGTTCTGATGAATTTCGGTTACTAATTTTACAGAATTATAATTTAGCTAGCAGTGTTTTTAGCTAGCAGAACAAAAAAAATTCCTGGTTTTGCTTGCTGAGATGGTTTGTGAATACTGAGACTCAGAGCCCACAAAAGTTTTTCTTTCTGAGAGAACTGAGCTCCAAGACCTGTCTTCTTTTGCAGGTGGTATTTCAAAACATAAGTAAATGTAAAACAATGCAAAACCTACAGACGACTTGAAAGCCATCGAAGATATATTTGAAGTTAACTGCTTACTGTGAAGTCTGTATTCTACAAGTCCACATAGTTGTAGAATTTGCTGTCTTGATAAGATACAGGGCAAATTATTTCCATGCAGAATTTACTGTTTTGATGCTTTGTGCCTGACATTTTGCTCTCTAATTGTCTGGTCTTCTGACCTGGCTACAGCTACATCTTGCTGCTTTCAAATAACAGTTAATTGGATTACTGAGCAAGGATCATTCATGTCTCAGTAGAAATAGGCAGCAAAAGTCAACACTTTTGAGTGAGTTAAGAAAACATATCATTTGTGAGCAGGATACATAGCAAATGAAAAGAGGACATTGATAAGCTGGATTTATTGCAGAGTCATGCATTACCTAAAGCACAGTAAGTTATGGAGATGACCTGCCAAAGTTTGGTTCTCTTCCCCTTCCTGCCATATGCACTGAGATTCAGTGATGGAGCTGAGCCACCTCATGCATCAAGGCTGCAGGTGTTCAGGCAGCTTGTATGGACAGCATTGAAAAATCTCTGTTTGCAATAATTGTTTCAAATATGTCTTATAGTTTGGAATATTTTTGTTTTAATAGAGGGGAAAAGGATGGAAAAAGGGTGTTTACTTATTGACAGAAAAGAATTAAGGAATTGTTGCTCCTCAATTTTTGTTAAGAAAGGCATGTCAATTTTCATTCTTCTCTTCTGAGGTGAAGCCCACAACAACATTTTAGAAGTGTGTTTATATATCTATATATCTATATCTATATCTATAGCTATATCTTTATCTATATCTATGTCTATATCTTTATCTATATACAAGGTGTGCCCATTCCTAATTGCTAACATAATTTTACTTTCAACAAGTAAAGCTGAAGAATGTGAGTGTCAGGAATGTACAGGGGTGTCTGGAAAGGATGTAATAGCATGGCCTATGATTAATTTAGTGTTTTGTAATTTTCATGAGTTCACTTGTTATTCAAGCATTTATTTCTTTCATAAACTGTTACTTTATTAAAAAAATTAAAAAAACACTTTTGGGTTGCTAAGTGCAAGAGATTCCTATGTAAAATACAGCAATAATTCTATGAGGTGGCAACTTTGTGACTTCCAAACCACATTCAATTTTAAAAATAAGATTCTCTGTATTTCCGGTTTTAATTTTTTTTATATAAAACAATCCTTTTCTTACGTGTTTTTTTACCTTATCAGGCTGATAAATTTTGATTTTATGATGAACATAATAAAAAAAGTTTTTGTTAAGAACATTTCTCATAATTTCCTACTGGTAAAAAATTTGTTTTCATAGTTTTTACGTGTTTTATCATGAACTGAATTGTGATTTCTTATTGACACATGAAACTTAAAACAACTAAGTTTTTCTTACTAGTCCAGAATCACAGTATGCTATTTCCACTACAGTGGTAATGATCCTTTTTTTTTTCCAAACTGTCATTAATAAATGAACTACTTATTAAATGTGGTTTTCCATTATAAATATATTTACCTATGCAGATTATTATTCTATATCCCTGTAGTTCCTCTTTCTGCATTAACAACCTTTACTATAATTGAACAGGTTCTTTCTTCTGCTCCTTGTCGTATTTTCAAGGCCAGCATTTGTAGAGAGGGCCATCGTCTGCCAAGTGCTGACAAATGACCTTTAAAGTCAACAATGGAGAAAAGCACTGAATACGTTCATGGCACTTTGCAGAAGTAGGAATGAAGAGCCCGCTTGTGTTGAAATATGTGGTGGTGTGATTCCTGTCACTGGTATTTGCAGCCTTTCAAGAAATTTTGTAGTTGGTTTTTGTCTTACAATGATGATGAGAGTCAGGAGTATGACAGTCTAAATCCAGAGATCCAGTATCAGGCTAGAATGCAGACCTGTGTTGTTTTCAGTATTTGCTGACAGAGCAAGCAGCAATGCTGAGGTGATTCTGTGAGTGGGAGCAGGTGCATCAGCACCTGCAAGTCCACAGTGGGATGCGGAGCAGAAGCCAGTGGTCACCAAAATATAGAGCAGAAGTGGTCTCCTGTAGAGTATTAAGGTCAGGAGAAGAGCCCTGTGGAAACAGTGTTCCAAGTGCCAGAGCTGTAAAGGCCTTCTGCTATTACATTTTCTCCTGTCACTGAGGAGAGGATTGGAGAATCAGCAGTGCAACATATTTTTCCCCTTTATAGTTTTTTACTGTATAGTAAACAGTGCTGGGTGAGGTAAAAGAGAGTTTTAATTCTCTTTTCTCATTTCTTTTGTTTCTAAACAGATGAACACAATTACTTTTTGTCACACAAAATAAATATTAAATTACTCCAGGAAGCCAAATTTCTTTTGATCTGCAAAATCTTGAGAGCTTTTTCACACAATTGAAGAACATACTTGTACATTGTTAATAGTGTGGTGTTATAAGTGCCTCGCTTAAGCTTATCATTGCTGTGGCTGGTGGACTGAGTCACAGCCTCTCTTCTACAGCTTTATCTTCTTCTGTGATAAATCATGCTGAGAGTAGATGAACTAATGCTGCTTCTCCATTCTCTGGGAGCTTCTGTTCTATCTGAATGCTTTAACTATTGAGACCTTAGAAAATTAATTATGCTGTTATGTGTGTATGTCTACTCTTGACTTTTGTATAGAATCTTCTTTCTGTTAGCCCCCAGTTAGAAGACCTGACTGGGTCAGACTTAAGGCTACTCTGCCAAACATCCGATCTTTGACAGTGGCCAACAGCATGGCCTAGGGTAGAGGAATAAAATGGAGCAATGTGGCAATATAATTACTGTCAAGAATACTCTCTCAGTTTCCAGGAAACAGTAGTTGAAGGACTTGTAGTCTTAGCTGTGAAACTTTCTATTTTTGTAATATTTAGATGTTCATTTTTGTCTCCATATTCCTTCAATTCCTGCCTCTCTTAATACCCAGAGAAGGAATGACCTAGACAGGGAGAGTGGGTTGAGAAATCTGGCACTAACACTAGCTCTCAAGTTGTGCTTCCTTGGAAAATCAGGTTCACTCATTCTCCTTGCAGTATTGTTTTGCTCATGCATGTTCATTTCACAGCTTTGCTGTCTCTGATATTCTGTCACAGGAGAATATGCAACTGTAAAGTGCTTTATTCTTTCTCCACAATTTCATCTGGTTCTGGGGATTGCCTCTGCCACTGTGAGCAACACTGAAGTCCATCACTTTTCAGCCCTCTTTAGCAAGGTGACAGTTTTTCCTGACGTCCTTGGGCAGTTTGTGAACAGATACTGCACATAAGATCCTGGTAATTTAGACCTGCAAGGGAAGAACAAAGTCCGTGTGTAATAATAGGCCCTTTTCATTGTGAAAGTTTTAGAAACTATGGCATTCCTTTTAGCAGCAAGATACGAGTTCTCTTTTTGGATCACAGTAATTTAGTTTTCAGTGCCTGCTTGAGTGTGTCACCATCTGTCTGTTGAGTCAAGGCTAATAAGTGGATGATATTGGCCCACATTTATTCCCATTGAAATAATGCTTTGTAAAGAATTACTCGTAAGGATATTATAGCTGATGCTGTAAAATAAGAAAGTATTTTTGAATTGAACTAGTCTTGACTGAGATGATCCTTTCCAGGGACATATGTGAGAAAGTAACCCTTTAATAAATTAGCACTATAGCCCAAAACTCCACCTTAAGAATAATGTTCTGTGAGGAGGAAGGAAATGTTTACCATGAGTAACTCTCAAGTGAGTAACAGTGAAAAGTTCTAATATCAGCAATGACAACCAAGTTTTTCCATTTTTACTCTCTCTGTGTACCTCCATAAGCAATTCCATTTTAGCTTAATGGGAACCATTTAGCAAACTTCTGGATTCTGTATTAGGGCTTTTGAATATAAAGGAAATAAAAACCTTTTTTTCTAAGAACAATTTCATTTTGATTTTCTGTATTTTTTGTATATCTCAAAATATCACTTCTAGCAATTGTTTCCATATTTATTTATAATTTTTCCATATTTATTTAGCATTTGTCAGTTCCTAGAGTAAAATATTTTAAATTCAAATTCTATTCAGTGCTAAAGTAGTCATATATTGACTTTTTCCTCTCTACAGAGATGGCAATTCATAAACATTATGCTGACTGCCTTTGTCCCCTTTTCACATTATTGGAAATCAGGAGTTAATTCTGTTGAAGTTACTGCACTTATCCAGGTCTATGTGTCTAATGTTCTAAGTGAGACAGAAAAAAGGCCACAAAATCCTTCCTGGAGCAGGTTAATGAATATTCAGGAGACACAGCTGATTAATATGCCTCTAACCTAATGTGCTGTCCTGTAAGAACTTGAAAAACAATTGGTCTAAAATGACACTGTTTGACATCCACTCTGTCTCTGGACAGCTGGCAGTTTTATTCTTATAAAGGTGAGGACTCAGTGGATAAAGCCCTAGCCTTTGATCTTCAGATCCACAGTTTAAGAGACAAGGCTGCAAGTTTGGTCATTTGAGCTTAGTCCCGAGTGAACAGTCCACATCACAAAATGATTATACATAATTTGTTACTATTGGCAGTGTCTGTTCAGGAAAGGCCAAGGACTGAGCTAGCATGAAGAATGAATTAGCTCTTACCTTTTATGTTTTATTTCCTCCCTCTTTACTGTTGTAATTTTATTATCCTGTCTCTAAAACATTCAAGGGATGAAATTATCATTCATTATAAGTACTAGTACTTCTTGAAGATGAACTAAAATAGTAATTTTTTTTTTATTCTAGGTACCCCAATCAATGAACATCCCCACCTATCCATGGGTGTTTAATATCCACTCATCATTTCTCTGCCAAGTAGTCAGATGTTTCTGAGTACTTTCCAAAGCTTGTACCCTGAAAAATCCTATTTAAATTAAAGAAAAGAGGGTGAGCTTTCTTAGTTCTCAGGCAGGCTTGCAGCTACATTTAAATTGGACTTGTATGTGAAGCACTTTCATGCTGCAGTGTTCTGTTTTTATAAAATATGGTTTCCAAAGGGTTCACAATTTGCATTATATCCTTCTGACAGTACTTGTGACAGGTATGTTCAATCAGCAAGCTTTCCTTGTGTATTCACTTCCCATTGGAAGCCAGATGTATCAGTCTATTCACAGGCATTCACTCTAGGAAAATCATTCCAATCTTGTGCCTCATGGGGCACTGTCCACACCATCTCAGTTCACTTGGAAGAGATCTGAGTTCATGTTGCTTAATGTTTCTGTCAGAAAGAAGGACAAAGGTAAGGTAAACTGAAAGAGGCCAGTAACTGAGCTGTTTGTGATTCTGAAAGATATTGTACCTGAACTCCAGCTCAAAATTCCAAAAACGACCTTTAAGTGAAATTGCACACACAATCAAAAATCTCTAGTTCTCTTAGAATCTGAGTCCAGATCTTGCTCTTTGGGATAACTAATCTTGAGGACACAGAACTGTAATTCTGCTATTCAACACACTATCATGGTGATGTAAAAAAAGAGGGAAAGAGCTGAAAGCCAAAATACGCCTCCAGAATATATTTGGTGCACCTACTGCCAAAATAATTTAGTGAAAAACTTTACAGCTTCCATAGATTTTCCAGTTTTGCTCATATTCTTTTCAATCAGACATTTTTGTTCTCTAGGAAATAATGGTTGTCTCCCAAGGGAGGACAAGTACAGTCAAAGCAAAAACTAAGATCATAAGCATGGTGATCTTTATGCCCAGAAATGGGTAACTGTGGTTAAAGGATGGAAGAAGTGCTATCTGCTGACACCATAACCTATTTCCTATGCAAAAAGGATGGATGTGAACTATTTCAGATGTGCTTCTTCCTGGTGTCAGTGAACAGTACTTCCCTCCCATTCACTCTTCTCTGAAGTCTCAGCCTAGCACAAGTGGTAAGTGAAAGTATTTCCAACAGAAATCAATAATTTCTCCTTTTGTTGCATTACCTAGAAAACAAGATACTCACTTCCTATTCCTTAAAGATAGTCAGCGAATGAACTTTTAAGCATTATCTGTGACAGTAGTGTAAACTCTATTTTTCCTAAAGGCTGCCTGCTATAAAATATTTTCGTTTTTTTTTTGATAACTGGTTAACTGTTCACAGAAATGAGAGTTTACAACTCTCATTAACAAAAAGTTAATCTCTCACTACAAAGAGCTTAACACACACACAAAAATGTAAAGTTTGAGTGCTGTTTTCTGATTGATCCTATGCAAGCTTAGTTTTTAAAGACATGTCCCAGTAGATATGGTAATATTTCTCAGAGTTCTCAGTGTTTCTTCTAAATAGCTTGTTGCTAGTCATATCACACAAAGCTTGATATTATAGCATAGTGACATCTCTGTATCTACCATGTATTATAACATTGAGCATTTCAGCCTTAGTAATTTAAAAAATCCACTAGCTAGAAGGTCCCTGCATTTAAACTGTCTTTTTTGGCATCTGAATTGCATAATCCCTATTTGTGTGGATTTTTTCTAGACAACAAACTTTGTACTCAATTCCTGTGGGTAGGATTAATGGCAGAGTTTAAAGGACAAGCTGTGTGATCTATCAAAAAGTGTACATGCTGAGATCTTAGAAAAACATGACCACCTTTTGTGTATTACTCTCAGTTGGGATGGCAGAAGGGTTGGATTGCTGCAGAGCCAGAAAGCTGGTAAGAATGAGTTATATATTGAATGCTGGTTGTTTGTAGGATATGGTAAAAACGTTTAAGAAAAAATCTATACTGCAAGGAAATCACAGCACAACATCAGCTAAATAGTTCACAAAGCTACATTCAGAAATGATGGAACTCCACTGACATTCTTGAATTAGTTACTGGTTTAAATTTGGTTGATGCATAGTAGTCCATCTGGTATTTAACCAAGTTGGTGTGAGCTATGGTCTTGCTCAGGTAATTTTTTTCTCCTGTTATATTAGGAGAAGTACATGCTAAGTAAGAGATAATTGCATAAGAGAGAGGGTAGGAATGGTGTGGGAGAAGTCATGAAGATAAAATACCATGCATGTCTCAACAGCAAACCTTCCTGTTGATTAAGAAGTGGCACCTTGCTTTAATGAGACTTCAAGATAAGTGATGCACACACCAGTTCTTTTGTTTTCCAGCTCTTAGGCAACAGAATGGCATAATGGTAAAGTTCTTTCATTAACTTCCACAATTTATTCAATATTCCGTGCTTTTGTTTGGCATCTAATATATAGTGTTAATTTGGGAATTTGTCTGTCCTGCAAGGGACATCATAAACATGATGCTTTGCTTTCAGTTTTTCCATTGCAACAGTCTTTTAATGAAGTCCTCATCTTTGGGGTTTTTTTCTCATTATTTCACTCTTTTCTACTGATTTCTGACTACCTTTAGTAATCAGACTAACATGCTTCTGTGCTCTGATTATTCTTTCCCTATACAATACTACAACTGTTCATCAATCCTTCCCCTCACTGTTTATTGGTCTGATTGCAGGCTGCTTTGTTAAACATTCTGCCACATTCTGAGGTTTTACTCATTGCTTAATCCCATAGGTTTACTGTTTAATAAATCTGTCAGCATATATGTCTGTGAGGGAATACTCACATGTAAGCGCAATGCAACAGACATAAGACAAAAGGAAAAGAATGTTACATTGTTTTGGTTGCACCTGTGCAGTTTTGAGGAGTAAAACAATTCTCTGTTTAGCAATTATGTCCTTGACAAAGGAAATCTACATATGATCTCCATCTTTACCTGATACAAAGAGCTTCTCCTCTCTTCTGATATGTTGTTGCAGGTAACTTCTGATGTTACAAATTAGAAGAGTCTAAGTGGTATAATTACAAGGATTTTTCTCAATCCAGTTAGAAAAGGAGTGAATTGCAAGTAGATTTTCTTTTGTAGAAAGCTATTCTTTTCCATTATGACAATTGATAGAATTTGAATTTTAAAGATGCAAGTAAGTAATAAAGATGTGTTTTAAGGCTCTGAAAACTTCTCACAAGATAAATAATTGTAGCCTCAATACTGTTTGTGTGTTTACAGGCAGTTATTGAGACACTGAAGAATAAATTCACCTTCAGAGACTATTTTTTAGACTAAGGTCTTTAATTCCCACTTACTCAAGGTGGTTGTAGAAGCAAGTTTCTTTTCAGAGATTCTTATAATTTGTATGTTATACCATATTCAGCCTAGCACTTCTTAAAGAGAAAATTTTAACAATAATGGAATTTCCCTGTTTTTAAAATAAAGCCATTCAGCAATTAAATTGTATTTTTCTGCTTGATTTTAAATCAGAAGTCAAATGAGAAGACAGTAAGAGAACTTTGAATGTGCTGTCCCTGTATTGTGTCTTCATCATAGGAGTATTGTTTCCCATGCCGTCACTTACTCATTCAAGTTATTATCCCTGATCTAGTCAAGTCATCAAGAGCCTGCATTAGAATTAGATTTGACAGAGTAAACCTCAGTCAGAGAGACAATCAATGGAAGGTGGATGCATTTTTGGGATGCCTCTGCATCTGCTGGGCTACTGTGTTTCAGATATTGTGCCACAATATTTCATGCAGTAAACTAAGATTATGTTTCTCTTTTGTCTCGATGCCTAAATGACCAAGCAGTTGGTACCTGTTTGGAGACTCAATTGAAGTGTTGTTTCCTGCAATGAACTTAGTGCCTTGCATGTTTTGGTTTTATGGTCTGTGGTCAGGATACTGGACTTGAGTATTTCCTTAACACCTCATTGTACAGTCCATAAAATTGCTGCTTGGTTTACTTATACAAGTGCATTTAAACTGTAATTGCACTATTATTTTGATATCAACCAGAATTTCACAGATGAAAAGGACTGAACCAAGCTTTTCTGAAGGCAGAATAACAATAATTAATGTTTCTATTACTCTGTTTAAACAGAATATATATTAAGCAGAAGACGGGTAATTAATCCCACTTGAAAGAAAATATGCTACTTATCACTCATTTATGAATTCTTCAGTCTCTTCATAAAAGCAGTATCTCAAAGAAAGGTAAAATATATTAGGTGCAATAACAGGCTAGGTCCTCTGGTTCTTATTTAGATGAAATTCCTGAGAGTATATTTTTCAGGGATTAGAGGATCAGGCCTGAGGAGTAGCATTAGCTCAGTGAGAACTGAACCTACATTTATAAAGCTGGGTGAAATTCTTCCTATTGTCAGGCATGGTAAAGAACTTCTATCTCAAACTAAAATGTTAAACCATACTATGGTATTTTTCCAACATCTGCATAAATTTTGCAATGTATTTCTTAATTGTTAATACAAAAATCTGTTCACATTAGTTAAAGAATTTCAGATTGTTGTTAGTTAGTAGAATACATTCCATTGAAGCTTAAATATTTTGATGTTTCAAATTTGAATTCATGGACATAGTCTTATTATACTTGTTGCTAGAACAGTGTTTACAGATTTTTTAATAGATATTCTTTCTAAAACAAATCTGATATAAAGTCTTGGCATTTTATTTTCACTAAATACGAAATATTCTGAAATTCTGTAAAAACGTAGTTATTTAGAAATTTAAAATTCCTTTTCTTTTACAGTCATGTTTGCAGCATTATATAAATACTTATTTCCTTGTGAATCATTAATGTTTTAAGATATTTCTTTTCTCTGCTAGAGAAACTGTATCTGGGGATTAACAGGATTGTTCACTGGAATTCATGTGGAAGCATAACTGCAGTAGCTGAGAAATGATCATGTTTCCTTTTAGTTCTCAGCAAGAGTAATTGAATGTTGAATATCTTACTAAACGCTGGACTGTGACAGTGTGTTAACACTCCAACTATCTCCTAACAGCAGGGCAATTATTTGCTGAGTGGGATTTTTATAAATCCCCTGGCAGTAGTATGTCCTGATAATTATGATGAAGTGCACTGGTCAGTGTTGATTCAGCAGTCCCATCTCTAGCAAATATTTCATTCACAGCTCTCCTTCATGCTTTTACTTTTATGGCTTTTAAAGATCTCTTACCTCTCCTCTCAGCTTGCTTAGGTTTTTTACAAATTACAATGGAGCAAGAAAGGATTTTCAAGTTAAGTCCCTATTTTATTGAAGTCTTTTCTTTCTCATTTAACTCCCCATTAAAAGACCAGAGTGAGAAAGTAGCACTTTATTTAGGTTCTTACTGTGGCAACCACTTGCACAAGCTTCCTCCCTCAAAGCTATTTTGTTCAAGATTAAATGACTGTTAAATTAAACATTTATATTCATGATAAGTGTTGATTATTTCAGTCATTCAGAGTTGATATGAAAAAAGTAATTAAAACAGAGCATGTCTTTATTATTGCTTAGTTAAGTTACAGTAAAAATATGTAAATATATCAGAATACACTTTCTATTGATTTAATCCTTGCAATGTATCTTCAGCTCAACTTTGTCAATTTTTAATTTTGCATGTGTATTATTATTTGCAGCACAATAGCTATGCTGTATCTTAGAACATATTTGGTTTGCAATTTTTTACATAGACTTCAAAAGCTCAGCCAAGAAGTTGGAAAGAAGACTAATAAATAATTAATTATTAAATTGAAGTTGAAGAATCTAAACTGCCCAGGATTTATTGTACTACTTGGGATCATCTATCTTTCCAAAGAACTGTCCAGCATAGTCAACACAGCCTTGTTTTTCCCCTTCTACCTGCACCTTTTTCTTTCCTTTCTTTCTTCCTTCTTTCAATTTCTTTTGCTGCTGTCTTGATTCGTAGTTTAGCTTTCAAGGCAACTCCTTAATAATTTTCTTCTTTTATTCTGGGAAAAAAAAAATTAGACAGAAAGAGTTAACTCTTGCTCTCTGTACTGAAATGATAAACAGGAAAAGACAAAACTGGATATTCTTTAGCACTGAGTAAATACAGCATTAGCAGTGGAAGAAATTCAGACTATAAAATCCCTCAATATTTTCCTTGCTAATGTTTATTAAATTAATATTTGTTTCCTTATGATTTTTTCTTAGTTTATATTTGAGCATTAATTATGAAGATAAGGAAATGATTGGGAAGAAACTAAATGATAGAATGTTAGAAATGCAGAAGGATCCAAAATATTAATGTAATGCTAAGGATGACTGCGTAACAAATGGTACATTTGCCAGTATGCTTGACCTGACGCAATTAATATTCCAGGTCACGCTTGGGTTTCCATGATGGAAGGTTTGAGGCAGAGAATTCTAGGGGAAAATATATCTATTGTATAACTAATTTCTCTCTCTCAATCTTTCTTTCTTTTTTTTAATTTTTTTTTGTATTTTCCCTGACGAGTCAGCACCATCATCTTAAAAAAAATACATCTCTGCTTTTACACCTCATTTGCCATATTCACCACTGGGCCACTGTTCCCCAGAAGGGGCTGATGTAAGGAGGTCAGTAAGATGCTATTAGCAGAGTCCCCTCCTGAGATTTCTTTGGTCTTATCGAGGTGGAAGTTAGCATGACAGTACTGCAAATAACTCATCTGTAAGTTTTTTTTAACAGTTAGCACTGATTTCCCCATAGCGTTTGTCACTTTAGAAAATTGTTCCTGGAAATGAAGTCCTGAAAGTTGGCTTTGACAGAGACCATTCTTAGTGTTGAAAAGCATGGGTACAGAAAAATGTGTCATTCTCCCTCCAGACCAGAGGTACTTTTTGTAATCTATGGTAATATTTTGGAGCGTTACATATTTTCTTATTGACTAAAGGTGGGGAAAATATTGAAATCACAGTATGGGGTAACATCTAAGACAGATACTTTTCTACCATTGAAAAAGCAATATTAAGTACAATGGTTTTGGGGTTGAGAGAATATTTTATTAAAGTAGGGAAAGAAATTTGAATAATGCTTTTAATATGTTGTGTTTGTCTCCAGAAGATATGCAAATGTATTAAATACCAAAGGCTTTGATCCACCAAATTCTTAGATTTCTGTAGACTGCCAGCTCTCTGCAGAGGACAAAATGAATAGGGTATTCATCACCACATTGCACAGTGCAAGAAATTCCAAAAACAAGACTAAAACTTGCAGAGGTATTTTTAAAAAAGAATGGAAGCAATTTTTCCAGTGATTGATCTAAACTGGAAAGTAGAAACAAACTCATCCCCTTGTCTCTCTTACCAAACTTTACCAATTTTAAATCTAGGCCTAACCTTACCACAAACCCTGGGGAATTTAGAGTAAATTAGTATTAATTTTATCTGTCTAGATACTAACTCTGTTGATTGCTTTGTTATGTATCTTGTTGAATACTTCAACATATATAATTAAAGTGTCAAGTGATTAACAAAGATTGCTTGAAAAATCATTATTTAAATATGCACTTTGTAATCAATTTTGACCCAGATCTTACAAAGAGTTTCACCTGTAGAAGAAGCAAAAACTTTTAAAGTGTCTAGTTGGGCTCTCTAAACTACAAATCCATTTTCATGGTTGATATAATATCTGTATGCATTTAACCTGGGAGTATGTAAAAAAAGGGCAACAAAAGATGATTCTTTGTTAAGACACCTTTTCGGCAATAATAATTCCAAAGACATTGAATCAATAGATTTCCACATTTATTATGGCTAATTTTGGTTTCATTAAAAGTGCTAAAAGCCAATTTTATTAGTGCTCTTGGCGATATTCAGTAGCATTTCACAGTGTTTGAACCCTTTATGAACTATAGTTTTTTATTACTGCCAAAAATTTAATCAAACAAAGACAAAATAGAATATACACAGTATTTTAATAGAGATTGCAAAATGCAGTTTCAGAAAGCCATTTTACTGATGGAGACATTTACAGTGTCTCTCAGTGTGACTAAAAGGAGTACCTAGACAGAACATCGATTTAAAGTTATTCTTGCATTTCATTCTCCAGAGGAAGAACATTAAAATTATTTCAGATACTGTATTTTTACACTTTGGAGTAACAAATCCAACGCCCAAACCTGTGTTATGTAGATTGAAATAATCTAATAATTAATTTATTTTTTCAGTTACAAAAACTAAAAGATTTTCTCCTCAATTTGCTCTCAGCATATTTTTTTTAAGAAAAGGCTTAAAAAGGGGCGTAAATTTTGGGAAGACTCAGCCCTGGTCAGGATTTGTTACCAATCAACAAATCCACGCCTGTCAACTTTAGAGAGTTGTTATTATGCCTTAGTGTTTGCTTCCAGATCACCCTGATTCTCAGTGATGAGCATGGAGATGTTTCTCTTCTGGATAATATTTAAATTTTCCGTGCCATTGTCACTTTCTATAAAATATGTTTCACAGACATACCATGAGAGAAGGGTCTCTCCCCATGGCTGGGAACCTCTGCACGCTCATGTCATGGCTAGAGCACAATCTCCACAGCTGAGTATGGATGGTGTAGGAAGGGGTGGAAAAATGAAACAACACCACTGTGTTTTCATTCATGTTGTTTTCATATTTCATTGAATATAAAAAACATATTTCACAAGTCCAGTGAAATATGTAAAAAAGGTTATTACTTTTCTATTTACTGTCATCAACATAATGAAGGCAAAAAATTAATTTGTCATCATGTCGACTGATCCAAAGGCTGTGGTAGGACTAATGCATGAAGTGGTATAATGACCATGGCATAGAGATGGTTTGTGTATCTCCAGCAAGGGATCTTATTTGTGTGATTCTAATGTATTCCATTTGTATGGAATTTGCGTTGACTGTGGCATTTTATATTTGAGAGAAGTTGTGTAAAAAGTATATGGTATAACTGCATTCAACAAGTGTGCGAGAGTGCAATAAATTCCAAAACAGCACATGGAACTTGTCTTTATGTAGCACCAAGTGGTCACCGGCAAACCTCTACTGGGCTGATAAGAAAATTGAAATATAACAATGCATGAAGTACTATGAAAATAATAACAGCATGAGGAGAATCTGTGACTTTATGAGATGTTTATGTGAGTACCAGTCAGATCTGCAAAACAAAAGATTAAGTTGCAGCTGGACTTTACAGATCACAGAGATGGACCTGGAGTTTCTCATTCACTCCAGTGATTCTGCTTGCCTGATGTTTCAAGCATGGATCCCTGCCATTCTAATTTGGCATGCTGGGGAGCTGAAGGAACAGCCAGTGGTTTTTTGGCATGCATATGTTTCTACCACTTACCTCTATTCAAGTTCTCTTTCTCACTGTACATTTCACCCATTAGTGAAACAGTTTATAGGGTATGCTCTAAGAGGGGAACAGAGGACCAAAATCAATTGTCATTAGACTTATACAACTTAGAGATGAAGAAGACAGCTTTTAAAATTTTGAATAGCCCAACACTATTTTCAAAAAGCTGAATACTTTTTAAAAAAAGTATCTGTTAGACTGTATGTTTTATAAGTACCTTATTTAATTTTTTTGACACAAGAAACTGGAACTTCCCAGTAGCATATGTTAATGAAAAATGCATTAGAGCTCATTGGGGAGAGTTCTGTCCTCTCAGCCCCAAGAGTTTAATACTTTATGAGGAAGCTGAAGCCCTACACAGTTTTCTCATGGGTCCTCAGTAGTGCTCCAAACGAGCAATACAAGATTTTAAACATTTGCTCTTTTCCTTAACTTTCCCCTCATCTTGAAAACAATTCCTTTCCCTACTACTTTTATTCAAAGTTTATTAGTAATTAGAATGATGATAAATGCTAAGGACAATATATTTTAGCTGAGCGAGTCTGCTTTAAAAATTTTAGTATACCTTTGTAGAAAATATAATTATCTTTAAAGCAATTCAGTACCTTTAAATTAATTTTGGTATATTTTAATCACGTCATCTGTTTTATGAGAAATTTAGAGGCTCCGTGCAATATGGAAAAGGAATTATCATATTTAACAGTTTGTAATTAATTCAGTAAACTCACATATGTCTATTTGGGAATTGTTTATATACCACTCCTAAAATGCCTACATATATAGGTATGATTTGGGAACAGTCTGTCACATAATTTTCACTTGCCAGGTATTCACAGATTGTTAATGATGTAGATTGCTAAAACAGAATTTGAAATATGGGTTTTATATCAGTAATTGTTATATTATACCACACTAGTCATACAATTAGTGATGTAAAAAAAATCAAATTCAGTGGCAAATGAACCTTTCTATTTTAGTCACAATTTAGAAATCATTGTGCTAAATTTTTGTTTTTCACATGTTTTCTGCTGTAGAGTCTAAACACATTGTAATAGCTATTCAGGAATTTATTGTGGACAGTTTGTTGGGAAAAAAGCAATTATTGGGTTTTGATATTCCAAAAATTCTCTTCTATTTTTCCTAAACTATTTCTCCTAACTTGACTGATTTACTTTTAAAAGTGCAGCAGGTGCTACTGTCTGATTTTGATCATAGTTTATGCAGAAATTTAAATGAGTTGAAGTCAAAGATGATCCCGTTTTCTACTCAGATTCCAGGCATCTACAATTCACCATTCAGGAAATCCCCAGAACCGATGGAACTGCTGCTACGGCAGTCAAAGCCACTGACCCACAGAAAGCAGCAAGTGAAGAGTCCCTTTGCTGATGAGCTCTATGGCTGGCCAACCTGTAAAGAGCCTCCAACTTTTGTCACATCATTGCCTCTGCTACCTGCTGACAGACAGAAACCTCAGGTAACATGTTCCAGTGTCTCTGTGGCAGCTTTTGCTCACATCTTTTATCAGAGATTATCACAGAATATCTTGAGTGGGATCATCAAGTCTGAAAATACCCCTTGTGAATGTTTTTTTAAAATATGAATCTAGTGGTTGCATTGAAGATATAAAGTCTTTGACACAGATTTGACTTGAAGAAAAACAAAATCTAGGTGTTACATAGAAATAGGGAAATATTAATTCTTTATATGTTGTTTTTGTTCTTTGGGAAGAAAAGTGTAATTTATGATATTTCAAATGTATGAACTGATCTAATTGAGTATCAATATTATGATTAATTAGAGCTAGAATTCTTAATTTCCAATCTTAAATAATTCAAAAAAAGGAGAAATGAAAGGTGATAGGAAAAATTAAGCAGTTGTGATAACTTTGTCCTCAGTTTGCAATTGTTCTCCATACGAATATTGAGGCATCCTCTCAGTTCAGAATAGTTCCTGCTCTCTTGTGTCGACTAGATGTGTGAAAGCTGTAATAGCAAAGATTTCTACATGTTCTGCTCCATCACAACCAATTTGCCCAGTTTCCATGATTAACTGTCATAGTCTAAATTTTAACTTCAGTTGATGTCACCGTATCTGGCAGGTAGATTTTTTCCTTTTCTGTAGAGTTATGGGCATCTGTGAGATAATGTATCAAAGCAATTGTCTCACAAGATGACAAAACAGCTTTTGCCCACTTATTATCAAAACCTGCTGGGAATGTGACCAATACATACAGCAGAAAAACTTCTGAGAACTTTGTATTCCACACTTGTAGCTTTTGTCAGTAGGTGCCTTATACAAGTACTTTAGGGATAGAAATATTTTGAGTTTCCCTCTATTCTGAAGTTTTCATTTTGCCCAATTCTACTGAATCTTCTACTTAGCTCACACATACACTTTTCATCCTGGTTTCACTTTGAGTGACACAACACCTTCAGAACCTCTGTCACTGTTCCATTTTGTACTCCATTCTATACTTAAATTTCCTTATTTGTATCTTGCTTAGAAAGGCAATACTTCTAAACGAGTCCTTCTTAGCAACTGAGAGTGAAACTATCACCTATCTGCAGAAATGTAACAACTTGAGCAATAAGCAATGTATATATATATATACATATATATATTTATATATATATTTATATATATATATTTATATATATATTTATATATTTATATATATATATTTAATGGTGTTTTACTGCTCTGAATCAATATTACTCTCTACAACTCTGAAAGGAGGCTGGAAGCCAAGTGGGGGCTGATCTCTTTTCCCAGGCAACAGGACAAGAGGACACAACATCAAACTGTACCAGGGAAGGTTCAGGTTCCCAAATCTTCATCAGGAAGAATTTTTTCACTTAAAGGTGGTCAGGCATTAGAAAAGGCATACCAAGGAGCTGGTGGAGTCACCATCCCCAGAAATGTTCAAGAAATGAGTGCACATGGCACTTAGTGTTACAGTTTAGTTTGACAAGGTGGTGTTTGGTCAAAGATTGGACTCAATGATCTTGGAGGTCTTTTCCAAGCTTTATGATTCTATGATTCTAAGAAGGGCTGTGATTCTGTGATTCTATGAAGGCCTGTGAGAATGCCTCTGGAGAAGTAGAGGTGAGCCCACTGCTTAAAACAGTAAGAATAAACTTCAGGGCAGTTCTCCATCTTTGTCCTTCCTTCCTTGTGTTGTCCCTATCCTGGCTGCTTTGAGATTCCTCATAGAACGACCTCATTGACTCACATTAGAATTGAGACAAAGTGTGAGCCAACAGGCAGTTTGGGTGATCAGGGAGTTTGGAGTTGACATAAACATGACATTATAGCTTTACCTTCTGGGACCAAGGCGGGCTATGACAGTCCTTGAGCAGGATGTGACTGGTTGCATTGTCTCTCAGGAAAGAGGAAAGCTTTTGCCTTGTGAACATGGTGCAGGAATCAGGCTTTTTAATAAATAGGGAACTCACAGGTCTTCCATTGTTAAGGTGCTCTTGCAAAATTGCTTTACTATATACAAAGTATCTTACATGCTTCTGCTTGGATTTGGAATATTTTATAGTCTTTTCTAAGTTCAGACTCACACACAGCAGTCATGCACAGATAGCCTTTTAGAACAAACCATAAGAGTTCTGTTTATTTTCTGCACCTCAAAGAGGGAATTTACTATATAATACTTTAATCCTTTCAGCACCCTGGGATGTACACTGTGGGGTAAATTTTCAAAGCACAGCGCGTGGATTTAGCCGCCTGACTCTTATTGATGTTAATGGGAGTCACACGGCTAAATCCCTGCACAACACTTTGACAATTTAGGGTTGTATGTCTAAGAAAAGGACACTGGTTTGAGCTGATGAAACAGCTGGGACTGAAAACCCACCAGAACACATCATCCTGAAAGTTGTCTGGTGTGACCATAAGAAATTTAATTACTAGATATGCTTATGTCCTCGTTCTTTGTGGTAAAACTTTTTGGCACCAAACTTCCTTTTCTAATATCTGGCTAGCTCACTTGTTACTTTTTTTAAGGTATCTAAAATTTTTATTGTCCCTAAGTTTGGATGTTTTATATGAGGATGTCAATTATATATGTTTAAAAGAAAAAAAAAAAATCTTTCAGTTTTCTCTTAGGGAAATGGGTATTTAGCATTTAATAGGTAAGGTCTGTGTGTGTAAGATAGTGTATTTAAAAGAAAGGTTTTAATGATGCTTCTACATCAGTTAGATCCATCATTTTTATTACTAAGTTAACTAGAATTATAGTTTGATAGAAACATGGATATTGCTAAAATTAGTCATCTATTCATTAAAAGGCATTAATAACAGTATGCACATTACCATTTAGATATTTTGCATGCTGTTATCTGTTGTGGAATGGGGACAGAGAGGAATGCATAATTTAATGCCGATCACATTTTTTTATCATGAGTTTCTGATGTTATGATAAAGTAGTAAGAATGCTGATCTGCTAACCTTTATTTGGCAAACCAGTTGGTATCAAGAAGACTTCTGTTACTCAGTACAAATTCCAAACATAGAGCATAGAGCTGTGTGAGTTTCCTTCAGGGTAAACATTGTTGGTTGACTCCTACCATTCTTTTCCAAGCCTGACCTCCCCATAAAGATTTCCATTTTGAAGCAGGATGCCTGAAACACTTCCAAGCATTGTCAATTTGAAAATGTTTTTTAAGCACCAATCTACCAGAGTTTCCGGAAGACTTAATCTTGTAAAATGGAAATAGACACATAGACTTTGTAGAGGTCTTCGTATAAGATACATTCCTGAGGTCCCTATTACTAACCAAATGTCTTCAAATAAGTGATTCAGAGGAACGGAAAAATTTTCAGGGAATGTTTAGAATTATCTCAGTATTCTAATGTATATACTCTGCTTTCATTAGTGATGTCATAGCCTTATTTTGAGGGACCTTTGCTTAGTTACATCCTTTCCCCCTCTCCTTTTATTAGTAGTCATAATTTTATTTAAACTATAGACTGGGGTTTTTTTTCTGTATCTACCTCCTAGTTAGGTCTCAGAAATTAAAGATGGAGAAAACCCCTAGCTTGGATATCTGATATCCTCCCTTATCCTGGAGAATATGAGTCAATACTTTTCAGTGAAGAAATAATACCATATTCTGACAGACTACTTTTAAAACTAAACATATTTTTCTTGGTATTATTTGGTAATAGTACTTGTCTTTCTTCCTTCCTCTATATGTCCACTTAATGCAAGCATCTTGTAACAGAATATTCAAATTTTATTATGAATTTTAAACTTTTTTTATAACTTGATCATAAGATTATGTATTACAAGAACAGTGTGGACTAGTTTCAGTGACCTGTTCTAATAGTAAGTAGTCTCTCAAGGGCGGTAGCACTTTTCATTCTGTTCTAAGACTTTTGTGTTCTTTTAGAATGAACATATTTTTCATGCCGACTTGAAAACAGAAGCAAGAAAATATCTGCAAGAAGTGTAAATATTATGCTCATTTGCTTACTGAGACCTTTAAAAATATCTCCAAATCTTGGTTCTGTGCCTTTAAAAAATAAAGTTCCAATAAAAATCCATTAACTACTTTTAAATAAAGCAATCCTCCTGTCCAGCTGTGAAAAGCACTAGATGATACTTATTTGCCATTTGTGTTATTTACGGTCCATGACTTTTATGGTAACTGGTTCCTATTATTGGTTTCTATTAATGTAAAACATAAGTGAACATAAATGAGGCGTGAATCATTTCTTTTTATTAGCCCCACAGTCTTCACTCAGTGCTTGCAGTAACTCCAGCTGTGACTTGTTAGTGATAACCTATTTAAAAAAGGATATCTTTAAGAATAAAGGCTGTGATTAGGATTCTTTGTCTGTTCAAAGTCTCAAAAGGTTTCATTAGTTCATTGTGAGATCAACAATGATGAAAATAAAAATTAATTTTAATACTTCTAAGTCCAGGCTTGCCATTAAACTGCCATGAGTGACATGGGCACTAATTATATTCCAGGTAAGTTCTTAAGGGTTAATACTAGAAGTGAGACATATAGGATATGTCACTTCAGTAGCACAGGAGAGGACTTCCTGCTATTTATCCATGTTGTTAAATGGTAGATACTGATACAATCAGTTATTAAACAATATACTCTGGGGAAAAAAAAGACATATGTGTATTTTTTAAGAATTACAAAGTTCATGTGAAATTAGACCTTTCAGAAATGGACTATCTACCTATAGTACTGAAGTCATGTTTGAATTCTGTTTGAAGAATTGCATCTTAAGCCATGCATTAAGTTCCCTTCCAGGTAGGTTTATAGTTACATTGAAAAGAGCATGTTCTTTAAAGTTTGTTCTATGCAAAGTAAAATACTTAAGTTTTCTGCTTAAGCAGAGGTTAGATATAGTTAATGCTTTTTTTTTATTTTGCCAATACTTTTTTCTAAGTAAAAACAAAGTTTTCCCAATCAGTTCTAACAATATATTTGTTTAAAATTTTAATTATTTATTAGTAGGTAAATAAATTTGGAGTGCACTCTCTTTGAAGCTTTATAGTATGTTATCAACCTTTATGTTATTGGTAAGTCTCTATCAAAATGAACAGCTTTAATTATTTTGGGAGAAGAGTCTTGCTATACTTCCCAAACATTCTGTGTCCTGTTTCATCAGTGATATGCCATGAATAAAAGAGGGGGGAAAAAAGAACTGTAACCCCAAACAGAGCACTTGTATTATCCCACACCTTTCAGGGGCCATTCCGTGATCCCGCTGAAGTGTTGCAGCAGCGCTACAAGCCTGTGGAACCAACCCTACGAGTGAGAGAATCAATGTTTTCGTCTCCAGCCAAGGCCAGAGAGCCAACACGAAGGGAGGAATGGAGAAATCCCATCCATGACAATGAGTGAGTTCTTTGGCTCTTCTCATACTGTTGTGAGAATGTTTTCTTTATTCCATTGCTTTCAGAAACCTTTCATGCCTGACAAAATGAAATGTCAAACCTGACAGCTTACTTGAAAACATTTTATGTATATACTTCTAAATTCTGTGTCCTCAGATTATAAACTTCTCAGGGCAGAGACCCTATCTTGTAACTGTGTGACATGTGCCATCCATATCTATGAGTGTCTAACAAAACTTGTAATAATATGTGATGCAACAGATGGCTTTAATGGGGAATAAGAAAACAAATGCTAATTCTGTCTTGCCACATGCACCTTGCCAAGGAAGAAACACTGTTTCAGTCTTCATATTCTGGAAGCTTACTGGTTATGGGAGGAAAAAATGGTGTTGCATGGCAATGAGACTTGTTTTCTCTACCACAGCTCATTTGGAAAGGGAGGGAGCATATGTTGCATGTTAGAACATGATATAAAAACTAGAATAATCTTTGAAGCAGTTTGATTTCCTAAGCCATGGCAGCTGTAATAGTGCCAGACAGGCCAGTCCTTTCCATAAAATCTCAAATACAGGCATAATCCATCACAAAAGATTAAGGCTTCTATCCCAAAAGATTTAAGGCTGTTGCCAAAATATTTCCTTTAATTTTTTTTTTTAGCATGATGACTGTTAAACGCTGTTTTATGCAATCATAATAAAAGCCTGCTAAGTCACTTTCTCTGCCTTTGTAGTTAACTAGAAAAAGAATTATGTTTTGCCAACTTTTTTCTTGAATTCACTGCTCTTGGCAATCCTTTGGCCCTTCAGTACAGAATTCAGGACAGAAGGGAATCACTTTTCCTTGTGAGCAGCCTGTGATCACTGGCACATGATGTTTTGCTATCTTTGATCTGTTTCATCCCTTTTTATCAGCTCCATATTGCTATGTGTCAGCTTCAGGACTGGGACTTTAGAGTGCCAGAATCAACTGTGTTTACATGGTTTAACTTACATGTTTTTATTGTTGGATCATTTTCCCCAATTTAATATTAATAGTAACTTTGAATGAAAATTCTATTCAGAAACAGTTTTGAAATTAAAAAAATGTTTTATTTAGACTACCTTTTCACTTTTGGACAACATTTTTGGTGGGGGTTTTTTTGTTTGGTTGGTTTTTTGTGGGTTTTTTCATTTGTTTGTTTAGTGAGAGATAACACTTTTTTTTTCCTTTCATACCAAAATCATGAGTTCAGTTACAAGTACAAATATACTCCCCTTTTCTATTTCTCTCTATATTCTTTCATGTATTGGTGTGCAGAGGAGGAAACAGCTTAATTTTCACATCTCAGCATAAATTTCTTCTTTTTAATTTTAATTTTTTTATAAAATTTCTGCTGGTGAAGTTTAAAAGAAACCCTATTACTAGGTAGTAATTAATACTCTACCTCTCATTTAAAGTGTTTTCTTCACTGAATTAGGTGTGATTGATGCATTCCAACTGAGGATAGATGATGTCTTTCATTTATAGGCATGACTACATTGCCCAGTCTTTATTTGATGAAGTTTACCCCAGACATGACTTTGTCAACATTTTCAGAAGGTCAGACCTTGCAATAAATGATTCACTGAGTCTTCAGTGAGGGAATTGTGGAGATGTGGTCTTGTACAGTTTAAATTTGAAGCTCCCAGCTTTGGTAGATATTATTTCATGTTGGTCTTTATTTACCTTATAGGTAAGGAAGCATTTAATGCCATCCTTAATGCACAGAGGCAATGTCCCAACAATCAATGATTCTCAGCTTCATGCAGAGTGTATTATACATTTTCAGGCTGTGATCATTCCATTTGTGCTTCTTATTCAACCAGCCATGCAAGGGTCACATCTGTAACCTTGAAAAGGTGATGACAGAGCTGCAGGTCATCACCAGGACTAATGCTCACTGGTAATACCGCAGCTTCAGCTTGGGATGTTGGTCTCCAGTGAGTAGCCAGCCAAGGGTTACTCTGATTCTACGGTAGTTTTTTTCTCAGCAGTGTCTGTTAGGAATTGACAAATTTCTGTTTCTTGCTATGTAATTGTGTACTTTGGGACTTCATTTCTTCCCGGTAGTGCTTCCTACGCTGATTATTCTTCTGTTTTAGAAAATAAAGAGAGAATGAGCAGTGGAAGTATGTGGCATTTGTTGAGAAAGCTTGCGTTTGCATGAATGACATTCGCATTGATATATATATTTCCAGAGTATGTATTGTGTTGGGTCTCAAGACAGAAAGATTGTTGGCGTGTACCTGAAATTTTCAGCAACATTCGGAATTCTCACGTGCCTCTCGTTATCAGTGGGTGTTTACAGGATGACAGGATGAGTGTTACAAGCTCTGAGAATGTTCTTGCTTTTGATAAAATGCACAAAAAATTTGGAAAAGCTGTGAGAGAGTTTGAGGCAGGTAGAAGCAGTACAAATTAAACCAAAAGAGAATATACTGTGCTCACTTAAAGCAACTGCTGGAATTTCTTTTTTGTAATGGAAAAGCAACTAGGTAATCCAGCCTAATAAGAATGATTACTTTTTCTCATGTAATTGAAGCTGTTACTACCTTATTGTGCTATTTTTCATATAAATGAAGTGATTTCTTCCTCCACTTGGATAAGAAGGACAATTGCATTCCTTTGGGATGGCCGCTTAATATAGTGTCTAGTTTGAGACAACAACTGCTGGATCCAGCAGATTTAAATGAAGCATAAAAAGTTCTTTCCTCAATTGTGTGCAGGCGCATGCTGGCCTAATTTTCCAGAGAACAAAAACGTAAATTATTTTCATTAACTTTGATGAAATCTGTCTCATATAATATGCCTCATACTTCGAAGTATACTACTGAACATCTTTATGAAGTCAGCAAACATCAGAATGAGATTCAGTGTGATGATAGCAATAGTGTAAGGCTTATGTTTCCTAATTTATTGTAGGCTTCTGGTGTGACATCAGAAACATCTCAGCTTCTGGCCATGTCTGTGCTCAGTGCTGTGCTGAGGATGCACAGCCTGGCCCTGGTCACACTGGTTTGCTGGTATGCAGCAATGTTTGAACATCCTGCCTCTCCTGTGCTGTGTGAATACAGCAGCACCCAGCTCCTCATGGACTTACTTCCCGCAAGATTGTGTTTTTCTTTTAGAGCAGCTGAGGTGCTGCTGTGCTGTCCTATGCTGGGCAGGACAAATACACTTGCAGAGAAATTAATGACTTAAATAAGCTCTGTACTTGGAGAGCACCGATGTTATGAGCTACCTGGTGTTAATTGTGAGAAAAGTTAAAATGCAAGTCACTTTAAGGTTTAGAGTTTTTAAAATATCTTTTAATTTCTAGAGTTATAAAATCTTTTACTGTATCTCCGACTTAGCTGCAGTGAAAATGGCTACTACTTTTTTTGTCATACAAACACATCTGAAAACTTTTTTCAAATTATACTTAGTTTGTCATATGCTTTGCAACTTCAGCAATTTGCATATTTTCCGGACTGTTATTGTATTATGATAAACAGGGATTATCATATATTTTCAGATAATGTTTTCTTAACAATTCAACTTCTATTTGTAACTCTTCCATTTATTTTAATTACTAGCACAGTGCGCAACATTTATTAATCAGCAGAGTCTTTTTAAGTTAAAATACAAAATTAGCTAACCCCATTAACACAGAATACTCCAAACATGCAGTAATGGGAGAGGTAGTTACTGTGCAAATCGTATTATACATGCGGGTGCTCTAGGGCACAGTTAAGCATGATTACCCTCTTTTGATCCAGTATTCCTCTGCTTCTTCCAGCTAATTTCCACTGGAAATTTACAAAGTAGAGCCTTCATTTTTCCATCTTAATTTTTCTAATGAAGTTCTGGTACTTTATAACACTGGGAATGCAGATAATAAGTCTGTGAATAATTAAGAAGTTCTGGAATTCGCTGCAGGAGAGATATCTTTTTCTTCCTACAGGAACTAGGCTGTGCTTTTATTTGCCACATTACATTATGGCAGACATGGGTTAAATAAAAATGGCCAGAGAATTTTTAGATTTACTGATGTTACAATCAAAGTGATTGATACTTTTTCAATAAACCGTGTATTTAGTATATTACCAGAAACAATATTTGTACTAATGCACCCAAGTAGGCTTCTCATGGCAAAACCAGTGCACTAAAGATAACATCACTAGATACGCTAAATAAAATATTCCATCTTTATTCTTGTATCTAACACTTTGCTTTTAATATACATGCATTATAAACTAAATAATGTCTGCCCTGCTGCAGTTGTTTTGCTATGGAAAACCATTATGCTTCCTTCTTTGTTCCCCAAGTGACAAGATGGGATTTGATGAAAAAATTACTTCAGGTATAATACAAATTTGAAAGCTTAAAATTAATGTCATGTTTTATTAAAGAAAAAAAAAGAAGATAAAATATTCACAGATTCTTGATAGAGAAGCTTGGCTTGTTTGGAGCTAATTGTTCATGGAGTTCTTCAAAGTGAGATGAATTTGAATTAAATCAAGACAACAAAGAATTGAATTGCTACTGTATAAAACCACTTTAGATAAAAATGAACAATGTCATGGAGTTAATATTTTTCTGGCATTTTTCCTACTAAATTACAAAGATGTACAGTACATACAAATGTAAAAGTTTGAAAAGTCGTGTAACAGTACTCTGTTTTATATTTCTAACTGTGTGCTGGCAGTGCAGCATGTGTGGCAGTCCAGCAGTAGATCTGGCAGTTCTTTCTCAGACACCTGGGTATGTTTTGAAGCTTTTCTGGGATCAGGATTACCTGCTTGCTCTGCTAGACTAATGGGATTTTGCCTCTTGGGCAGATTCAGAGAACACACTGAGGGACAATTCCGGTTTTTTGTGGCCATTTAAATTTCAGTAAAAAGTCACTGCCTCTGTCCTGTGTCCTATTGGTAGGTTCCATTAGGCATTGGGACACTGTTGCCCAGCAGTCAGTGATGGACCTGGGAAATTCTCCTTCCTGCTTGTGTTGCTGTGCTCCTCTCACACTGCCATAGACACCAGAAACCAGTTCCTGCTGCTGCTTCTGTCATCTCTGTCAACCTAGTTCAAAACCTTCAGCGTGTAAAAGGCCTTTTCCATCTTCTGTCAAAGTAGTAAGAGAGATTGCAATAAAAGAGGCAGACTAAAGGGAAGAAATGGTAGGTGAGGAATGTAGGAACAAAAATCATGGAGGGGGAGTGTAAACATGTGAGGGGTAAAAAGTTTAGAAAGATGAAATTAATAGTAGAAGGAAGGTCCAGGACAGGATGAGAGATAAAACCATTTTTATTTTTGTTAGCAACAAATATCTGTAGTGTCTTTGAAATTTAAATACCTCTAGCAGCTGTCAGGTCCTGGTTTGGCTACTAAGTAGCTTCTAAGTCTTTTTAGGCTAATTAGGTTGGGGTCCTGGCAGCAGTGCCGCTGGCCTTCATCACCAGTGACGCAACCAGCCTTAGTCCTGATCCTTCTCAGGTTATGTATGAGAAATACTGCCATTTGTATCTTCCCATTTTTGGTTCCAACCCTTTCCTCATTTTGATTGTATTCTTTGACATATTTCTCATTTGGGCTAATATGAAATAATTTTTCATTTTTCAATATATTTATTTAGGGAAAGTTCACCTTCTGTTAAGTCATCTTTTGGGAAGTCTCAGCTTATACTGACTTTTTCCTATAGCCCAATAAAACATCAATACAGAATTTAATTCTTCTTTGACTGGTACGTCTGTCCTTTGTCATGTTTACTGAAAACATTTAAGAATTTCTGAATTTACATTTAAATCACAAGGAAAAGCTGAAAACTAAATGTAGGAATAATGAGTGAATGTTTTGAAGTCTGAACTATTGAAATCTAAACTTGTGCAGTTGATAATGGTATCCTAGCACTGTCTGAATTGAATGTTCTTCTTCCATCACTCTCTTATGTCACTTTCAGAGCACATACTGTCATTAATTTTGGGACAAACTGTGTCATGAGTATACAAAGAGGTACAGAAGATAATAACATTACTGAAGTGCTTTGCAGTGCTATTACTTCTTCTTATTATTATTGGTTGGGGGGATATAATGACTTTGGTATTACTCCCATTAATTTGGTTACCCTACTTAACACGAAAAATTGTTGTAATTCTTTTAATTACTTATTCACATAACATAAATTCTCACTTACTTTAGGCAGACAGTGAATTTACAAGCATGTTATCCTTTCTGGTTGTTAGAGAATCATCACTTTAAGGATCTGCCCCCTGACTCTGAGAGCAGAATTGTAAACAGAGGAAAAAGCTTCTATTTGATACCATTATCCCCTACTATAGATGTATTTTTTCATTTAAAAGAAAATACTGCTAGTTATGTCTCAAAGTGTTATTCTTGGGGTGTTTTTCTTGAATCATAGTAGAACCTACGTTACTCTGACAATTTGTTTGCCAAAAACACAAAGATTAATTGATCCACAGTAAAATCAAAACCTCTATGTAGAATTTTTTTTAAGGAAAGTGATAATAATTTACTTCTACTTTCCTCAAGATTTTTAATAATTTTTTCTGTAATGCATTTTACAGACGTGGTATTCATACTAAATTATGAATGCTCTGGCTCAACTAAATTCTGTGCATATATGGGTAAATCCCAAAACTGCAAGCCTTGTCTTCTCAGCTATCCAATCCCCTGAGAAAGCCAATTTTCTTTCATGTCTGAACAAAAGAAAAATGTACTATTAAAATGCAATTCAGAAGTGATAAAAACTGCAAGTGGAGCAGCCAGCTCACAGCACCTTCGATGTATTCTCTGGGACACTGGGGCCACATTAATTTTTTTGTGTGTGTGATGTCCATCCCATGTGCAAATTAGCATTACAAGTACCCTAATCTATCTTGTGTGAGGGTGTCCTTTCCCATGGGTATGCACATGCTACTGTAGCTTTTTATTATTTAAAGGTCTGCTAACTCAGGGTTTTCCTTTCGCTAACTTTACATGGCATTTGTTTGTGGCATGTGATAGAAGAAGTTGATACAGCTGGAAAGGTTCTAAAACCATTTCTTTTTAAGTGGTGGAAAGAAGGAAAAATAATTTAAAAAAAACACTCAAACAATTGTTGATAAATCAGTTAATCAAAATAAATAGTTCTCTGCATCTGTATCAGCTGAGAGACAGAAAGAAGAGTATTTTAATCCTAATTTTTATAACAACTTTGTTTGCCTAACTCTTATGGGGACTCTGGATTCTGAAAAGCTTTCAGCTAAGAAAGGGTTCTAATTAACTACACTTCTTGTCATAGGATTTAAAAGTGATGTTTTTGACTTCTGAAGCATATCTTTCTAATTTTACTGAGTAATATTTTTTCCCACACTTCTAGAATTAAGAACACATGTTGATTTTTTTCAGAATACCAGCAATGATAAACTTAATTCCCAGTGTTTTACTTTATAGTAAAATATATTTGTTTGCTCTCATGAGTCTCCTGGAAACTGAAATAGATGGAACAAAGATTTGTTTGTAGGGTGTTTTGCGGATCTTCTATATACAAGATGTTTTTCACTTTCCTTCATACAGTTTGCTGTGGAACCTCCCCAAAAAACCTATGGTTGTTCCTGGCAGTTAGGGACATCCATCTGAAAACCCCTTCCAGCAGGTAGCTGGAGCTTCACTGCTTGCTGGCACTATCTAAAAAGCAAGTCCATCATCATTATCACCAAAAATGAAAGAACCTGGCTCAAAATGATTGCTAATTAGGAAATAATTATAACTTAAGAGTGAAGTACACACTTTGTGAATTCTGAAGAAACAATTTCTCTGTTTTGTGGTTTACAAATATGTGCAAGTTTCTGTTCTGTTTAATGAGAACATGGTTTATTTAGCTTTGGCTATGACGAAGCAAAGGATGCCTATCTCCAGAGGTGATGTCTGTTCTTGTGCATTGGGAGTGCCTGCCACTGGCAACTGGCACAGGCCACACTCTCTGCTAGGACCTGAGGTATCAGCAGGCACTTCCCAGCAAAGGGGCCCCTGATCGTCCTGCACATCCCACCAGTTGTCAGTGCAGACACACACAAAGTAATTATCTACTAATTTGCAGTGAACCAAGTTAGATCCTTGTGAACAGAGTCTTCATTTTGTCCTGTTGAAGCTCACTGCCTCTTTGCTCCAAATTTAATCTGAAAAAGGCTGCAGGAGAAATTGCAGTAATCCTCTCACAATACTGAGAGGGAACATTAAGAAGGTAGTGAAAAATATCAGGAACATGTGTACACATCATATCCTGCAGCATTGATTTACATCAATCCTGTGGCATCTATAGAAGAGCATAACTAATTCTAAAATATTCTTGAATTTCAGATTTCTGCCATTTTCTTCATATCATAAAAATTATGAGAAGTATGAGCCATCACTTTTTAAGTCAGGCAAATATGGCCAAGAAGCTTATGGAACTAAATATTTCAGAGAAGTATATCCTAAGAAGTGGATAGCAGACAAGGTAAGTCACTGCAAAATCACGAATTTATTTACATTTTTAGATTGCTGTTTTATTAGAACTAAGGGAATTTCAGTATAATCCAGAGATCATGCAATCCAACAGGATTCTTTCTAGCATGTTGTAAAATCGCATAGTTAGAGCTGTGATGAGATGTGAAATTTCCTTGACTCTCTGGTAAGTTCAATTGGAGGAAATTCAACACCTGTTGGTAATACAGGATCAGGATGTAATACCCTGATTAAGTGAAGCTTTAGTTATATGCATTTTCCTAAGTTTCATTCTGTTTGGATTGCCTTTTCTGATGTAAGAGAGGTTGTATATTTACTATTACATGTTAGGATAAACTTCAGAAAATTATAGGAAAACCTGATTAAACAACACAATATTTTAGTACTTGCATTCTTTGGAAAAATCTTAAAACTAGTGAATAGTTGTTTTTTATTTTAAGACCTCATTAAATTGCCTACTTTGTCAGGAGCATCTCATATATGTCTGGTTTTGTAGTGCTGTAAGAGTTAATTTTTCTAAGAACATGAGTTTGTGTAGTGTATGCATTACTTTTAATTGTATTAGATATCTTAATCACTTTAAAATTTCTGAGTACAAAAAGGATAATGGACTTTGACTCTGTGTTGCATTCTCTACCAATACAATTAGGGGACTGAAGCATCTTTTGTAGGAGGAGAGGCTGAGACAGCTGGAACACTTGTGTCTGGAAAAGAGAAGGCACAGGGGAGATCTTATTGAAGTGCATAAACACCTGATAGGAGCAAAGGAAGAACAGGACCCCAAACTTCTCTCAGACTCTATAGTGTCCAGTGACAAGAGTCAATGAACACAAGTGAAGTGCATGAAATTCTATCTGAACACAAGAAAACACTACTTTTTAAATTCTTCTTTTTCTTTTTCTGTGAGAATGACAGAGCACTGGCACAAGTTGCCCAAAGAGGTTGTATAATATTTATTCTTGGATATACCCATGGTTTAGGCAACCTGCTCTAGCTGAGTAGGGGGGCTGTAGAGGGTGATCTCAAGAGGTCTCTTCCTACCTAAACAATAATGGAATTTTGTAAGATATAATAAATTATTTCCTTGAGAGCAGTTTAACCTTTGTAAATATACAGCAAGTTCCAAGATCTTAGTTTGAGAAACAACATTTTTAAAGGATTTTCCTCAAAACTTTAAGCTCAGAGTAAAGTTTTGGTATTTCAACATGCATCAACTGTATCTCCTTGCAAATAAAACATCAAAAATCAAACAAAAATATTTCTGAATTTCAAAGGCAAGCAGTGGAAGATATGACTGGCTGAAGTCCCACAGCATAAGTATGATATATAAAAAGGACCTAAATGTCTTATTTCTGGTACTTGTCTTGTCCTGCAAAGACTTTGTTTTCCAGTTCTTAGCAGTTCTTGCTCAGGCTCAAGTGATGATATCAAAAACCTAAAGGCATTTATACTGTATATCATATCACACATATATAAACTGTGGGCTTAGCTAAAAAATACACTTTACTTGTGATCTTGGATAGATACCAAACTAAATCTCTGGTGGTGAATAGCTGTATACATTAACCCAACATGACACAGTGTCTTCCAACCCCAATTCTAAATCAGTATGAAGCTTCCATTAGGAGCCCCTTACCCCAGCAGAGAGATAAGAGGAGAAAAGGGCTATTTATGACATACCTACTGCTTTAATGGATCATTATTATGAGGAAAAAGCCCAAAAAGAATCACAAAACCTCAAGCTCCTCATGGCAGTTTAATGGAAAAAAGGCCTATAGGCAGGTGTGAGGTCATACTTTCCTAACTGTTAAATTTGATAGAACTCTATGTCACTTTCTTATTTCTAAACTCTATTAAAACTTTGCATATATCAATGCAATGAACAAAATTATCTGTTCTAATGAATGCCAAGACAGATGGGCATGTAAAATATATTAGAAAACAAAAAAGATTTTTGCTTAATACCTTGTCTGCTGAACATAACCCTCTTTTGAGTTTACCACAAGGTTATATCTTTGTGGATGCAACCTCTATTACAACCTGAATAACTGATAACACTGCCATGATCTCTGTTCAGTTTCTGATGGTCTTATGCTAAACAAGTTCCTTGTGTTGTTGCTGGTAAGGCTGTGTAAGTTCTTCCAAGGAGTCAAATCAGTGGTCAGTTGATCAGTGACCTGTCTGAGCTGCTGAGGTATTATTCAATGTTAGTTGATATTAGGTGGCTTTTTAAAATATTAAATACAAAAAGGTTTCTTTGCGTGTGTGTCTGTGTGTGTCTGTGTGTGTGTGTGTGTGTGTGTGTGTGTGTGTGTGTGTGTGTGTGTGTGTACGAGTGTACGATCATGTCCTAGTTGTATTTTCCGGAGGTTTTCATGTGTTTATTACTGTGCAATTCAATTCAAGTCACAAAAAGATTAGTATGTAAATTATATAATTACTTTAGAAGCAAAATGAACAACAATGAAAAATATTACCTTGTTACATTTCTTCAGGAAAATGAAAGGATATTAGCATAGGCTTCCTCTAAACATAATAATTACCATATATCTATGTGAGGAAAAGTTAGTAGTTCTTTTTTCATCTAGTTATAATCTGAAAATTTTTATCACACTGTGTTTACATTTCAAAGAAGTTTGAGTTAAGGGAAAAAGTGTTCTGTTCTAATCCTTCATGATAAATAAACAAGGAATGGAAATACTATACCTTTAGTGAAACTGAATCTAGTTAGTTTACTCAGTAAATCAGTATAAAACATAAAACTGCTTACATATTTTAAGTTTTACACCATCTATCTAAATACTTTGGAATGCCTTTGATAGAATTAATGCAAGAAGTTTCAATATATAAAATTTGCTAGTAACCAGGAATTTAATCTACAATGATAGGTTCCAGTGTAGAGGGACAGCCAAGGGATCAAATACACTAACTATAGTCTTTCAGCTGTCAAAACACTCACATATGTTCATATGTGCTGAGGCAGAAATAATAGCTTACAGTCTTTAATCGGTATTGGAATTAGTTTGCATATGCATTTTAGAAAACTGACTTTAATGACAGCATTTAATGTTTTCTTATTTGTAAAATTCAGGAAGTGATAGTTTAAGGTGTTCCATTCTGATAGATTCTTCCCTCTGATGCCTTATTATAGGTGAATTACAGTACAACTGAATCACAGTTTCATTATTTGCACAGGCATTTTGGCCCGAAACAGGATTTTATTATCTACAAAGCATAAAAATACCCAGGACTGCAAAGAATTAATTTAGAGAGCCTAAGCATATTGCACAGAACATAAAGTTGACCTTTACTGTCTACAGCTTTTGGAATGGAGTGGGATGTGGAACACATCGTAGATTTAATGTGGCACAACGCTGTCTGCAGAAACTTGGGTGGGACTGTGACTGCCTGCCCATTGCATCCGATGATTGAATCTGCTGTCACCAGCATCCTGATAATAATGAACATTCAGCTTAACGACCGTGATTATGATTATCATAATTGATGTGCAAGTGCAGCGTGTGGGGATCATTACAGCTGAACTGTACAGCAGAGAAACATGCCTTAGTTATAGATAATTTTACTTTTATGCATTGATTGGGATAAAATACACCTTTCAAGTTCAACAGGCCAACTTGATATAATTTTAGTGAGATTTCTACATGTATGAATTGATGTTTATGAGCTTCCTGCAAAGCATTCATTCTAGCTGTTTGTTTTGAATTGTTTCATTCCATTAATAATGGGAAATAATTAAATAATTAGATGTTGGCTAGTGGAAATCACTTATAGAATATTGCCAGCATTAATCAAATATCAACTTCAAATAATTCTGATTATCATGGCCTTGCCTGGGCTAAGAAACATAGCTTGTAATTCACCACCAGCACAATTCTACTTCTGGTGGAGTGATGGAAGCAGGGGTGTGGTCAACACTGCTGGCATTTTCACATTGTACTGTGTAGCCAGTACATTAGAGCAGGCAATATTTCTTCCATGTATAAATTATATCACTTCCATCTTTGTCACCAGAGGCAGAGAATTACAGGCTCAGATTCTGTCAGGGTAGATAAAGGCACAATCAACATCTTCTGTCAATTTTGTTGAACAGTGATTGCCTTCAACTGTGATTGCATGAAGTTGCAGAAGTATTTAATTAAATCATGACACATATAACAGATAAAAATGAGTATATATTCCAAGCTAGAATTTATATAAACAATGTTACAACATAAGTATAATGAAAAGTATAGTTTCATTGCTTTACACTAGGCATAAATTTGGCTCTTTGTACAAGAACTGACAGGTTTTCAATCTGGGTTAAAAGAGAAAACAGAAAAAATTCTTGTAGTGGGGGAAAGAGGTTTTGTCTGTTTGAAAATGAGTTTCATCTCTTGTAAGGCCAATACATAAAACAGTCATGTGTAGTGGATGATGTTATTATGAGGCAGAATTTTTGATACACTATTTGTACTTTCCCATCCCTGTCTATACTGAAATTTAAATTTAAATTTAATTTCCACCTTAACTCCATTTTTCTAACCTTCTAGTTAGAAAGTGATTTGACTTGAGATCGTAGGTATGATCTGTATGAAGTCTTAAATTCTTTCTTGCTCAGACTGTGACTTCATTTTTATCAAAGGAATTTGCTTGTTTTCATTTTAATTCAAAAAAAAGATTATCCAAGAACATTTTCTAGTACAGTATGATACTGACTAATGAATGTGCAGCTGAACTGTCAGCTTTATTACCTTTTAAAACTTTAAAGGCCATATTTACCAGTGTGCTTTGTTACAGAAGTTACTAATGTACGTGACAAGTGCTAGCACATATTTGGTATATAAGATTCTTAGCTCCCCAACCAACCTCAATGTGTTTTCCTAGGCAATACAGATCTCACACAATGTGGCAGCCAGAAGGGAATTTTTAGATGGGCTGTAAGAGTTTGCTTGTTCCAGTCCTGGTTTCCTCATGAGCCATGTCAGGGATAATAAGGGTTGTTGCCAGAGTAGTGTGCACTCCAGTGACCCCCAGCCTATGACATGGCTCCTGTATGGTTATTATTGCTAGCATGACTTGATGTATCTCTTCAGATGCTCCAAGTGGACCCTTAGTTTGAGTTATCAGCTATCTGCTTCCAACAAAACACTGCTTTCTCTCACTTTTTTTTTTTGGTATTCTGAGTTCTGAACCAAAACAAATAATTTAAATCCAAGGATCTGGTCCTATAACAACATATACTGTACTATTCATGAAAAATCTGTCTGTTCTATCCTGTAACATATATTTTCTGCTCCTAGAAGAACCACTTGGATCCTGCTGTAAATAGTGATTACCTTCCTCCGTAGAGGTTGATTCCCTCAACAGTATTACTCTTCAGATCCGTGAGCTCTGTGGAGCTCAGGTGTTTGGCTCCCTGATTAGATAGTACAGAAAAAGAGAAGTGTTGCCCAATTTAATATCACAGAAGAACTTAATAAGCAGGCGGTCTCTGAAACTGGGTAACAAAAAGTCTCTATAAAGTCAGTTTTGCAACTTCTACTTCTGATCTCTTTCTCTTTTTTTTTTTTTTTTTTTTTTCTTCTTTTTTGGTAAATGTCATAATGTACTATTGAGAAGAAAAGGTATTGAGGAAAGCAGGAGTGTGCCATGTCCTAAAATGGGAATACCAAACATTACCTCTAATTCACGGGACTAGAATGAAGTCTCTCTTATTATAAGATGCACCCATTTCATTTTCCAGGAAAGCAAATGACAATTCCTACTTCTGACAATTTTCATAATGATCTTTCCAGGTTCCTTGCGACTTATTTACAGAATTACATTTTGTTATGAAGATCACTTTCAGTGCTCTCACTGGAAAGGTTCTGAGTTGTGTGTCCTTTGAGAAAATCCTTAAGGTCACCACTGTTGGCTTGCTTTTGAAAAATGCTATTGTTGATATACAATTATTAATTATTATTAACTATCATTGAGCTTTCAAATGATTTTCTTGGTTGTAGAAAGATGGTAAACGCTATGAAGCAAATTAAAACATGGAAAATGTACCCTTGGCTAATGTTCAACTAAATGCAGAAGAGAATCTGTGCATAACTGGAAGGCTGAAAAAACTTTCTAGTGGTTACCGATGAGTCACAGGGTCTGATTTTGAAGTCATGCTACAAAGTAGTATCTGAGAAGAGTCAAACCATTCAATTATTTGCATAAGAAGAGATACTGTCACCACTAGTCTAATCAAATCCATTCTAGTGGTTATTTGTAGGGTTTGTGGGCAACTAGTTGAATATTTTATAAAACCTGATTTTCAGTTCTGTAATTTCTCAGTGGGAAAATGCAGTCCCTTGATGATGATCCGAGGCTTTGAAGAATAAATTGATTCGAAGGAGAAAATTAGATGGCACTTATTATACTGTCTAACTAGCAATCCTCTGTCATTTGTCTGTTGGATGATAAATGTCTTGCTTTGCCTACCTTCCTCATTTAATAATGTAACTTTCATCTTAGTGGTATAAAAGAAAACATTGCTTTTTTAGTAAGAGTTAACTTTAACCAGTATTTCTGTGAGTGAGGTGTATGTATGTTTAAGCTTTCTAAATAATTCCTATTGTACACATTGCTTAAACATTTTAAGGCCTCTTATTTAATCAGAAACACTTTAGAAATAGAGTATCTTGCCCAATTCCTTCAATACGTGCTTAGTGTGCATTACAGTAATTTATGGCACAGCTTTAAATTGCAAAAAAATCAGTTAATCTAGAAACAGTAGATACTGGAGTTACACCTAATTTGTTTATATTGGTTTTAGGCGTTGACTATTTGGATATGATTTTGTTTGTTGGAATTCAAACTCCATACACTAAACTGGGAAATCCATGGCCTTGCCTTTTCATAACAGTTTTGGATAGACTGTACTTGGAATTAAATAGATTTTTATATGTATGTCAAACATAATGTATTTCAACTCAATTCAATTTGTCACAATATTGAATTAAAAAGGCTATATTTCGAAGTCACTTAAAATTCTTTATGGAACTTATCTGCAAAAGCAAGCTACTTATTATTTGATAATACTCACCGAGACCTTGTTTGTGCTTGTTAAATAGAGTTGAAATTAAAGTAACCAAAAGCTTTTCACAATCCTTTGAGAATTATGTGGGCCATACATCTGTTGAAAGCTGCAGGTTTGAGAGCTGGTCCTCAGCCCTAGCATAACTGAGATACATCCATTGAGCTGGGAGGATTGGCATGAGATAAGGATCCAACCCATAATAAATATAATCAATATGTAAATTCATGCCATTCAGACAGAATGTTGTAGGAAAAATGGTGTAACCTATTTTCTCAGAAAAGTAGACTAGTAAAATCTCATATTTAAACATACATTGCTCATGAGTTTGCAAAATTGAGGTCTAAGATGAGAGACACATTTTGATGACTTTCTTGCAACAGGTTCACATAGGACTGCAGACTTTTGCATCTTGAAATGATGTCTGAATTAGAGATTTTGCTACACTGACTCATTATGATTGTATAGTTTTATAATTTAAATGCTAATAACACCTACAGGTGTTCTAAGATATTATGCCAGGTATGAGCCCAGGTTGAAAGAAGGTCTGTAAGTTTGCAGGTTTTTTGTTTGTTTTGATGCTGTCTCCAGGGAGCAAAAGTACATTATTCTCAGAGCGGTAGGACTTCAGCGCATAAAAATGGATGTTAGAATAACCTGCATTCCTTGAATAGGAAAAACCACAGTAAAAGCTTTGTGCAGTTATGTTGGAATGAATGAGACATGGAAAGTAGTACAGACTGCTGGTTGTCTTAATGGCTTGATGTAAGATTCTACTGCTTCTTTCTTCAAAATTTATGTTATGAATCAATTCTGGACTAATTTGCCCCATTTTAAATCATGGTATGATACCCACTTTGGAGTATACTTCAGTGTTTATTCATGTAATGCAATGAAGAGCTGATTTCAACATGCCTTTTTTACAAACCCAGGTTAAAAGGATGTTCCATGATAAACTGTATTATTTCTTCTCTTACAGTTTTTGTTCATAATACTTGTAGGGAAAGTGAGAGGCATATCCACATGAGGAGTGTTTTTATGAGTAGGTGATTTGCCATGTGTTAATGTTCTAGAATGAAAGTTATGGAATTTTTCAGGGCTAACCTATACACTTCAAATTTAAACTTCACTTCCATATAAACAACCTTACAAGGTTTGATGAGTTAATGTATAGACATAACCACACCTGAGGTAAAGGGGTAGGGTACAAAGGCTGAAGCACACAGTACCAGTTTCACAACTTTATTGGTTTTGTTTCTCATAATGAGATTATTTGAGAAGAAATTTACATTTTGATTCCGATAATAGAAAGTAATAATATTCCTGGCTTGTAGCTTTGAGACATGCCAGGATTTCTCACCTGTAGTCATGTGAAGGAATGGCAGCATGTATAATAAGTGCTTGTCTTACCAACCAAACGCCCTGCTCTTTTAAAGAATAACTTGTTAGGTGTGAGAGCCTTAAACTTAGGGGAGTTAAAAGGAAAAAGAGAAACAAAGAAAATATTGCATATTAACAGACTTTGTGCACTAGTGCAAAGCTGCTTGATTGAGCAATGTAGTGTCAACTATGTCTTTCTTCTAATGCTAAAAGTAATGCACATAGACAGAGTGACAATCAGAATACAGCCTCCCATCAGCTGTAATTAATCTTTTAGTTAACAAAGACCAGAAAAGCTTCTCATCAGCCTCTTCTGAAGTCTGAGGCACCCTGTTTTTTGATGTTTGCATTCTGAGTAAAATTGTCCCCACCAGTTCTAACAAATTGAAACACCAGGCTAATTATGGCAACTAATGAAGTGTGTGGAATGGTCACAGCTTGTCGTGAAACTGTTCCTTCAGCTCAGATTAGAGTTTCATCAATCACTTTTTTAAACTGATCCAGAATTGCTTCTGCCCAGTGCTTGGCATTTTTAATGCTGTTTCTGTAATTGGTTTTTTCCCCAAAGCTTAGGCTGTTTTTTGAAATATTACATTCTCAGGACAGGACTTACAAACTCCAGTTTATAAAAAAACATTTCATTATTGCCTCTATCAGCTGATCAAGTGCTAGAAAGCTAATAAAAGAAGCAGAAATATAAAATTTGATATATTGCTTTTAATCCAGCTAAAGGTAGCAATAAAGCATATACACATATATGTATATGAATCATTATTACTGTGGGCTGGATGTACGCTGCAGTCTCCTGAGACATGGTTTGTGGGCTGGATGGTTCAAATCCCACTGAAAGACCTAAATGAAATGAATGACTTAGTCTTAGCTTATTTCCTAGTGGATTGTGGTCCTCTATATATCACTCAAAGAGTTTGGCATGATTTGTAGTTTTTGCAGATGCCCAAGCCTTTGGCAAAAGGAAGACTAAAATGTATTGCTATTTAAAGAATTTCCACAGTTCAGTTCAAATCTGAAGTCCTCAGAGAAGTATGGGAAAGTTTACAGTATAACTTCCATTGCTACTACACTGTCAATGAATAAATTTCACATAAAACATTGTAAAAATTCCCAGTTCCTCTTCATTTGTAAGATATAATCATACACAGCTATACATTGAAAGTTGTGTGTAGATGTTAAAGTCTCAGGCTAAATTCTTTCGTCAGCATGGCCAGCAGTGTTGAATCTAGTTCATAAGTTATCCAGCTGAAAAATGAAACAAACTTTTGCTTATGCACAACCACAGACTATCGCTGCACAAGTTGTTTCATTTAATATATATGTAACATGTATTCATATCAGAACCAATGCAGCATGGTTTTAGTTTTTGAGTTGCTCAGCAATCTATTTTTAAAATTTGTGCTAATAAGTGTAATCCATATAATTTTTTTCTGAAGAATATTGAATCTGTAACAATGTTTGGCTATAAATACCAGCTGTTCCTCTCCCCAAAGCTTCTAATCAGCAAATTTGTCAGAGCTAACTTCATGCCAATGCCAAAACAAATCTGTGGAACCTGAGTGAGTAATCGCTGTACTGATGCTATTCCTGACCTCTATCAAAGAACTGGTGGATTTACCCAGGAGAAAAGGTGCCACTGAAAACATGACACATAAAGGAGATATGTTACCATATATGAGTAAATACAGACAGAAGAAATAACAATAGGTATTAGTCTAAAATCTTTTGTTCCCATTTTATTGATTATTGAGAGCATTTGTAAACACTGGATGGGAAATGAGTAGTTTCTCTAGTGTTAGCCCATCTTTAAAGTAAGCTGCCTGCAAAATGAGGAAATATTTGTGTTTGATCATTTCTGTCTCTTCTGAAGGTAACTTGTATTTCTGGAGAAGGAAAGCTGGTTTTCTCTTTAGCTTTCATCTTTAGCGTTTCACACATTGCTGACTCATGTTTAGCCAGTTGCCCACAAGGACCAGCAGCTCCTCTTCTGCAGAGCTGCTGCCCAGCCTGTTAGCCTCCAGCCTGCTTTCCTAGGATGAGTCTGTGTCAGGTGAATTTGTCCATCCTGTGTTTTGTAAGGTTCTGTAAGGCCATTCCTCCAGCCTGTCTGCATCACTCTGAGTGACAGCCCTCCAGTGTCTCCATGGTACCCATTACTTTGGTGTGATCCAAGAACCTGAGGAGAGTGCATTCCATCTCCACCTCCAAGTCACTGAGGAAGATATTAAGATAGGCCCCAAGACAGCACCTGAGGAAATATGTTGGTACCCAGGTTCCAGTTGAGGAGAAGCCATTCATTGCTACCCTTTGAACCTGAGACTCCAGGCAGCTATTACATCTATTAGTCTGCACATCTAGACTATAATTTACCAGCTTGGTTAAAAGGATTCTCTGGGAGATTGTGTTGAAAGCCTTGTTAAAGCTCAGCCAGACAGCATCATCCACTGTTCTCCTTTGATCTGCATATCTAGTAATTTCATCACAGAGAAACAATCAGGTTAGGAAGTGTTATCCAGAACCATGTGAAACCAGATGAAGTCTAAATGAAGTACTGGTTTGCAGGTTTTGCTGCATATCAAAAGCCAAATAAGATAAAAAATACTTTCATTTGAGGATTTCAACTCAGAATTTTTCCTCCTTAACTCCTGGTGGCATGACTTTGGCAAGTTACAGAGAGTTGCAACTTGATCTTGGCAGGTTAAACATTTTCTGGCTTTAGTCTAGCAGGTTAAAAGTGGTTCTGAGTTTTTCTTGGCAGTGAGCACTTGGCACTGGCTTATTTTCAGCTGGAAAGATAATGTGGTAGTTGAACAAATTAGACAATGAAGGGGGCAGCTTACAAATGGCCTAAGTCACGATGTTTGTCCCTAAGTGCAGTAGTTTCTAATGCAAGTCCTGTTGCTAGGGGAGCGTGTGTGATGGACAGGACAAGACGCTACTTTAAAAATAATGTCATAAAAATATGTCCTTTACTTTTTTCATCAGATGCTTTTTAAGTCTGTGGGTTTTTTATACACAGGAAAGTGTGTTAGGCTCCACCTCAGACTTAATAACTTCTTTAAAGGCCTATACACTCTCATTAGAGTGTTTTTGTTCTTGACAATGTTATTTATAAATCTTAAATAGATTAAGATGAACTTCTACTCTCCTCTTCAAAGATATTTTGTTAAAATACACTGTAAGAGGCAGATATTTGCATGGCAATAGCAAATAATCACCTCTTGGGATTCTGAATACTTACTGAACTATTTCAACAGCACATTTGTTTTTTTAGCCCAGATTCAGTAAAGTTCAAGGGTAGCCAAGTATGAAATAGCTTGCAGAGAAATTCACATTGGTTTATAAATTTAAGTTACTTGTAAAAAATTTTTTAACTATATAGTGAAAAAATGGAGTATTGTCTTTGCCAATTTTGGTTCATATACAGACATTCAGAAGAGAATTTGGGTGATATTGTTTCATGACATTGCCCAAAGTATGGTAGAGCAGGCACTGTAACTTTGTGCAGGAAACTATACTTGTAATGTTGATATTGACTCTGAACAGGTCTTAAACTACCTGGAAAATGTCTACATCAAGGTGACTTATTCTTCTTCGGTAGGTTAGCTTTAAACACTTATAGAAATTAATTAAGTGAACAGTTATTTTTAAGGGAGACTGCATTTCTTTCTAAAGCATTGCAAAGCTAGTCCATGTTTGAGAGGAAGGACCAGACAGTGCCTCAGCTTGCAGATCATTAATAAATGGAATAAATGAATGTAGAGGCTACAGCTGGGAATTCTACCCTTCCTTCCCCTTGGGCAACCACAATGACTGCAGGATACTAAGTAAATGTAACAAATGCAAATTTGGACCACAAATCTTCATTGCTGGTTATATTACACATGACAAAAAAGACAGCCTAGTTTCAGATCCCAGGTTAATTTTACAGAGGCAATATTTACAGGAAAAAATAATTCACTGGACCAAGTCCTTCCCCTTTTTTCCTTTGTCCTTCCTTTCACAAAACTCCCATCAAAACCCAGAGATAATTTGCTTGTGAGAAAGGACATTGAGGGTTGACACATTTGTAATACTTAATGAACACGGCTATCAAGAATATCTTACTTGTTTAGGAATAGTTGTGCTTTTCTTGTACAGTGGCTCAAACTATTGCATTTTGAAGAGCATCATTATTTTCTGTGATGTCATAGCTTAATTTGTGCAGCTATGAAAGGGGATATGCTTTTGTCCCTTTCTCCAAACTGCTTCTAACCATGCAGGAGCTAAAATAGGCTCTTTTCAAGTCTAGAACACATCCTCTCCTGTGGCATTGCTGGGCACGCAGGACTCGGGAAGAGACGCAGAATCTTGACTCCATGTTTCAGAAGGCTGGTTTATTATGTTATGATATATATTATATTAAAAATGATATATTAAAACTATACTAAAAGAACAGAGAGAAAGGAATCATCAGAAGGCAAGACAGGAATCGAATGGAATGAATAACAAAGTCTTGTGACAGACCAGAGAGTCTGAACCAGCTTCATCCTTGATTGGTTATTAATTAGAAACAGCACATGAGACCAGCACAGCTCTACCTGTTGCATTCCACAGCAGCAGATAGTAGTTGTTTACATTTTGTTCCTGAGGCCCCCTCAGCTTTTCTGGAGAAGAAAATCCTGGCAAAAGGATTTTCATAAAATATGTCTGTGACAATCTCCTACCTTGCACAGATCCGGACAAGAAGTTTTAGAGCTTGATTGCTAGTTGCCTCCAACTAGCTCCAAAGCACAAATTAGCACAATTTAGATGCAGAACAATGAAAGGAAACTTCAGTGAGGACAGATGAGTAGTAGAACACTCCTTTCTCCAATACTCCAGAAAGGGAGGAATGGAGTTATGATTTCCATGTTTGGCTGTCCCAAGGGTGCACATGTGGCTGTGCTGCTCATACTTGACACATCACACAGAAAGTATCTAAACCTATGTGATTATCAAGTCAGTGGTTTTTCAAACTCATGAGCCATCATTAGAAATCTTTCACAACTTCTAGCAAGCACTGTTTGAGTTTGGCTTCCTCATTTTTAATTAATAAAAAATAAAACATGTAACAATAAAAAATAAATAATAAACAGTGATAGTTATAAATATCCATGAAAAATTAAGTGTAAAAATAATGAAATGTTTTTTACATAACTTAAGTAGCAATTAATGTTTTCTCTTTCTGTTTGGAAGATACGATATTAAAATAGTGTTGTTAAATTTCCTACTGTGAACATAATTTCCTGATTCTTTTTTACAACACATTATCATAATGTCAATAAAAGACTAAAACTAACAAATAGAAAGAAACTTGCCTGATGTAAGCATAACACAGAAGGTTATAAAGTTGCATTTTATGATGGCTATACAATATAATTTTATTTTAAGATCTAATAGATAGTTGATTCAAAGGGTAAGACTTACAAAGTCATTAAAGCAAGTAGAAAATTGCCTTTTACCATACTCACACAGTCTTTTTAAATCAAAGAGTTTTATTGTTGGTGATGTTTGCATTTGCAGGAGGTAATTAGGGAATGAGTTAGGCATCACACTCAGAGCCCTCAAGCTTGTCAACAAGAACCAAAAAACTTCACTTGAAAAAAAGAAAAGTCGGTTTAGAAGGCAAATTGCAGAGACTAGAGGGAAACAGGATCATAACATTTTGAGTCAGTTTGACCTCTGCTGTGTCTATCCACAATATGGAGAAACTCATGTATACTTCCCTGAAAACTTTATTGCTCTGACCAGAAAGAACAAAATGTAGAGATTTTCATACTGGTAGCAGAAGTAGACAGTTGAAGGAGGAGACAGAGGTTAGTTCCTCCTTCTCCTCCTCTGCATCGTGTTGGTAAGCTGAACAGGGAAAGGTGCAATTCTACTCCCTTCGTCACAGCAGTGGTCACTTGTGAGCTGTAGGGCAGGGAGCTCTGATGAGGCACGCTTTTCCCTGGGAGTCAATACCTCTGTGCTGTCACAATGAGATCCAGGCTTTTGTTATTATCTCTTATATGAAGGGGCTGGTTGACCCAATTGGTTAACACAATAGCTTTTCAATTTTATGGCCTCGAGTCATGGAAGACCTCTTCCTAGATTTTTTTTTTTTCCACAGCAGAAAGTAAACTTGGCAGTCTGTGCCCACCAGCCACAGAAACAGAGTTATGCCAAACAACTGAGTCCTAAACTTTATAGCTAATTATCTGTTTAAGCTGTACCCAAGAAATAGGTTCTGTTGCCCATGGGAAGTAGTGTGAAGCTGTTATTAATGTCCCAGCTCATATCTCTTAGTAAGGCTTATGAGCAGTGCTGCTTAAAGAGACTAAATGTACAACAGGGAATTAAAAATTGTAGTACCCCTTTCAGTGACTGAAATATTGTAAACTTGTAACACTAGGGCCAGGATTGGTGTCAATGTACTTTGTGTGAAAAGTGCAATAGAAGCATTAGTATTTGACAGCCCTGGTTGAAATAAGTGAAATTAATGGAGCTCTTTTCATATACGACAAGGCCATGGCACCCCTTTCATGCTGCTTACAGACAGAGAAAAGTCAATACTTTTTTATTACTTGATGCTGACCTACATTTTGCACTACAAGTGCCAGGCCCACTAATTGGTTTCAGTTGTGAGAAAAGTTTGCCCCAAAGAAACACTGGAGCCAATAAATCAATGTTTTTTAGGGTAGCTTAGTGGGTTTTGAGTACTTGAAATGACATTTGTTTTGTATTGACAGAATGGGTTGTTACACTCATTTTGTCATGTCAGAAGACCCTGTAATAGTTGGAAGTATTGTTAACCAGTATTGATAAATTTGCTGAGAATAAAAGTTAGCTGGATCAACATTTTACTTGTCCAAAGGCTTTCTGTTTCTGGTTTGCTTACTTGTTGGAGAAATCTGTGGCTATTAACAGGTCAGGAGGCTTACTATGGCAGCTCAATTGGAAACTTTATTTTACTATTACAAGCATTAGGATCATAGGAAACTTTTAAGTATGACCACTTAGTGTAGAACAGGTGGGGTTGTGGACGAGAGCTATGCAGTGACACTTGGCAGTACTGCCTGGTCTCCAAAGGAGCTGTGCACATGGGATGTCTCTCGACTTTGTGGGAAAGCAGGATTGCTCAGTGGCTTACCCTACACTAAGAACATTCCTTCTGCGGGGACATTTGTACAGAATTTCCCACTGCATCCTCTAAGATCTTGGTGTGTACCTGTGGATATTACTTTCAAAGTATTGATTCCTGGTTTTATTACTCAGTAGCATGAAGATTGAATTATCATTCCAGCAACTGTGCTCATTTTTCAGTTATTCCTTCTGCCATTAATTCCTAACAGAGTTCACATCCAGAATAGGTATTCTATAAAGAGAAGAACAGAAGAGGCCTTATGTCTCTATAGGAACAACAGATACAATTCCAGCACTACAAAAGAGTTTTTCTAAGATGCAAACTTTTGGATTTGGTTTACCTTTTACACAGGTAAAAGGATGGATTGGTTTACCTTTTACACAGCACACAGTGTCATGGTTGAAATAATGCATTTATACACTGTTTTTAGTATTTTTATTGACTTTTTATTGAGAAGAGGAATCACTGCTCTTAATATCTGCTATTGATGGAATGCTTTACATTTCAGAGAATGCTTTTCATTATACAATTTATATTTGAAACTTCTGCACAAGTTTCTTCTACTAACCAATGGAGGAAATCTATATTTGTACAGCCTAACACAAATTTAGTCTCAATTCATGCAACCAAATCTTCACTTATTCGGCAAACACAAGTTCTGTCATTACAGAGAAAGGAAAAACCAGCCTCTCCTGTAAATGAGATAATGTGAGTTTATTGTATGCTTATTGTTCCAAGTTTATTACATGCTTAACAGTTTCATAATTATTATGGACATGAGAGATTTGATATATAAAATTACCCTGAAGTGTGTATGCAGGAGCTGAGAATAAATGGTAATAATAGTGCTCTCTGGCCTTAGAATCTGAGAGTCAATATGCTGCTGCTGTTTGTCTGTTCTTGTTTTGGTCTGAGGCAGCTGACTTTCTACTTCATTAAATTTCCAAGAAGATACTCAATGGTAATTCCTATCTCATTTTTAACTGCAATTTTATATTATGGGATATTGTACAGTACTCTCAAAATTGCTTGGAAAGAAACACTGTTAGTACAAATTTGTTTCTAGAATATCAGAGAAGTCATTTTCAAGGGCCTCCAAACCAATTTGAAGGTCTACAAGGTCTTGTTCATTTGCCAGCATTTGTACATGATCTGTATTTATGTAAGTCTGCATAGTCAGATGAAAAATGTCTTTGGAATTTGCTTTAATAACATTCCAAATATAGACTATGTAACCATTTGGCAAGTCTAATCTATGACATCAGAGTGCTGAGTGAGACAAATCTTTGGTGGCTTTATGCCACCTTTCCTAACTCCATTGTTTCGAGCTGATGAGCTCACAAGCTCAAGTATATAATATATTGAAAGGGTGCATAGGTCTTGTGAAACTCTGTCACTTGAACTTGAGTCACTTACAATTTACTAGAGTGAAAGGAGTCAAAGCTGGACTAGTTTAAAAAGGAAGCATTATATCAACTTTGTCTGAGAATTTCCCAGTAGTTCTCAGTGCTGAGAATAACAGATCTCTGATGCTGAGAGTTATATGGCATGATTTAAGAATGTATTGTGGAAAAATTCCATAAAGCTTAGGTCCATGCTCCTGTGGTCCCAAGAGTGCAAAACTATAGACCAAGCTCACTAATATGTGTGAATTCATATTTGTAAGTCTATTCATTCCAGCTACCAACAGAGAGGAGCTGATGGTGAAAATAATTTTGAAGAAGCCTGTTTTTCTCCACTCACAACCTATCTTCTTCAAAAGGATTATTTACATAACTTCATAACTTCTATGCTATGTACCAGACAGCCTAAATTCAAGCTGATTCCCATCAGAATCAATGATCAGTGCATCGCTATGCTTCTCTTCATGTTTTGAGTGGTCATTTCACCATCACATTAAATGGATGTGAGAACCTGGCCTCCAATTCCTTTCCCTTTGTGTTGTGAGGTAGATCTTGCAAGGCCAGGTAGTGTTTTCAGGCCTTATTTTATCTCTCTGTTGAAATCTGATTTAAATCTTTATCTTCAAGTACAGAAAAAATAGAGACAAGATCTGTTTCCCAAAAAGATATTTAAATTTTATATGCGTGCTATGCAATTTTTACCTAGTATACATCCTAAACTTCTTTAATTAATGTAACTCTAAAGCCAGCAATGCTTTTATTTATTCATCAGACTCTGTAATGTTTCCTAAATGTGGTCAAACATAACTGCTGTCGTCATAATCAGAGCCAGTTGTTTAAATGCTCAGTTGTGAGTATCTAGTGGAATAGTTTTAAATAACAAGATAAACAGTACAGCTGCCAAACCAAAGTAATCTTACACTGAGGGAGCGTGTGGCACAAAATATTTCCTCTTTGTCATTTTAACTTGAGTTTGAAGCTGGACCTGGGCTTAGTTCCAGCTCAAAAACACTGTTCACTTCAAAGGCTCCTAAATTGTCCCGAGGAGCTAATTTTGGCAGCCAATTGTTTTTGTTTGGCCAGGAATCCTAATAACAAAAGCCGTCTGCTCCAGCAAATAAAGATCTCTGCAACACTCAACCTTCCTATCTTCCTATTCCTGATTTTATCCTGATAGGGGGGCTGCACAGGTTTCACTTGTTTCCCTGTCTCACCCAAAGTTCACCACTTGTTAAGCTGTTCACAATTTGTTAAGCTGTACGTAACTGTCCTGCATGTAAATTAATGAGATACTTTCTGTTTTAATAGTAATAGATACCATGTTCTGCTCTGAATTACAACTTAATCCTAAATTATTGCTGGATTATCTACTTGCTTTCTCAGCAGCTAGAGCTGGTTTGTTGATTTTTCCGTTCCCATGAACAGAATTAGTCTGGTTAATTTACTGAATTAAATATAACTAGCTTCGCTTTAGAAGGAAACCATTTGCAGTTGGGTTGGAGATACTACAATATTTATTATAATAATTATATGGACAAAGTTTCCTATGGTAAGAAGGTGCTTGTGATGCTGAAAATTTAGAATATTGTGCCACTCTAAAAGTTTAATATCAAAATATACAAATAGGCTGTTTCTGTTAATAAGAAATTGGCCAGTATAAGGCATAGGGAAACATTAAAAAGTAAATCTTGTGAATCATTTAGGAATAAGATAGTACTCACTTTTACATCACACATGGATTATTTAATTTTGAATATATTTCCACCTTGCTATTTTAAGACTTATGCACCAGAAATTTAGAGGAACCATAGTAAACAAATTTAAGTATGACATGTAAGAAATTATATGGTCTCAGTTTGGCAAAATGCAATTCAGATGAAAGGCCAGTGGGTCCAATCAGTGTTTGCATGAAGCTTACTTGAAGTCAGAGGTGCTCTGTTGATAGAGGTACAGCTGAACTGTGCTCTGTGAAGTAGCTAAATCCAAATTGTCCATGGAATGATAATTCTGTTTCATGTCCTTAAAAAAATTTTTTTTATTCTCTTTTAAAGAGGAAATTAAACCTTTCAGATTGGGAAATATGTTGAAAAGATAAAACTTTTCCCCTTCTTTAACTCATGGCCTCAGACATTCCATGAAGATGTTTCAATTTCCTCCACTTTCGCAGAGTTACTTGTTAGCAATAGAAAACACTACAAAGTATTCAGAACAACTTCTTAAAAATGAATAATCAGATCCCAGAAAGGTGGGAGTTCATCTGCGGCATGTTACTTTTTAAAAGTAAAAACCATTTTAAAGAAACCAAGTATTTTCTATTGTTATACTGTCCTCAATACTTCAGGTTCAAGGAAATAATTTTATTAAAAAGGTTTTAAAAACTTGATCTTAAATAACATGGACTTGCTAATAATTTACTATGAGTATTTATTAGTAAGTAGACAAATCAAAATATGGTTTAGAACACTTTGTTTTACTTTCTTGTTTGTTGGCTGAATTGATGTTGTACTCTTAAGGCACAGCTTTACTTGTATTTCCCTTATTCAATTTAGATTTTTAAGCATTTGCACTTAAAAAACTGAATGTAATAAGCAAGAAATTTACCTTGGGGAAAAACATGTTCAGGAATCACTCTGCTTCTCCTAATCAATTTGTTGCCATGAGTACCTAATTAATATATATTAATTTTGAAAAAATATTTCTTATGGAGCTGTTTTAATACCTCTATTTCAATGTTAACCAGGGTAGAAAAGTTTAAGTATAGAAAGGCTATTGTGTTTTCTTTAACTTGCGTGGTTGCTAGGGAGGAGAATAAACTTTTGTATACCATGACTTGCAAAATACAATTTCTAGAGCAGGAAATTTCTGCAGTTCTTCTAGTTGCTGACTGTTTGAAATACATATTTGTTTTCAATTAAATCCAATTTTTTTCTCCTCTTCAAGGGAATATTCATATAATGTAAAAATGTATATTTAATATTCACTATTTTGCATAATTTGCATTCTATCTATATAATGAAATGTAACTAGAAGACAGTATTTAGAACTTAAAAAAAAGCCAAACCCACTTAAGCCTAACATTTTTTTTCTCTCTTTTCTTTAGGACTTTGAAACCCTGTTTTCATCAATTGCTCTCTTCGAAAAGTTTGGAAAAACTTACTCCAGCACTGGCCAAATAGTGTAATTGTTCTGGAGACTAAAAACCATGAGACACATGAAAAGTAGTCAATAAATGTATTTCAGCAAATACATTTAGCAAATACATTTAGCAGCATGTTAACTAAATGTCCCATAAAATACTCTTTTTGTGATGTGTACTGTGTCTGAAGTAATTTTAATTGATTTTGCTTGAAATTTAGGCAATGTGGCTTCCAAGATTTATCAAAAATGATTTTTTTTAAAAAAGTATTATCTTAAAGAAATAAATTCTAAAAAAGCTGTATTTTATTTAATATAAACAATTTAAAGTACAAAATCAGCGTCATCAAGTAAAATACTGAGCATCACATTTATTCATTACACATTTGTAAGTGGGGTCAACACTAAAAAAGGAAAAAAGTGTAAAATTTATGTCTCTTTTTTTTCCCTCACAACTTTAAATGTATCTGGTTCATCACTGTTCTTCATCATCTTCAGTGTTAGGTATCCTTGACTGATGCGTGACTTCAGAAGTGCAGGATAGGCATTAAATGGAAGAGAACATATTTTAAATCCTGTTAGAATTTCTGTGGGTGAAAGAACTTCAGTTTTGAAAAAAATAAAGTTCTGATTACATATATACCTTATTACTAGGTCAGTTTTTCTATTTCCATTTAATTTTCTTTATCAGTACCTGTGCATTAACTCCTTGTCCCGTATACTGTGAGTACAAAATCGTGTGATGCTTGGTCAGAACACATTTGATGACATGAAACTTATGCTTGTTTCCTCTCTTCATTAGCAAACAGTCATGCAAAATATTGAGTATCCTCAGAGCCCATCCAGTTCAAAAGGCTCAAAGAAGTCAGTGGCTTAGGGGCCCCTGGTAACTCCCCAGGGGTCCCCCAAATGAACAGCAACATTCAGCATCATGGGAAGATCTCAGCATATCTGAAGATCAAATTACAAGCTGATTCTTAAAATCATGTGAGTGGATTTTTTACAGGGATTTTAGTCTGAATTTGCTATGATACCATATTTGCTTTTCATATCATTTGACTATGTTTGAATCAAATATTGATTATCTGTTACTCAATGGTAGGCTTTTTAGTACTATTTTTTAAAATGTGGTTCTTATGGCCGCTATAAATGTGAAGAAAACTTCAATGTCTGTTTGTATGAAAACTTTCTGAACCTGGTCTAGTGGAAGGTGTGCCTGCTCACGGCATGGGCGTAGGATCTGGATGATCTTTAAGGTCCCTTGCAACCCCAGCTATTCTCTGATTCTATAAACTAGGAGTCACACATTTCCTTTCTATAGGTTTTCACCTGTCAGGCTATGTGAAAAAGTTTTACTGCTACCACACCCCAGAGTAAAAGCCCTTCCAATTCCATTCCAGCAGGTTGCAAGAGCAGGCACTGTGCTGTACTGGTATTACTTTTTGGAGTTTGTTATTCTCAAGCTTTAAAAGTTTTATTTCTGTAATGAGAAATTAGGTCTGGGAAGTGGGAAGCAGCAACCCCAGTGGCTGAGTTTCCCAGATAAGATTTAATCTGATCCAATGTATCAGAGTGCTTTAGTTGTTCCTGGAAGGGATTGAACATGAGACACTTGTGCAAAACTGTTGATGAATAAAGATGGCAGAGTAATTTTTATATGTGAGAGCTATCTATTTGATTGCTTCAGCTTTAAGGTAGTTCATCACAGTAATTCACCCTGCGTTGCTTCTTTAACTTCATACCACAGTTTCCCATCAGTCCGATTAGAAATGGCAATGCCTTTATCAGATTAATCTTTCTTTTTCTTTCTTCCTTTCAGTATCTCTGCTCCCAGGACAAAGCACAGCCTCCCATGCAGTCTGTATTGCAGGGTGGTAGTGGTCATGGCTAAGGGGCTGGAGCACAGAGGGAGGTTAATCCCAACACTTCCCATGGGAATTGTTTGATACATACATACCTTTCCTCCTCTTGCCAAAAAAAAACCCCAAAACTTTTCTGTTTCTAAGCAGATAACCAGAAATGTTCTTACACAAAACCAGATCTCTTTACTTTATTAGACAACTAAACATCCACGAAGTGAGGTTTGGATTTTGGGCATCTTTTTCAAATTTCATTTCACAAGGAATCCAATATTCTTTATCTGGAGTTCAAACAGAATTTATGTCATTCATGGGCATATAGCATCCAGACTATTTTGTGTAGGCACAGTATAATCCCAGAGTCCTTTTATTTCTCATTAAGTACATCAAGCACTTCTTTACATTTACACAAACTATTTGATAATTTTTCTAGAGGGACCATTTTTTTCTGCTGTCTTGCGTAAATCAAAATGTTTGCATATGGAAAACTTACAGTTTCAACTAAAGCCCATTAAAGCTGAAATTTTGATATTTCTATTCACTGCAGTAATATATTGAACAAGACAGGAAGAATTTTGATGCTATCATTGTGTAACCAACTGTCAGTAAAAATACTGATTGTGTAAGTGGTTTTACTTTATTCCTGGATAACTTTCTTCCTGGTATAGTTTATCCTTCTGTTTTAATTACCAAATTGCTTTTTCTAGTATATTTGACTATTATATTTTTAACATTTTATATACTCTGTTTTTTCTTATAATTAAAATTGTTGATTTATAGCATGCTATGTGTTTCAGAGAAGACATTTCTGCCTTTTGAGGGATGTTAATATCTATTCTCACTGTACAAAATCTTGACACACAGAATGGCACCAGGAAATAAGGCACCAGGAAATAAGGCACCAGGAAATGAGCTGAGCGCTCTGCAAATTTGTAAGGGACTCCTGGACCTTGAAGAGTCTGCAAGACTTGTAGCCTCTTAGGAATGTAGTTGGCTATGATATTTAGTAGAACTCTCACAGTGGTACCTGAAAATCAAAAAGAATCACTGTGATGGTAGGGAAAATAGATAAATACCAGTCTTCAGAAAAAGAAGAATGTACTGAATGTATTTCAGTTAATTGTAGTTGAACAAATGTGAATAGTTAAACATCCATAGCCAAACTATAGCAAAGGACCTGATTGCTGTTCTCTGCCATGACAAAATATTGCCTTCAGTGTGCAACAAGACAAGAATGTTCCTTGGTTTTCAGCAGCAGAAAAGTAGTTTTTGTAATTTGATTGATTTAGTTCATGTGTACAGAGGAGAAACAAAAAAAATTGTTTGGATTTTTCCTACTGCATGTCTGCAGAGGCTTAATAAGACCTGTAGAAAACAGCCCATACTGGGAAGAGCCTGTCCTACCAGCTCACTACCATCTCATGATGTGTCACTTAGATATTTTTGTCTTACATACAAAAAGCCTGGAACATAATGCTTTGATGTCACTTATATCTGAGAATTTTTTACAGATAGAGAGAGTCAAATAATAATGTTATTTGGTTTTTATCAGATGCACTGGCCTACATTCCAGGTGCTAAGCATTCAAAGCCTCTTTGCACCACCTTGCTAATGACCAGTGAATCATCTTTGGATTCAGCCACCTATGGGGATGGCAGCGCTCATAGAAGAATGAAAGCAAAGTCATTAAAAGGGAACAGTTATGTGCAAAAATTGGCTCACAATCTGTCTCGTCCCGAGAAGCTTCAGGTCATATTAGAAAATGTATGGTAACATCTATTCTTACCAAAAATATTTTCTATTGCTCAGTGGATTGAAGATCCTTCAGTGTTGCTGCCCAATAGTTTTTTTGACCGCTACATAGCAGATATTGTAAACACGGCAAAATCTCTTAATTTAGGCAATTTAAGGACTGCCTTCTGGGCTGATCCAAGATGTTCTCAACACTTGTCAGGGAAAACATTTAGCTTGCAATGCCCTCTAGAGGCAGATTTCCCGTAGCAGTGATAGTGCCTGCGGACGGGCTCTTCACTTTTTTTTCTTTTTTTTCTTTTTTTTTTTTTTTTTTTTTTTTTTTTTTTTTTTACGTTAGCCACATGTCACATTTCTATAGGAGCAAAGATCTAGAAACATTATGGGCATAAGTGATCTACATGCCTTACTCTGGACTTGTACTGCAGGTGCTTCCAGCTGAGATGGGGCCATATTTAAACTGCAAAGCAGCATGGTAATGCTTGCAAACAATAATGGATTTTTATACATCAGTGCTTGACATTGAATAATACTCTGAAAATATCCAAATTTAAAATATTTCTAACAGATTATTGTTATTGCAGAGGATGTGTTTGCCACATGCCTTCCATAAATCTGTGTCGGTCAGTTTAGTGAATTTAGATGTTGTGCTTAGTTGAATGAGATTCTCTCTCTTTTCCTGGCAGCCATGGGCTCCTATACACAGAATAGCAGAGGCTGAAAAGCAAAGGAGGAGCGTAATTCCTTAAAATCAAAATCTGGATTGTCCTATACTAAAACAGAAACACTGCAACTACAAGGGAGTCACATCCACGTAATCCGAAACAGAATTTGAGCCTTGAAGCTTTTATTTGTTCATTCATAAAATATTTTTGGGATAAATTTTCCTTCACTGGTTGGCAAAGCTTTCTGGTAGGCCTGGAAAAATGTCAGCAGAGAGGCTCAGGCAATGCTGGCTTGGCTTCATATTCTTCCATCTTTTAATAGTTCAGCTCATTAATGAGAAAATCATCTGGCTGCTGGCACAATCAGATGCAGTCACTTATCAGTACATTGAGTTCAGTTTATAGTACTCCAATTCATATTCATGATCAGAGGATGCAGTGGAGCAATTCATTTGTGCACTGCTGCATTAAGCAATCACTGCCAAAATGTGACATATTGAGCGTTTGCATTAAACTGCTTCCTTTGAGCATCTTTGAGTAAAGAAAATCCCAAGTGCAGAAATCTGTTGAGATAAATCACTCAGCCACTTCGAGAAAAATGTTGAGATTCCATGTATACATCATTTAGTTTAAAAAATCCATTTACTGGTGCTATTTTACATGTGGCATGGTCCCATTCTCAAATGCAAGTTTAGATTATTTTAACAGTTAATACATGTACAAACTAGATCAGAATTACCCCAAACTGAACCCTGTTTCTTACACTTAATTTATTTTTGCTGTCTAATGAAAATTAAGGTTGTTCTTGTTTTGGCTGACTCAACAATCTCAAAACCCCAGCGTTTTACATTCTGTATGTCATGGTAGAAATAAGGGGTACTTGCAGTCTGGACATGCTCACAATGACTCAGTTTTTATGAAGGGACAGTGCTTATAAATTTGAGAGAAATACATCTTGTGTGCTGTTGTGAGAAGAAGGTGAGGCCAAGTTTAGTCACCTTTTCACTAATTCAAAGTTTGTAGCATGCTATAGTGGTGATTCCTCATCCACATGCTTCACTTGATTCCATCAGATCATTTTCTACTGTCAACTTCTATTAACTGTTCTTCAGATTTAAAAAGTCTGAGCTACTCGGTAGTAAGAAAGAGAGATAGAGAGAGAGAAAGAAAGAGCAAGAGAGAAAGAGAAAGAAAGAAAGAAAGAAAGAAAGAAAGAAAGAAAGAAAGAAAGAAAGAAAGAAAGAAAGAAAGAAAGAAAGAAAGAAAGAAAGAAAGAAAGAAAGAAAGAAAGAAGAAAGAAAGAAAGAAAGAAAGAAAGAAAAGCAAGCTGTGATCACTCATACATAAGCAAAAACAGGAGCTAATTTTCTTTTGAATGTGCCCTTAATGTAGTTTCTTTTGCTCAAGTAGGATTGTTCTTGCTTTTTCTCATTGGTATTTTTACCAAAATCTGGGCCAGTGAATCATTGGTAAGAGGAAGAAATAGGCACAGCATGTAAAAAAACCAAAAAACACAACCACATGGGCTGCTCATGCTTTATGTTTTTGCAGCAATAATAATCTCACTTATGCCTAGTAGTCACCTGTGTTTTGGCAGTGACCAAACAGTTGCTGACATGGGTCTCTCTTTAGTTCAGAAGGCAATTGCTGGCTTCATTTTTCCTATTTTTCAAATCCATGTCAAATAGGTAAGATTCCTGCGTACCTGCTCAGGATCATTCACCCTCATGGTTTTCTTTCTTTGTTTGAGATTTGCTTTTATCATCCTGCTGCATCCATTTCCCCTGCATCATAGGATACTTCTACTACATGCTAATAATGGCATAAAAAATGTTCTACAGAAATTAGTTAAAATCAATTGGGAGTAAAAAGCTCAAATTTTTAAAATATTTGTGTTCGCAATATTTCTCTCCCTCTTAAGATCCTGTATCTCCTCCACCACCAAGTGTTGCCATCTGCGGATGAGAGGAGAATTGGTTTGCCATCAATCTTTTGCTCTCGACAGCAGAGCAAATGGAGTAGTCTGAAGCAGTCTGTGTGGCTCTTAAAAAAACCCTGGACATTTATTTTGAACAGAAGGGGCTTTCTGACTTCCCCCAGTCTCCTGAAAAAAACCTTTGACAGTGCCATAAACATTATCATTGTGGAACTCTTAGTCTAAGTTTATATCTTAATCTCAATCAGAATATATCAACGTATGTTATATTTTCTAAAATTTAGAATAATCCTAAATTCTTCTTAGTCCAGATGATTATTTTTATTTTTCAAGTACCTTAGTTATCTAAGTAAGTTAGACCTGTAGGTAAGTTAAATTTAAGTTACGTTAAATCCTGTTAAGTGTTGTTTCTTTGCTAAACAGTTAAATTTAAGTTATAAGTCAAGTTTAAGTACTTTTGAGTGCCATTAAGCCTTTAGGCCATATTCCTTTTTGTCCTTGGCCTTTTTATCCTTTTGTGACATGCACCCAAACACACCCACACCCACACCCACACCCCACCCACACCCACAAAGAGTTCTCAGTTTATTTCTGTTTTGGCTGACTGGATTTTCTTTGTTGCTTTTTTTCCCTCTGAGTGCCTAAACCATCTTATAAGTAGCAGAGTGAACCTTTGCCAATAAGCTCCATTGTGCTGTCGCTTAATATTAAATCAGGTTTTTACCAATCCCCTCATTGATAATTCTTTAAATGAGCTCAAACACTCTTTTGTAACACTGGGACCATACTGGGGGCTACTGGGAGCAACTGGTATATACTGGGAGTGAAAGAGATCATACTGGGAGCAACTGGGATGATTGGGAATGAGCATGCTGAGAGCATCTGGGATATACTGGGAGTTAGGGCTAGGGTTAAGGGTTTGGTTAGGTGTTACATATATGTGTGTTTATATACAGTTATATCCATACATGCTAGTCCAGCTCTCTGCCCATTACATTTTTGCAGGGATCTGTTCTAGGGATAGACATTGCTACAGTTTCACAAATGTTCATGTATTATTCAGAATATTCTTGCTTGCTGCTCCTGTTTCTGATATTAAAAGAAAAAGGAAAGTAATTCAAAGGGAAAAGAGAGTAGAAATTTGAGAGCCATTGCAAAGGAGCAAAGCAAGTAGTGACTGGAAGAACTGTAGAAACCATCCTGCTCACGTAGACCCAGCTAGTGACATTTATTGGAAATACTGGGAACACTTTATCCAGGCTTTAAACTGAAAAATGGAAGAGAAAGGACTGCTCTGGCCAATGGTATGAGTCACTGAGTGCTTGGTGCAAGGCAGTAATGCAGTAGTTCTTATTATATGCATAATCACTCAAAGCCAGATCTCTGTAGTAAGGAATTCACTGTAAAGTCATGCTACCCATGAGAAGGCAGGAATTCTGACTGAGACCACTTTCCATTGCCTGGTACCACAGCTCCTGCAACTTGTTAGTTTGTCACTTGCAGTCTAATGACAGTTGAGGAGGATGACCGTGACAGACAGCTGTGTCTGTTAGCATCAAGAGAGAGCTTATGTCTGACCTACTTCTGGCAATGATTAACACATGATTTAGCTCTCATTCATTTCTATTTATGGTCATATATCTCACAGCTGTTGCTGAACACCAAGAATCGGGAAAGGCTTTTGATGACTCTATAAAAATGCATCATCAAACGGTGAGATCTAGTCATTTACAATAACAAGTTCTGATTCTTGTTAAAAAATAGGAATACTTTCTCCTGTTGCTCTGAAGTTTTTATTTCTTTTTAACCACCAGCACATTCCAGAAATGTTAAAACACTGATGGTGTATTTAATTTCTCATAAAAACTGTCAATATGCTTATTTAATTTCTCACAGCGCCTATGTATTGAGAAGAAATTGATGCCTAAATAGGTTTCCTGGTGTCGGAACCCAGGACACCCCTCTGGGTGCCCTGGATGGCCCGAGCCCCTGGCAGGGGGCTCTGAAACCCTGGCATGCAGCCAAAGACACGTGGGGTTTCAATCTTAGCCTATGGAGCAAATAACCAACTTCGTATGAAGAATTACAAGTCACAAAAGTTGAAGTAGCATAATAGTAGTTGTCACAGGGTGAAAAATGGAATTTTGGGGATTTTAGAATGGAGGTTTGAGGTCCTAAGATGGAGGGAATTGGGCGTGCCCTGTCCTTCTTCTTTCTTCCTTCTAGCCTCCATGATTTGGGTGATGTTGGCACTTTTAGATTGGTTCAGAATAGAAACTGACTGTCTAACATAGGTGATAGCTATTGGAACATAAGTATAAATATAGTACATGTAGTTTTTAGTGTGAAAGATAACACCAGCCCGGGAGGCTGGCAGCGTGTCTCGGACTGACCTGCTGAACAGATCTGCGGCAGGCCAGAGAAAGAATGTAAGAGATAAGAAATAATAAACAACCTTGAGAACTACAACCAAAGACTTCTGACTCCTTCTTCAACAGCCAGGTTGGGAAAAAGAGACTTTTAACACATCTCGGGGTCATCCTGTCCAGAGGAGACTCCGAGGCCCTGGAACAGAGGCTAGACAGTGTTAAAGGAATAAAGTAGGTATTTATTAAAAGGCCTTCAAAGGACACACCCTGGGCAGTACAAGAGCCCTACCCAAGATGGATGCAAGATGAACAACCAGTCAGGAGTTTTCACACTTTTATAAGTTTTGCTCCATTTACATATTTGGGTTAATTGTCCAGTTACAGCTTCAGGTTATGAATTCCCATCCTCCCAGATTGCTCTCCTCAATTCTCCATTGTTTATACTTTTTGAGCCCAAAGCTGCAACAGTGCCCTTGGTTCTTGGGCTGGAAAAGGATTGTTTTGTCTAACTAAACTGTGAAGAGAACTTGCTAACACTTTATATGAAGTTCAGAGTTACATACTAATGCAGAATCTGGAATGTATGAAAACTAAAACTTAAGGCATGAAAATCACCTAATAATAATCAGTCTAATAATTGTCTTTGAGATGTTTGAAAGATGTCCAATTTTACGTATTCTTGTTCAACATTTTATTTTTACAGTGGAAACTGCATGATTCCTTCTCCAGTATAATTGTTCCAAAAGGCAAGGTACTTTTGCTGCATCAAAATTTAACATATTTACATCTCTGTGATGATAACAAAGAAAAAATTATAAATCTGTGGCCAACTGGGAGCTGGCAGTGCTGCAATAGTTCCACATGCATGGACTTAAAAATTCATAGCTTTGTTAGGGATAGCATGTGGAAGTTCAATTGATGTTCAGTAGCAGCCTAGTAGCTGACCACATCTGGACTGGGAGAGTATCTCCACTGACTGAAAATGTTTCTGGCAGGTTTACTTATCTATTATCTAAAAATGCAAAGAAGCACATTGTGCAAGCACAGCCATTTTGTGGGAGGTTTTAGAAGCTCTGAGTAAGGGCAAGCATATGTGAGGAGGGTTTGAACACCAACAATTTGCTTGAATTCAGACAGTATAACAATTTTTGAAAATCTCTCCCTTGATACCATCTTGAGATCCCCACAAATGACAAATGTACAATCTGGCTCCTTTGAGTATCTTTATTTCTGTCCACTATAATTTTCTTTCACTTGTTCTGTTCTTCTTCAATAATGATTTCTCCAAATATCAAAAGATTTCGACAGTACCTGCTCAACTCTCACATGTGTTTGCTTCTTCTCTGCAGAAATCTGACTGATACAGATGAACTTGTAAAGGTGGTCAGATACAAAAGATTTTCACAGCTGTTCTTGTTGAGGGCATTCAAGCTGGAAAAATGTGTTCTTAGATCATAGGGTTTTTTTAAGAGCAGATGCAGAATTGGCAAAGAAAGTACAAATATTTATTTACAAAGCTGATTGTATTAACAGGTGAAAAAATTGTTCTGATAATTTAAGGAATTAGAACAAAGTGAAACTTGTGTTTCAGTCTTGTGAATGTTTGGTATAGTTTTGTTATTCATAGATTTTTCTCAGAGCCCAGCAGCTAGGCAGAAATAATAATTTACTTTTTTTTCATATAATTGTAGGTTTATGTCCACTTGGGAAGAAAATAACAATGTCTGTGGCAATGATTCTTGATAATTCTTTCTTCTGGGCAATCTCAGGTTCTATTATAAATATGAAGAGCTCATATAAACAGCTGAAATTCGGAAGACTCAGATTTTGTCCTCATTATATGTACATAAAGATAGATAGAGAGAAGATTCACCTTGAACAAGTCACTGCTAACCTTCTTCTGAGTTTGAGAACTAGTAGGCTGCCCCAGTTCTTACACTGATAAAAGGAGTCTGGCCATGCTGTTTTCTCAAAATCTGTTGATAAACTGTCTCTTCACAGCAAGAACACATTTAGCTGATACATCTGTTACTCAGATTGTCACATAGAATTAGCAAATCAATTCAAATATTAAGAATTTTATTGCTATCTAGGAGTTAGAAGCAAGGACTAGAGGGATCAGTCTTGGCACTTGCTATGCAGAATTTTTTAAATGAATATTCTTAAAAACAACTGAGTAATATTCTCTAACAAGAGAAAGTAGTTAAAGACGACAAAAGTATTTTGCTCAAAATTAATTTTTATTCTACTCAAAATTTTATAGTAGGAAAAAAGTGGCTTTACAAGAGAGATTTAAAATCCATCTGAGAAGGGATGTCAGAGTGATGGGGCTAACCCTGGTCAGGGTCCTGTCTGTGGCTCCAATCCAGTGGTTGCCCTGGTTTACTGGGCTATTCGGACACTGTTTGCCACCCCTTGCTATGAACGACACCTTGGACCTCAGAGGGAGCAGGTGTGTGTTTTATAGCTCTCCATAATAATACTTTAATGGATTGCTGAAAGTGTTGGCAAAATTAGATATTCTTAACACTTTGCAATTTTTGACAGAGCTAACTTTAAAAAAGGTACACCTACCCCCCCCCCGCCATTATAGAAAGGAAAATGTTATTCTATGTCAACTGTAATCAGAAGCTGAAAATACTTTATTCATCCTTGAGATTCCAGTGATGCCCCTTCTGATAATGAAGCCTGCTTGTATTTGTTACTCAGTGAAGGATTCCAAGACAGACAGCCCCTCTATTTTTATGCATCAAAGATAATAATCATGTTGATTTTTTCCAAAATACAAAATACCAGTATTGATGCCCAGATAATCCAAATCTTTACTTGGGGACTTGAAGTAGAACCTATCAGAAAAGAGTTACATCCAGAGCAGAGCAAATATTTGTGTGGATCTCTGTCTGTTCCATGGAAAAACTATAGCAGGGAGCCTCAAGAAAAAAAAAATCTAGTGTTCCCTTGGCCACAATTTATATCTTTTCTCAAAAAAAAAAAAAAAAAAACCAACAACAACAACAACAAAAAAAAACCAAAAAAAAAAAAAACCAACCAAAAAAACAAGAACAGGCAGGAAAAGTAGTGATGCATGTCTGATATTGATGGAAAGCAAGTATGTACCTCATCCATTGAAAACATTGATCAAGGCCACTTTGCTCTTTTTTAATGATGGCCCCATAAATCTGCCAGTATCAATGAAAGTCACTGTTATCTGCTGAGGTTCTAAATGGCCGTGCTAAGGAAGGTAAGCCATAGCTAATGGTTCTTTGCATCCAGGAGCTAGATTGCCATACTCTCCCCTTTCAAAACTCTTCTGCTTCTTGTTTGGTTTTTGTTTGCTTCTATGGCTGTGTATTTTGGTAAATTGCACATGAAGAAAACCAGGACATGCTAAAAAAGAGGAAGAAATTCCACATACTCTTAGCAATTTTTAATGAAGTGGTTTTATTGTAAAAAGCTCTTCTCTGAGTGGGTTTCAGTCAAGAAGGATGACAATCCAACTGCATGGGCATTTTTCTGACAATACAGGGTATAGAATATGGCAAACAAATTTGAATAAAAAACACCTGGAAAAGTGATAGTCCTGTTGCATATCAATGTATGGTCTGTGGTTCAATACCAAATCAGATATAGGATTAGCTTAGTAAACCAAGGCATTTGATTTGGCTGTTTAAAAATACCAGACACTATATATGGGTGCTAAGAAGATTTGAAGGAATGAAGAAGGATGTGGGATCAGGCTCATCCTAGCTCACAAACTGTGTTTAAATATATGGGCTTGATCTGCACTGCTGTACTGTTGGCCAGGAGAACAGTTCTGCAGGCAGCTTTCAGTATGTCAGGGACTCCTCAGTGACACCAGGGTAGGCTGAGGAATCTTTCCTGGGACCCCCAGTGATTACCAAACAGGGTTTACCATTTAATTTTGCTACATATGTTCAGGATTGAAATATATCCTCAGTGGAGGACTTCACCTCACACAATGGGAAGCAAATAAATAACCCTTCTCTGAAGAGATGCTGAGAACATTTTGAAAAGGAAGTTTGCTTATTTTTTGCATCAAGAGTATCAAAGAGATTCTCTAGACAGATCTGACTGTATCTTAGTTATCTTTGCAATGAAATCCCTCCTTAGCCTTTCCCCAACACACATTCCTGTGTAATATGTACGTGAATCTCAGAAACAGCTGGAGTATGCCTTACCCAGAATCTAATCCTAGTGAGGTAGAGAGGCCAGATGGTCTCACTTTCCAAATGAAAACTTTCAGACAATCTTTAAACTAAGCAAAGATTTTATTAACATTGATGGCTGGATGTAGTATAATACACAGAGAAGATTAATTAGAAACCGTAATTAAATGTAACAGTGTAAAAGAACCAGAGCACTATTTGGCATCAAACCACCTTTTAAGATTCTTGTTGGAATCTGGAGTCCTCAGCATGGCTGAGCTGCAAAGCGAACAACAGAAAAGCAGAAACAATGAGATTTACTAGAAGGTGCCAAACTCAATTCTACATGCAATCGTTTCCTATATTTTTTTATAGAATCATAAGAGGGCTGAAAGGAACCTTTAGAGGTCATCTAGTTCAACCCCCTACCCCAAGGCAAGATCAACTATACCTAAATCATTCCTGACAGATGTTTGTCTAACCTGTTCTTATAAAGCTCCAATCACAGAGATTCTAAAACATCCCTAGGCAATCTATTCTGGTGTTTAACTATTCTTGTTGTTTGAAAGTTTTTCCTAATGGTTAACTCTGAACCAACACTGCTCCAGTCTAATCTTGCTACTTTTTTCTTCTATAGACCAAGGACATGGAGAAAAGTTAATTTTCTTTTTTTTTTTGTTTCCAATCAGATGCCTTTTACAAATGGAAAGATTACTCCTATGTATCCCTGCAATTAAAAAAAAAATTAGACTGAAGAACCTCAGTTCTTTCATTCTGTTGCCATTTAGACTTCTGACCCTTTGGTTTCCCTTTGTTAGGACCACATCTCTCTCAAGCACGGCAGTGGAAACCGAACATTGCAGCTGCTCCCTTAGCACCTGCAGAATGAAAGGCCTGTTATCACATGTGTTAAGGACAGCATTTCTTGTTTTGTGCTAAATTCACATTTTTTTCTACACAGCTCATTTCCAGTTTGCTTTTAATAAAAGTTGACTGACTATATGGAAGAAGGGATTTCTTCGTTGTTTTTACTGCAGACAATTGCAGAAAAAGAGTATTTATTTGCATGAAGATGTGATCATGTCCCCCAAGCAAATGAGGTGAAAGAGTCAGTTTTCTTCAGCCTGTTAGAGGAACGCACATCTGGAAGGAATATTTTAATTCTCAGACATATGGAGTGGGGAGCTTGAGGATATGAGCGTCACACATCACTTCTCCCTTTAAATTCTGTGCTCGTATCTCTGGTGCACAGCAGGAATTCTTGCAGATCGTGGACAGTAACCAAGGAAGTGTTGCCCTGTTTTTACAACATCCTGACCTCTAGGCTGTTACTTGGTTGATTAGTTGGCAATACAACCCTACAAGTTTGTACCATCTTACTGAAACCACTTTGGATCATAGAGGTGAACAGCATACTGAGGAAAAGCAACTGCAGGTGGCCTATGGCACAGAGAAGGACTTCCAGGAGCCTTCTCCTGATCCCATGGATCAAGTAGGCTCCCATTCCAGCTCCATTGGAAAATGCTGTAGTGAAGCGTTGTAGAGAAGCACAGGAAGAGGCATCTGGACCCCCTCTGTTGTGAAGGTTTGCTGAGACAAACACACACATGCTTATGGCTCACAGAAAGGGGAACAGATGTGCAGATTCAAGGAAATTTATCCCCCCCAAATGCTGCAGTCACAACTAAAGAAGAAGTAAAAATAGATGCAGTTGTGGGAGCAGCAGCGATGGCAAGGACTAATGCTGAGAGGGTGCAGAGAGAGAGAGGAAAGGACAACTTATCACAGAAACAAGGATAAGCGAGGAGGGCATTAATTATGGACTGCCCTGAATAGTGACAGCACCCAAACTGCCTCCCTTAACAAGTTTCCTCTTTTGTAGTTTCCCAGCATCAGCTGCATACCACCCTTTCCCACTACCAGTGTGCAGCACATATGGCTGCCTTGCAAGAATCACACAAATCATCCAGTAAGTTCATTTTTATAAGTAGCTTCTGCTTAATTAAGGGATGCATCATGCTTCATCAATCAGCTTCTGTGCGTGCAAGTTGGTCTCAGCCACTCTGCTGATGCAAACTCCAAGCAGTTCTTGTGCTGTAGGCAAGAGGCTGGTTAGCCTGAATTTGGGCAGCCAGGGGCAGAGCTCTATCCCTGATCATGAGAGGGAAGTTTCATACCACAGCTAAGGCAATAGGAGATCCACAGTGACTTTCTGCTGTTATGCACTGACAGATTGAAGCACAAATGGGAAGAAAAATATTAGAGTTAAGACAGTGAAAAGCGTAACTACAGATTGAAAGCTTTGGTTTGTTTATAAATACAAAGCATTTTTAGCTTTCTGTTTTTTAAGAAGCCAGGTAAAGCAGTTTCTAGAGTCACCACTGATTTATGCTGGTGCATTTTAGTGCTGTAGAAGAAATTCCTGAAGATGAACAAATCAGGCAGGTGTGTCCAAGAAAGCACAGTGCAGTGCAGTGCCAAACAGAGATGTCATGGACAGAGTATGGCTTTGATCCCCAGATTAGGCACATGAACCTACACTGGAGTATATGCACCTAAAAGTGCTAGGTCCAACTAGCCTGGGGTTGGCTTGGGACCTCTTCCTGGAGCTGCACAGTGAGATGTGTGTGTAATTACAGATAATCACATTCTCCAGTCTCTCTGTTAATGCTAAAAAGGGCTGCCTGTTATCACCAGGCCATTACTGGCTCTGGGATAATGCTCATAGCAGCAACTCAGTGAATTGCTTTTAATTTGCTTAATAACAGTAAAGGCGTAATTGGTTAGATTGCAGTTCAGCTTTTCCATTGCAACCTCATTCATGGCCTCAGGTACACTTGCCTTGGATTTCTCCTGTGCAGGAAAGATAAATTCTGATGAATTATACCAAACTCCATCATAGTTTTGCTGCTTGAAAGATTCATTAAGAAGTGGAACCTACCAAAACCCAAATCACTTACAGCCAAAATCAAATTTGGCTTCAGTATTCTGATATGAAAACCTGTGCATTAACCCACCTGGTTACCTAACTCTCAAATGCCTCCTTTCAATAACATGTTTAGTGAATGTAAGTAACACCATAACATACATGTAAGATGCTTCACATCAAGAGACACGGGTCATCATTTTCCTCTGCAATTTTCGTGGTAGCTTATCCTTTACATATATTATTATTATTTTTATGATAGCTATTAAAAGCCCTCTGATGCTCTATGGATTGCTAGTGAAATAGTCTATGGACAGTATATATGTTTTTTAATAGTGCAATTAAGGTCGATCAGACAGTTCTACTATATTATTATATACATCTCTGCAATTAGTATATTGTAAGTGCCCACAAAAGGTTTATGTGATTTTTACACCTGCAATCCCCCACTACACACCTCTGTAAGTAGATTTTCCAGTGGCTATGAATTTCCAGTGGCTGTTCTAGCTGCCTGATAAAAGCAAACCTGTGTGAAACATACAATTATATCTCATACTATTCCACGTCCTCAAGCTCAAGTGAAAGAGCTTTTAAAGCTATATTAAAGAAAATAAAAGAAAAAGATCAATAAGCACATGATTGTTTCATCATCTGTAAGTTACAAAACTGGGACCATTCAACAATCTTTAGGAATAGCTTGGCACTACACAGACTTGACCTGAGCACACTTCCCAAATGTGTGATTACAAGGGACCCTTCCCACAAGCTTGTTGCAGTCAAAAGCGAAGATACACTTTCCACCCTAGTTCTCTTCCTTAAATTTCCTAACCTATGAGGTGGAGGAAAAGCAGAGAAATGAAGTTACAGACTGCGGAAGACAGGCCAAAAATACCTCATGTAAGTTCCTTCCATCTGCTTGATTCACTTATCACAGTGGGCGTGGGAAAACAACTAGGGGATTTATAAGCAATCCTGCCCAAGTGCAGCCAGGTTTCTGGGAAGTAGGTGAGGTTTCAATGGCATCAAAAAACTTTCACAGAGAGTATTCTGACCTTGCAGAAATTTTTGGGAGTTTTGGGAGTGGATTGGTACTGTGGCAAACGTACAGAACAGAAATTTCAGGAAGATTTTTTTTTCTCCTTATACCTCTCCTGTACATGTCTCCTTGAACGCCCTATAAGTCACTTTATTGATTTTGTTACAAATGCATGCTCAGAAGAAAACTAAAGCTCTCAGAGGGGCTCCCCCAAAATATGCATGAATTCTGATTTTGACCAAGTACTGTACCTGAAATGCATCTCCCCCTTATCAACAAACAGATCATTAGGTAAATCCTGCAAAGGAATCATTCACAACTCCATGATGTCAGTGCACATTAAGGACTCTACTTTCACGTAGTTTTTCATTATTAGGCCTTTCTGCTGAAACATGACTAATCTAATCCAGGGAAAAGAGGAAACCTCTGGCGTCAAATCTATGTTCCCAAATGACTGACTGATGCATTTTGCCAGGGAATCATGCTCGACATGTAGGGATGGAGAACAAGTCCCTGTAATCTATGGCTTACTAGCTGTTTCTAAGTGATTCTGGCTGTGTCGATAGATTTGTTCACAGCTCTAATTGTGTTAATGAATTGAACATAATTAAACTTACAGCATGTCACAAGCTTCCTCTGGCAACTCTTGTAGGTTTCTTAAGTACCAGTTCATCAGCAACCATACTGCAACTGATTAGGTAACTACAGAACCAGCCAGAACAGTTAAGTAACAAAACAGGAAATAAATATAAGACCAGACCTTAATATCACTGTTCATTCAATTTATTGCATGAGAAGCAAGGAACTTGGATTGTAAAGGTAGAATTGCCCAGGGTTTTTTTTTTTGGGGGGGGTACCTCTTGAGAAGCATCCAGCTCAAGCTGTACCAATATTAATAAAAAGTGCTTTCATAAAAGAATCTATATTTTTGTTTATGCAGAAACCTCAAGTCAAATCCGGTTATGGTGACTAGCATACATCATTTTCATAACATTCCACAAAGCAAAACTCATCTGAATTCTGAATTTTTTTCTTAAAATCCAACTTTCCCGTGGCTTGCAAAATTGAATATGAGGATTATGCAAAATGTACTTCCTTCAAAATAGTATGAGGTGCAGCAATTTAGCTGGGATGATAAATAACTTATTGCTCATGTATACACAGCTGGGAGTAACAAATCCTGTTGTCGGCCTCCACTGAGGTTTTGGGAGTCATTCTCTTTTTGGCTACTGTACTTCTAAATATTTAAAGAATTGTAATAATTCATGCATTTTTCAAGCTATTTTGTTTTGATCTGTCTTGGGTATTAGCCCTTTAGTCAAATCTCAGACAGTAAAAATATTTTATATTTTTCATCCTAGAACTTCTATTTCCTCCTTGCTGCACATAGAAACATTTACAATCAATAATCGGGCAATGTTAACAAATAGCAAAATATTATTAATTCCTTTCAAAGTTATGTCATCAATAAAAATCTATCATTAAACTTGTATCTTATCATGTTTTTCTTTATGTGAACACAGCTGCTGAACACAGCATGTAGAGAATCTATTTTTCATTTAAAATGTAAGTAAGAAGCAGTGACTATTCACAATTTACTGGTAATATTCTCATTGTTGAAGGAGCTATATGGAATCTATAATACTAGTAGAAAAAAAAAAGAGCATACATGTGTTATTTTTTTAAACAATAGGCTCTCTCTATGAAATAATTGATTCTGGTTCAGTGTTTTTATAATAACACAAAGTGTTGTAGGAATTACTGATGGTGCAGAACATTATCAGGTGCACACAGCATGATGCCTTGCACTGTTTTCACGATGTAATTTTTGAAGAAACTCCAGCAAACTAAACCCTTTTGATGCAGCACTAGATAACAATATGGAACAAATAAAATGATCTAGGAGAAATGTTGCCTCCAGCACAAATGACTGAATCTCATTAATATCCATGCACTTATCTGCAGACCACGAAAAATGCATCTCTATGCATTAGCTAGCACAGATTCCTCTATGCAGTGTTGCCTTTAGGTTGTGTAGACATCCATAGAGTATTTTCTGATTAAATTAACCTATGTCAGGTTCTTAAGGCAATGTTTTTCTTTCTTGTGCATTTGTATCCAACCTGAGGGTGAGCCTTATTTTCAGCGTCTGTCTTAATATAAATTTTGTGGTGATCCTCAGCAAAAAGAATTTCTGCTTTAAAAATTTTCTTTATTGCATTTAATTGCTTTGTAGACCACATAGTGGCAAACTTCCAATGCATCTTAGCCTTTTTCCCAGGACTGGGAGAAGGCTGGCTAACATCTTAAGTAAGTAGATAAGCACAACACAATCAAACCTGTAGGATACACATGTACCATGTATGTGTCAGAGATGTTTGTGTGATAAATTACACAGACCATGTGGTAAATTGCAGTTTGTGCTTTTGACTGCCTCATCTACCCTCTGCTTACTAATCCATCTCCACTGAGACCACTTCTATCATTTAAAAGATCTGATCAACATCAAATAGCTCCCTTAAAAAAACCACAAAACAACTTGACACTGTACATAAAGCAGGTTTGTCTAACCGTAGTAAATGCTGGATATGTCAGCAACCTTCAGCTAACCTATTAAATGTCATTTTAAAGGACCATAAATGGCAAAAAAGAGTGGAACAATACAAGAAAAAGGCCTTCCCATAGCTCTTAACAGGGATCTTACTGTCCCTGGAAAAATCTGTATGATGGGACTGAGAGGAGAGGTAAGGCTTGCAGCATAATCCAAAAATAGTACTCTGTACTAAAAAAGAAAATCCAAAGCCTAAACAAAAAAGAATGACAACAAAAACAGAAAAAAGGGGGGGAAACCCCTTCCCTACTCACCAGAACAGTTCTATGAACTCTCCAAGCTCTAAACCAGAAAAATAATCTGACATCTGATGCAATATTGAGACTAATACACTAATTTCATATGGTTAGATTAATCCATTAATCACTGCTAAAGATAATTGTGTAGGTACCTAAATTAGCTGAATCTTTTTTTATGAGAAGCAAAGAAGAATAAAAGGCTTTATGACACTAAAAGTAATTCCTGTGGCTGATAATTAGCATTGTGTTTAAACACTCATCCCTACGCTGCTACTTCCCTTGAAAAAAGCAGAGCAACGTCCCCATCTTCACTGAACACGGTATTAGCACCTCGGAATTGCACCGCTCCAGAGCCCAGACTTAATTAAATAACAAGGTTAGGATCAGACAATATATCAAGGTTATAAACTGGAGCACTAACCTTCTGGAGGGGAGATATTCTCAGCTTTCTGAAGGAAACAGGGGCTCATGTCTATATTTGGAAGATCCTGAGAGAACAAACTTTAGCATCAGCATAAATAAAGTACAGAGAAGGTAATTTAGGTACTGTTAGTCTCTTTCTGCCTGTGCCGTGGCTCAGGACTGGAGTTCCTGTGCTGCCACAGATAATAAGAGCATCAAAATGAAATAAGGCTGATTTCCAGAAGTTTTGGGTCAGGCCCTGAACAACATAGGTTCCCTAGGAAGGAACTTCACCTGAGCTTCAGCTTCTGCTCAGAGTCCTTTCTGCCTTCTCTCTGCTCAACACTGCATTTCATTGAGTTCTGTGGAGCTGACAGCATCTGGCTCCAGAGACCAAGGACTTCTCTTAGATGTACTGCAGATACTCTAAAAATGTGCATCTCCACAAGAAAGAAGATGAATGTAGGCCAATACTAAACAGGAAGGGAGAACTGTCTTTTCTCCAAAATATCTATACCAGCAGCACATTGCCTTTTAGGGCAGTGAGGTCTGTTCTTAGAGGAAGGTGCTGTATAGAGCCGGCAGAGGCTTTCTCTGCATGGAGAGACTCAAAGGATTAGACTGTAAGTGCTTAACTGTAAGAGGGGAGATTGTCCGGAGTACTAACCCTGTTGGTCTGATAAGAACCAGGAAATACTACAAATTAGACAAGTAATCAATAGCAATCAGACTTTGAAGAGAACAAAATAGAATAAAACCCTCAAACTCATTTAATTGTCTTCCTGGAAAGCTTCACTCTGTTCCAAATTATGAAACAGCTTGTTAAAGTTTGGTAAAAAATATTCTTTGACTGTGATGGTTTTTCTAAATAGAAGATAAAGCATCATTATTAAATTTTCATGCAAACTGCTATGCATGGAGTAACTCACTCTGAAAGAACTAATATATTTTCAAAGTCAATATTTGAAAGGTTAGTAGCACTTCACTGAAACAAAGGTTGAAAGGTCTGAAGACACAAAGTGAAAGCTTGGCTAAACAACAAGTAAGGATGAGCTAATGGTGTGCAATGGTCGGCAGGGTGGATAAACCAGAAGGAATAAAGAATTATAGATAAGTACAGTAAAGTGCAGCAAGGACTACTGGAATGAAAATAAGAAATGGAAAATTTAGACCAGGCACATCAGGAAAAAAAAAAAAATTGGAAAAATCTGTTACATGGCCACACAGCCTCTCAAGAGTTAGGATGGAATTGCTGAAATTCTCTGAAATAGCTAAAATGAACCTTCATACAATAGAATAGACCATGGTGGCAAAAGCAAAGTGAGGATTGATGCTGAGGAGTGGTGTCAACCTATGGTCACCTGCTTACATGACTTCATTGCAATGTCCAGACACTGCAGTGAAAGCCCCAAAATGTAGGTGGGAGGTACAGAACAAGAAGATGAAAGAAAAAAATCCTAATTTATGTAGTTTTTGTGCCTGTATACATATTAAAAAAACCCCAAAATTGAAATTCCTTCATAATCCTCTGAACAATATGTGAATTATACAAATGTGGCCCCTAACTAGCCCATAGGGGCAGAAATTCCACAAATAACTGCTTTTAGTTCTACATCAGTAAGTTTCCAGGCTGAAACTGGGTCTCTGGCAAACCAAATTTCATGACATTCAGATCAATTTTTTTCTTTTCTGAAAGATCTCATATTCTTTATGTGCACCCAGGCTGAGGTAACTGCCTCATGTCATTTTTTGTTGGGAAAAAGGTCTTGTCAACGTAGGATTCCTTTATAACCAAACTTTAGAAAACACTTTTTCAATGCGTACATATAGTAAGTTTGCTTTATGACCAAAGCTTTTTCCCTTTTGCTAGTAACATTTGCTCATTCCAATTTACTCATTCAAGTTCTGCCACTGAAAACCATATGCCAATAAATAGAATACCTGTGGATACCTCAGCTAATAGTGCTGCTAGCCATGCACAGCATTGTAACTTTTTAAGAATAGCCATTTGGGCTCAGACACACAGAATAGCTGCTAAGAAAGAACTCCGCTGGACCCAGAGATTGCAGTTATTGGGGAGCTGATTGAAAGAACTGAAACTGTTTTGAGCCTGGCACAGTAGTAAGAGCTGAAGATATGAAGGAGGAAGGATAATACTGTAAGGGATGACTTTTCAGCTCTGTGGTGGCTTTATGTGGGGTTACGTGCAGGAGCATCTTATTCCTTTTGCAAATAGGGAAATACTTCGAGTTGAGACTTCCATCACCTGAGTCTAACACTCAGGACATGTTCCCAAGGAACATGCTCACATATCTACACACACAGCTATGGAAGCTGCTGAGGAAAACTTGTCCCTGCCCAGTTCAAGAAGCCTTATAGGCAAAATGCAGAACAGGCAGAACTGCAGTTTGCCCTTTTGACTACCTGAAAAAGAAGTCACCAGCATTTTTGAGAAGACGTCTCCAGCATTGTTTATTGAAGAAGAGTCACCAGCATTGTTCTTCAGTCAGGAGGCCAACCCCATTTGAACAACATCTTGGAACTGGAAACAAAAACAAAAACAAAAACAAGGTCAAAAGGGACTGACAGTGCTGCCAGCCAAGGTGGTTCTTTGATTTCTGCTTCTCCTGTGGAGACAGAAAAATGTGGCTTTGAACCGGTATGGAGCTAGAAATCATAGGCATCTGATGACTGGCTATTTTCATATCTGCCAACAGGATTTTAATACTGAATTTTTATTTAATACCCCTTTCTTAGTAACTGGAACTCTAATACCACTGCTATTTTGATATCAGGGTACTTTATGATCTCACATAATGATTGAATCAGTCTGAAGTTAACTATAATTCCTGATTCTAGCTCCTTATGTGCCCTGATGTTATAATCTGTGAACAGCAGTATAGTTGTATTTCTTGTCCAAGGTTTTTAAAGTATTGTATGGTCTTTCTTTGGTTGAAAAAAGAATCAAACACCAATATATAAGTCAAGCAAGTTACCATATAAGAAAAAAACCTAGTAATTAATATTATTTAAAAAATTGTATTTAATTAGTTTGAAAAGGTACACATTTATGGCAAAATCACCCTGCTTCTTTTCAAACAGTAATACTTGATCTAATATTGAGTACATTATTATTACTAGACTGGAACTAACAGCATCACATCACTTTTGGGTAATTGTGGGACTGGTATTACGTATTCCATTGCACTTTGAGAATAGAAACACTCCCAGCTTGTTTGCACCAAAGTATATTTATCCTTTATACTGCTGTTCAGGAAGGATCTCTTCATAGAGACTGGTGATTATCCTTCAACTTAAAAATTATTATCCCTTACTTTTATGGAACCGAACGCACATCTGAAATGAACCTGACACCTCTCTGCTCTTTAATGATCTTTCTCAATTATTTTAAGAATGAAGTCTACCACTAGAAAAATTACAAAATATAGAATTCTCCCACTCCCAGGTTTACTTTGATTCTGTGCAAATTTACCAGAATGAAAAGATTACATCTTTAGCAATCAGTTGAAAAAAAAGTACATTGAGGTTTTTAAAATTAAAATATTTCTTTTGACGAAGGGATTAGCCTAAGTTTGCACACTCAGTGTAATTAGTGCATATGGTCCAGCTGTGAAGAAATAGCTGAGGACTTCTAACTTATTATTAATTAGGCTCATTAAAATGCAAGTAAGAGAACGATGCCTAGATAAACAATACCTTATGTCATAAAGTCATTACTTGACAAGAGCTAGTCTTGCTAACAGAAGTCATTACTGATATTTTAAAGGAGGATATTTTTTTTTTAGACTCCATGGGTGCCAGTTAACTACTTTTGACTGACATCAAGGACAGACATGCAAAGCTGTAAGGAGCCAGCCGTACAGCACAGCAATTCTTTTCACATCATTTCAAAATATGTCTGGCTGAGGTCAAAGGTTGACAACCAAATGACAGGCCTTCTTCAATTGCTGTGGTGTCACAGCAGGAGTGTGTCAGAGAAATTTTCCTTGGCCCCTCTGTGAATTTTTACATGTTCACATTTCTTTCCTTGTCTTGTAAGTGGGACAGGATTGGCAGATTTGTGATTAACACCTCAGAAGAAGCGTAGACACCATCCCAGGTTGGGAGCTCATGGTAACTGCAGCTAATAATCAAAAGGTTCTCCTTCCACATTAGCAAAGTACAAGAGACCAGCCTTTTATTTGTGTTAATTTGTGTTGGAAAAGGGATGTGAGATTAGCAAGGGCTTTAGCTGTGCACATTAGTAGGACTTGCTGCATTTCTCACTATCAGCACATCTCCCAATGATATTGGTGTAATGAGAATTGTCCTTCAGACAAAGACAAAAAGAAGATCTATGCATTAAATACCAATAAACCAGACACCAAACTGCTTTCACAGTTTTATCAATGCTTCCCTTTCTTTAAAGTCCATAGATGCTAACTTACAAATAGCTCCACGGAAGCAGCCTCCGCTGAAAATGCATCAAAAGCTGCTATTGACGGGTGTTGAAATGAGGGCCTGCCTTTAACACAGGGTCAATTGATAAGTGACTGACCCAGACTTTTGACTGACATGAAGAGCTGTCAGGCAAGGTGCATCATTCTAAGTGGTGAGCAAGCACTGAAGAGATCTGAGCCACTGCTATGTTTGGTAAAATAACTTGTGATAGAAGAAGAGGTGAGAACCAGACTACAATAAAGTAAGAAATCAAGGAAGGTTATTTTACTTGGATCTGGACAAGACTGACGTAATAGAGACTTCCCATTGTCTGTTTACCAGCCTTGTAAAACATTCTGTCTGATGAATAAGTAAAAAAAAATTATCTGAGAACCACTGTAGATGCACTCTTGGCAAGAGTTATGCTGTATTTCAAAAGCAAAACCTGCTTTGCTCTAACCACTGGAAACTCCCATGAACTTGAAAATATTTCGTCCCAGTTTGATGGCATCTGTTTTCACTTCAGAGTAAAGGGAAAGCAACAAAATCTAGACAAGACCATATTGGCTCATTCTGCCTTTGTTTACTTTTTAAGTGCAGGTGGAGAAAAGTGATAGGACAGAACAGATAACAAAGTACAATATGCTTGAAGATTAAAGCAAGGAATTAGCTAAAGCTGAAGATATCCTAAAACCTGGCAATTAGTGAAAAGCAAGTGAAATTATACTCAAACCACATAATACATGTTTATGTTTAAATTCTCAACATATGAGGGAAAATCTTAATCTGATCAACTGTAATTGAGTATCTTCTCCCCACTCTAACTTTAGTACATATTTCCATTGCCTACAGAGTACAGGTAAGATTTACATATGAACAAAGTGGGAAAAGCACCTTCATCCTCAAGAACCTAGAAAAATGCCACAAACCTGACAGTTCCTGAAATGTACCCTCTTTTTCAAGCTGGTCCATTGTATGGCCAGACCCTCCCGCTGTCTCTTTGACAATGCGAGCATGCAACCTGATAGCACATAACATGTGGCTGCTATAAAATCTGTGGTCTAATAGGTGTCTATAGGTCACAACCTGTATGCTGACAAAGCACAGGCAGTTGCTCATGGAATTATTACCTAATGGGTGTACCCCGGCTCACATTAGACCACGTGCAGAACACTCTGTCTTGTCTTGGTGGCCCTCAGCTCAAGACTCCATGACCTGTAAACCAGCCTTGGGTGGAAAACCTAGATTGTTGCTATGTATATGAAACAGATGACAAAAATACCTGTGAGGAAACTCAGTCTTTCAATGGGGTCAAGAGAAAGTGCAGCTTCACTGGCTGCTCACCAGCCACCTGGCCTGAAGATGCCATGAGTGACCAAATCAGTTCTGGTAGATGGGACTTTTTTTTTTTTTGCATAGCTAATCCTGTGTTTTCATGAAGAGTTTAATGTGAGCATTTGGTTTGGTGTAAGTCTGTAATAGAGTCCAGTTGTGACTAATATTTTAGAAAAAAAATCTACTTTCCAAGACTATTCCACAATATTGTCTCAAAAGAAGTTATTTACATACACAAGCTAATTCATAATCTTACCTGAGAAAATATGTGCATGCATAAAGTAAATATACTTTAAATTTTCTCTTTCGGAATGCCTTTTTTCTAAGTATTTTAACTCTTCATCTAGGTAGTGCTGTTCTGGAATTGTCTTAAAGAGCTGTGTTAAAGATCCAAGGACCCTTTGTCATTGGAGAGTAATTAAGACAAAGAAACTACACTAGAGTGTGAAAAGCCAGCTTCCCTGTATGCTTTAGAAACAATTGTATTCTATATAAACATAAATGCAGTAAATAATTGTTTACCTGAATGAACAACAGTAAAAAGAAAAGAAGCAGTGACTGGCCTCAGAACAACACTCCAGCATGTTCAGATGTGTTCCCTGTACTGTGGGAAACACTTCAGCAAATACTTTGAAACACATTCAGGAAGGTTAAGAGGAGATGAGGATCGCTGAGCACCTGGGACGAGCCCTGACTGAGCAAACACCGGAATAATTAGGAACAGTTGTGCTGTGGCAAAGGCGCGATGGGCGACCAGGCCAGCCTGGCCAGACACGGCCATCATGCAGCTCCTGCACGCTGCAGCAGCGCCCGGCTGCACCCCAAGCTGGCTGCTGGCCCTGGGCAGCTCAACCACCCTTGTGTCCTCTCCCGGTGTCTGCAGGGACACAGGCCGGATGTCTTGGCTTGGTGAGGCGGTGGTGGTGTGGGCTGAGGGGCCCAGGAGAGCCAGATGCCCGTCAGGCCTCTGCCCGGGTCGCGAGGCCCCAGCAGCCGGCAGGAGATGCCTTGCCCTCCATTTCAATGCTGCGAGCATCCTCCGTGACCTTCCCTCTCCCTACCCAGCACACGCTGACACATCCAGCCTAAATTTGCGTCTCACATCACCTCAGGATACTCATGGCTAATTTCATTATTTTGGAGAGAAAATGCAAATGAAGCCAGACAGCTGGTGCTTTCCTTGTGGCGAGGAGTGATGGAGGGGCCTGAGGCCTACCTCATCAGAGGCTCTCATACCCGTCTGCTCAGACAGGCCCTGGCGGGAGGAGAGCGGGGAGGCTGTGGGAGCAGCGGGAACAGATGGCAGGGAAGGTAGGAAGATGGAGAAGCGAGGCCAGAGCCATTCGGTGGAAGAGGCAGTGTCAGTTACCTGTGGGCTGAGGCAGCCTCACAGGACACTTCGGCATCTTGTTTTCAATTTGGCGGGGATATGAAAGGTGGTGGCCGGTAAGGTGTTGCACAGTGGCCTTGGATCCAGGATATTTTAAGGTCTGCTTTAAACCAGCAAGGACCTCAGTTTGCAGCTAGCCCTGGCCAATTGACTGATAACTCCTCCTGAAAACACCGTATCTAAACCCAGCAGGTCAGAGGTTGTTTTTTAATTCCCTTTTCAAAAGTAGGCAAAGACTTAGATAATATATTATATTCCCTAATACACAAGAAGAGGCAATTTAAAATCAATTCCTCCAATTATTCATGGAAGAAGGAAGGGAAAACAAAATCATGCCTGTAAAAAATCTGTCAGAACATTGTCTGATAAAGTACCTATACAAGAGGCCTGCAAGAGCAATGCAGCTCAGCACAGACTGCTCAGTGTTTCTCAGCAGTTCAGCCCAGCTTGTACCAACACATTCCACAGAAATATTCCCTGACACCTAAAAAGGAAATGACACCAGGGGCATCTTAGTTGGTAGGAGTTTTTATGTTATTTATTATTATTATTATTACTATTATTATTATTATTATTATTAATAGTAGTAGTAGTAGTAGTAGTAGTGGTGGTGGTGGTGGTGGTGGTGAAGTTGTTTCTGGAGAGGTCTGAAATCTTTCATTTGACATATCTGCAGCAAGTGTAGAATTTTTTAATACATTAATTGGAGAGGTAAGTGCTTTCCAGGGAGCAGATCTCTCCCACTCACTTTCTCTCCCTCTTTAGGTGGTATAGGTAGATCTTTTAAACGAAAGAATAGAAGAAAAATGGATTTGAAGAGGTTAAGTTGAATGAGCAGCATTTTCAAGCCTTAAGAAGGAGCTAGAAAATGCATGAAAATTAATTTCCTGAACATACATAGCCCTGTCCTCTGAAACATTTTAACAAATTAATTCCCAAGACTTCACATGTATCCTATGTCATAAACCTCCCCAACTACAAACCCCCTCTACATCTGTAACAGAATTCTCTCAGATTCTTCTGTGTAATAATTACTCAGATCTGGCTAGAAACTGTAATAAAATACCAATTGATTATAAAAGCAAATCACTGATTCATTAGGTGAGTAAGCAGAGGGTCATTATTATCACTGAAGCAGATTCACAGACTTCAGAGAAGATGACTGATGCTCTCCTCACAGACTCAATAACTGGTGTCTGCCACCACAACTAATAACACAGGATTCAAGAGACTTGGTTCCCAGTACTTTTAAGATACAGATCTGAAGTTATACTGCTACTGTAAATCTTGTGGCCATCAGTTCAGAGATACCCAGGCAAACACAAGCTTTAGATTCCATTCTGTGCAGGGTGCAAAGGGCTGTTAAGGGCTGCTGCTGTGGAACACCCTTCTTCCCTCCCTGTTCCTGACCCCTGATGTTCACTGACATCCATACAAAGCCTGTCAGCTTTACATCTACCTAATTTGTATTACTTGTCCATCTCTCCGATGGGAATATTCTTGTGGGTTATGTGTATCCTCCACTCCTCCAAGTCTCTTCCTCTATTTCTTTCCACACAAAGTTATCCAATACCTTTCCAACTTTCCTTCCTTCCAGTCAGCAATGTCGATAGGCACAAGGGCTCCTCCCCAGGACTCTGCCCACATTGTTTTCCTCTTAGATGCTGCGTCCCATGAATGTAAAAGGCTTTTCCTATTCCTCTCCAACCTTTCCAGTGTCCCTTCTTTTTTTCATACAAGGCTACAGTAAATCTTTCTCTCCTTCTCAGTCCCCATCTAAGTCTGCTGCCACCAGTTGTTCCACTCAGTTCTTCCCCTTGGTTCACTCTGATTCTGACTGACAGCCCCTTCTCTCTTCTCCTGCCATCTTTCTTCCTCTCACATTGCAGCATCCATGATGAAGGATCAGCTGAACAGCAGCTGTGTTTCCCTGTCTTAACATCTCCCATTTGCACATGTATTCTCCTCTCACCTCCCTCAGCATAAGGCTTGGGAGTTATCTTAATCCTTGCCTAACTTTTGCAGAAATTTAGGTTGATTCTCAGTCACAACAGAAGTTTTGTCTATGCCTTTTATATTTGCCAGTGGTTTGTCACATGGGCCCTTAGCCCAGTGTGACAGAATAAACCAAACTTTGTTATGTTTTCTGACATATGACTTCCTACCCAGACTTCCTTGTTTTCTCCCATTTGCTATTATCAGTTGTTCTATTGCATATCTTTGGCTTTATCTTCCACACAGCATAGATAGAAGACTGTGCCTAAGCCTTCGAGATACTTATTGCATAACATCTTCATGATATAGATTTTCATGTCAATCTATATAAAGATAACTTTTGGATGGTATCTGCTCACTTCATATACTGATTATTGCAACATTATTTTCTCTGTTGTGTCAGATTCATCACTTATGCTCACTTCCAGAATTTCTCCACAAATTATCCATCATCTCCTGATAAGTGGAAAGCTGAATCCCACATCTGATCAGTCTGAACTCCTGTCTTTCCTTACATATGCATATTTCACTGTCTATATATTTCTCATTTGCAGCAAGGACAGAAACACAATTAATAGATTTTGGATGTATGTACGCCATAAGCTCTTCTATGGGTTAAAAATGCTTTGTCCTTCAGGCTGTATTTCCATTTTGCTTTGTTTGTATCCACATTTTGTCTCTGCTTCCTATGTTGAGACTGAGATGCAAGAATTGGGAGAAGACTGTTTTAATCCATGCGTTCATGGATTAATGGATTCACAGCTCTTAAGTAAAACCAGCTCATACAAGCTATGCTAATGTAAAAATCAACCCCAAAAGGTGAACTCAGAGAAATTAGCAATTTTGCTCATGCATCTGTTTGTTGATAGAAGAAAAGTGTGGAAAATGTCAGAATCAGCCTCATCTTCTGGGTGGGTCACCCTCCACCATCTTAAAGACAAGTCCTTTGCATGAAATGCTACAAGTCTGCCTGAGAAACGGAGTGGGATTTTACATCTCAGATATAAGGGTCATCTTTGAGTCCCCCTTTCAGGAGCAATTATGAGTTACAATTCCATAGTCACTAAAAAAAGAGGAAGAACGACCAGCAAACAGTCTAAGGAATATATCTGGCAGGATTTAGTTATTTCATAGTATACTGACATGTTAAAATCATGTGAAACTGGAAGCAGTTTTGGGCAGAAGCATCAACAGAGTGGTAAATACTGCGGGAACTCTACTTGTAGACACAGGGGCATGTCATCTCCAAGCAGAAATGAGCTGCATTAGCAATCTCTCTGCCAGCTCCCAGTGAGGCTGGGGCACAGCTCAGCAAAGCCCTGTGCAAGAGACATTAGCTGAGGACTAGAAGTTTTTTAATCTGATCTGCTCTACACTTCCAGCTGTGCAAATAACACTCACACAGGACCATGCTGACAGATTTCCACTGCTTCTTGTTCTGGAGATAGCTTAACAGACTTGCTGTGACTGCACAGCCCTGAGTTGCAAGATGTAGCATAATATTGGACACTGAAGATTACAGCTCCCTAAGGAGTTGAGAAATTTTTTTTTTTTCCCAACAAAAGACAGCATGGCTACAAAATATTTTCTCTCTAAATGCCCTTGTTCAGGAATAGGGTCAAAATCACACTTGATAATCAAACAGGATTTTATTACTTGAGCAAAAAAATTATCTGTTAACATTCCTAAAATACATAGAATCTTCTTTTGTTTGGTTGGGGTTTTTTTTTGTTTTTTGTTTTTTTTTTTTTTTTTTTTTTTTTTTTGTTTTGGTTTTTTGTTTTTTTTTTTTTGTTTTTTTTTTTTTGTTTTTGTTTTTTGGGGTTTTTTGTTTGGTTTTTTTTGTTTGTTTGGTTAGTTGGTTTTTTGGGGTTTTTTTAAGTCGCAGAGACACTCTGACCATCAGCATTTACAACAACAGCAGTGCAGACATGTCAAGTTCAACATGTTTTCATTCTGTGTTCCTGAGCTCAGCAGTTAGACCATTCATTAATTTCCCCTTTCCTTCCACACACCGTCTGTGCACCTTATTTATATTCACCTGCTGCCACTTTAACACCCTGAAGAGGCACGCTTGCAGTGGCAGCAGCTTCACATTACTGCTGCTGGACCCCATGCTTTAGTCCCTTCTAGGACAACTCTTTCTGCCTAAGCCCTGACTTCTTTGAATCCCACACTGGCTGCACAGCCAACTTATATGACTTGCTTGAAATCTTCACCCTGCCCTGAGCTGGCTCCTCCAGTTTCTCCAGCACTGCACATCATTTTACCTTCTGATTTCACAGACCTGTCTTTATGTCAGGAAACAAACTATCCTGGCAGAGTCTTAGATAAAGGGTGCTATCTGTGAAATAGAAAATGGCCCTTCTCTTGAATCACAGAGCTGGTAACATTGTTTTCAAATCATGTTTCTTGCAGTCCCTCTTCTCCAGGCAGTGCTAAACATGCTGTTGACCATACAAAGAGCCTTTTAACTTGAAAAGAGAGGGGAAAAGAGGAGCTGATACACTGATCAGCTCTTGTTCTGTTTCCTTGAAGGTTCAGTAGAATCTACAGGCTCTGGAAAGATAGCTCTCCTCTTTCAAGAAAAGCCAAGTTTCAGTTTCTTTGACACTATGTGTAGCTAAAGCTCCAAAGGTAAAAGTCCAGCAATCTCACTGTTTTGGAGCAGGAGCACATGACATAAAATTAGAAAAGGGAACGGGCTGATCATGTATCTGCTGGTGCTTCTTAGCAGCAGCAGTCACTCCTGCTTGAGCCTGGGCTCAAATCCAGTTGGCAAGAATTATTGTTAGCAAATTCATGGACTTGAATATCACCCAAATGTTCAAAGATCAGGATAACATAACAATTTCTAGACATAATTTATTTTGTCAACAAGCCCCACCTTCAGAGAAGAGGCTGCAAACCCTATATGCAGCAGAAATACACAAATGGCAGTGTTTATTCATGTCAGCACTTTGGGATGCAGAAGAAGGAAATACATCATACATCCATGGCCACAGCCCCTTGGGCAGAAACTAGAAGTAATGGATTTAATGCATCACATATGACTACCCTCTTTGTTAGACTGTTGGGTATTCAGAGGGGGGGTCAGGCTGTTCTCAGCCTTCCCAGTGGTATATGAAGAGTGGTGAAAGCACACCAGGAGAGTAAATAATGTGTTGTTGTAGCCACATGTGTGCTGTGAGGTCTAGCTCAAAGTTCTGGCCTTTTTGCACCAGGAGACTGTGCAGACGGACTCCCCTAGTCAGTGAAGTAGAAATAAAAAGCCCATTCTCTTAAATGAAATAACTATTACTCCAGGCTCTGATATAGTAGTGTGCAATCAAAAGACTTCTTAAAATTGATGAAGTCCACAGATTAGATTGTATAGGTCACAGAAAAAAAGATTTCTTGTTAAAGGGCTCACAGTTATGAACATGATCAGAGTGTTACCTTCTATATAATAATTTAAATTTTGAAATTTAATTATGAAAGGGTGAAGCAGCACCACACAGTGTTATCTGTCACAGGATATTTGTGAAGAACAGAGAAAAAGTTTTTAAATACTTAGCTATTAAATAGCAGCTATAAGAATAGGTTCTGGTATTGCTTCCAGCTAAAGAGAAGAAAATCTTTGCCATTTAGGCAAGAGTGTATATACTGCAGGCACATGAGAGAGATCTAAATAGTAACAATGCTATGTTGGTTCTGAGTTTTGTGACATTTAAATTTTTATTTAAGTCAGAGATTGAATATTAATTTCTATTTTAATTATTTCTTTTGAGCTGCTTTGTAAGGAGGGTGTAATACATTGCAATGACTCATGCAGTATGGTATTGACTTACCTACAAAAGATTCCTGTGTATTGCTCATCTACCTGTACAAGTAACCAGTGAAGGAAGCAGAGAATTCAGACTACTTGAACAGTTTCCTTCTTCTCTAACTGTGGACCACAATGCACATACCATCTAGCAAAGAGTGAACTAACTTTAGCTGTATTAGAAACCCCACAGAATTTGGTTGAACCACTTGTATGCTAATCACTTAGCCATGTTTTAATACCAGGTTGTAATGAGACATCAGTTATTACCCTCATACACGGGGCTCAAGGAAAGGAAAATACAATGGAAGACAAGCATCTTAATTTACAAGGCAATTAGTTGGTTTTCACCTAAACCAACTAAGAATTCCTAGTGTTAGATGCAAACTTTGTGTATCAAGTCATACACATTGAACTCATCCACCTGTCCAGAGCCATAGTACATCAAGAGTCAAGACAGAGATGCTTTCCTACAGAGGAAAGAGGTTACTGACTCTGGACATAATTTTGTCTCCCCTGTCAGAGATCATTTTCACAGAGAAGCCAATGGTCTGCAGAGGGGAAAGGAGGACTTTGAGAACCTGCTGCTGTTTGAACTGATAACAGCATTGAAATGCTGAAAAAGAGAGAATGGATGGGTGACATTGGTCACAGAAGGTGAAATAGTGAGGTCACTTGAGTTAGATGGATCATGGAGAGTAGATCTGCACTTTGTCCTTTGTCCTCTCCAAGGTATTATTCAAATATAATTCCTCTGTACATTGTGTCACATTTGTTAAGATTTTAAAAGTGGTGCTTTTGAGCATTAGCCTAGGAGAAATTATCCTGACCAATACAGACAGGTATTTCCATAAGACATATTGTTATTTTAATATAATGTAAATACTGGCAATTGTGAATTATCCACTAGAGTGACTTTTATTGTATTTTACAATTTATGCCCAATATACAGATGATTTAGGTAACAGCTTTGCTAACTGGACTAAGACTGTATTCTCAAAATATTAATTTTAGAATATTAAATCTGCTCCTTTAATCAGGACTGTGCTTTCCCATTTTTGACAAAAATACAGCCAGAAACAGACTCCTTCATATCTGTAGAGTTTAGCACAAGCTCAGATACCTTACAGTGGTTTCAGTTTAATTTCCACTATATTACTTTATGTCATGTCAAAATTTACAGAACGTACTATAAGAGACTATTTAGACACTGTAAGGATTCAGCATTACTTCCATAGAAGTAAATAACAAGAAAGCAACAGACCACTAATTAATTTCCCAAATGTACAGCATACAAATGCTTAAAAATAAAATAACAGAGAAGAATAAAGAACAGGAGATCAGGTGTATCTTACCATATATATCAAATCTTTCTTTGGAGATGAAGGATGATTCAATTGAAGGATTCAATAAAAGACTAAAATAATATCAATTTTTAAAAGCATTTAAAATACATCTAGAAACACAAGATTTCATCCAGAAACCCCTCAAGCATTGCTCTGTGTTCAGCATATACAGCAACAAAACAATATTAATATCTATTTGAAATTAAATTTCTCTGAATTCCTTTCACCACAACTCTGGTCTCTAAAAATCTTCATTCTGATCTGACTGCTGTACAAAAACTGTGATTTGATATCTCATTCATAGCCCAGCTGTGCAGGAGCTCTGTTTAGTGCAAAGCTTTGCAAAAAGGAAAAAAAAATATCTTATTTGACCATGAACTTTAGATGATCTAGTTAGCGTTACTGTCAAGCATCCCGCGGTCTTTTTGAAAAGCAGGACTTGTCCATGTTGCCCTCTGGCCAACTTCAGTGGGATTGAAGCACTAGCGAGAGCCATCAAACTGCCTGACAGCTTGTCACCAGTGAGACTCCATTAATTTACACACATTTTCCACTGTTTGGCATTTACCATGATAACTCTTTTCTTTCCAAGCAGCTCCTGTTTGCATTTAACACTCGGGTTAATTTTCATCAGAGTTTAAATTTAGCCATCAGTTATTTCAGGGGAGCTGTCAGCCAACATATGGAGGAAAAAAAATCCGTCTGAATTTATAATAAAGTGAAATCTGTTGAATGTGAAACAAAAAGCAACTGCAATATACTGCAAGGCCCCGATGGGGGGACCAGGGTCAGCAAAGAATAGCAGAGTGGATTAGTTGCTCTATTCACCAGAGTGGCACCTGAGCACCTCAGGAGCTTCTTGATATATCAAAAAATGATGGAAAGACACAGTTCAATTTGTCCCCTTTTTATAAAGGGTAATTAACCTGTCAGTCTTGCTACTTTAACAACTTCATTTAATTGGAGTAGAAATGGGTACAGGGAGACCCTGTCTTTTTCCAAAATGAGCACAGGGCACTTGTTTAAATCATTGAACAACCACCTTCTTCCATCTTCTTCTCCCTTAGAATAACATGATGTTATTTTAGGGTTTTTTAGGTGAAATTGAGCACTCTTCCTTAAAATATAGCACTAAGCTTGCTTTCACGTGGCCAACACTAGGAATCATCTTAATTCCAAAGGATGAAAATAATCAGGCATGTAAACAAGGAAAACTGCACCAGTTAAAGTTGGTGCTTACAGGGTTGCTGTAACAGTTCCAGCATACCATGATCCTTCTCAAAGGCGAGATGACTTTCCCAGGTAAGAAGGAAAGAAACAAAGTCCCCCTTTCTTCTGGAAAATTATAAACTTTACAATTTGTCTTCTGAGCTGGACAAAAGTGCTGTCTGTAAACTGAAAAGTCTGCAGGCAAGTTTATATTGAAAAGATGAAAAATCAAATAAATGTGTACATCTTTGTAAGACACATTTAGGATTTCATAAATAATAATCCTTATAAATAATTAACTGAATACAGGCTAAGTTACTGGTTAGTCCAAAATCTTCATCTGGGATTTAAGTGTACTACACCATTCTGCAAGGTGCATTTTTTCGCACACTATATTTTCCTCTCCAGAGCCATTTTATGTGCACAAAAGATTTAAAGACATTAGAGGGAGGGAAATTATTTCTCAGATTATCAGCTTTCATAACAACAGGAAGAGTGAATACTCTCATATACTGCACTGTAATCTTGCATTTTAGAAATCACACATTTTCTTGATGATTATTCAGAAAATCCTGCTGGTATACAAAAAAACCAAAAGAAAGAAAAAAACAAAACAAAACAAACCCTCACCCTTTGCGCCTAGCTCTATGCAAAGAATGTCATAAATTTTATTCAGAAAAAAAATTATGTAACCTGGCCAAATCTTCAGATGAAAACAATTATATAGATTCATTTATTGCAGGGGTGACACGAATAAATAAGTCTGCCATAATATAATTATATGTTGAAATTATAAATTAATCAAGTTAAAATAATTATCTATTATTGGCTTTTCCTTGCTTGCTTGTTTGGTTTTAAATGTTGATATACATCCCACCACATCAATAAACTCCATGGTCAACAAGAACGGAATTTCAGGACCTGAACAAACCAAAAGGAACATAATGGGAAGTTATTGCCACCACAAACTTCCTGTAAGAATAATACAACTTGCTCTATTTGTAGGAATTATTTTTATGGACTGTTTTTGTATCATTTAATTGTAAGTGACCTACAAATGAAATAATGGGATTACCTTCTAATTCTTTACCTACAGACCCATAATTGCATCTTCATTTTAAAATTAACAAGAATTGTATACAGATTTGTAACTACATTTAGAAGTCACTTTAAGTTTAGTATTTTAATTTTACTTTTAAAATTCAAGCACAGAGACTGAAGATATTAATGTGCCAGAAAAGATTAATGCACCACACTGGACTTGCACTTCACCTAGATACATATGCACGACTGGTTTACCACACACATGAAAAAACGCATTAAAAAAAATTAAAATATGATATTGTCATTCCCAGTCTTATGAAACAAACTAAATACCTGCTAATTTGAAGCTGTGGGGAGTGTTCATCCACACAACAATATTAGAAAGTTCTTTGTATTTCAATTAATGGAGAAGCTTAATTTACAATTATTTACTGATATCTGTTCCTTAGTAAAAAAGCAGCTGCATGCTGATAAACTGAAGACTGAATTTAAACACTGCATCATCAGGAATCTATTTCACAAAACATATGCTTGATGTACACTTTTAATTCAACACTTGTAATACAAAATTTTCCAAACTGATAAAAGTCTAAATTTTTCCTTCCGGCATTAGCTAATTTTTCTGGTTTTATTTATAACATATTTTTAAAGAAGATATCTGGTGGGCTTATAGTCTTCATTATATAGATAAAAGATGTGCAGCCCCAAATTTAACATAGTAATTGATTTGGCATACTTTGTATCATTCCAACATGGACCTCTGTCTACCTGCATTTGTAAAGAGAAATTAAAAGCCAGATAGTCTCTTCCACGGCGTTACTGGGAGAGTCAGAGTGAAATTCAAAATGGCAACTGCTCTTGCCACTGGTGGTTTTCCAACTTGTACACTGCCTCAAAAATTGGGGTTGCAGACATGGAATGTCATTATTTCACCAGAGAACTGACATCCCACTTTTTTATACAACTTGGCATGTTTGTTGGCTTTTTCTTTTAAAGAAAAGCCTAGGGGCCAGAAAGAGAGGAAGAATCCTGTGGTCTGTTAGATACACAAACAGGGATAGCAGGAGAGGCATAGCAGTGAGGAAAGGAAATGGCTCAAATTCTTTGTGAAATATTGTTAGAAATGTTACAAAGGCAACAGAAGGGAAGAGCTATCAGTCAAAACTTATTGGACATTCACTAAAAGGAGATGAGTACAGTAGGTGTACAGTTTGAGAAATGATTACACAGATCTTGCACTGTATTTGAAGCATAGAGGAGAGCCTCATGGTAAGGTTTCTGTAATGAAAATGTATCCATTTGGTGCCTAACTGTTCCAAAAAGTATGGATATATATGAATATATGGAAGTATGTTTGTGCATGTGCATATAAAGCATTGTATGTGGGAACCCAGGACATCCCTCTGGGTGCCCTGGATGGCCAGAGCCACTGGCAGGGGGCTCTGAGACCCTGGCATGCAGCCAAAGACATGTGGGGTTTTGATCTTAGCCCATGGAGCAAATTACCAACTCCGTATGAAGAATTACAAGCCACACGAAAATTTAGGTAGTATAGTAGAGATAATCACGAAGTGAAGGGTAGGATTTTTGAGTGCTGTACAAGGGGGTTTTAAGCCTTGTACGCAGGGGTCCAAGTTTTGTACATGGGGGTCAGGAGTTTTAAGATGGAGGGATTTGGGTGTGCCCTGTCCTCCTTCTTTCTCCTTCCTAACCTCCATGTCTTTGGTGATGTTGGCACTCACAGATTGGTTTAGAGTAGAAAGTCACCATTTAATATAGATAATAGGCATTGGGGAAAAAGTATAAATACATAACACGTAATGTATGATATAAAAGATGGCACCAGCCCCCTGGGAGGGCAGTAATTTAGTAATGTCATGTATTTTAGTGTCCACTAAAATAAGTATTTATGAAAGTCTAAACTAGGGGAATTATGACTACTATGACTGGTGGTACGAAAGCAAGAAAGTTCAGCTAGCTGTGGATAGAAAACACACATGGATACCAGAATGGACCTTCATGTCTAGAGAAATGTTTAAATTGTCTTAGATTTAATCATTATAATTTATACACTTTAAAATCATGGGTCAGCTGTTCAGTAGCTGCAGTAAAAGTAGTAGCTTTATAAAACACCAGAAGATTTTTCCTTTAATAATTGTATTTAAATTGCAATTGGTTTGTTCCAGCCTTAAAGTAAGAAATGCAATTAAAAGAGAATGAGAAATGTAGCATTTGCTGTCCCATGTTTTGAATGGGTATTAAGATTCACTAGCTGTCCTCATATAACCATATAAAACTGACACCAAATTAACATGGGGAGGATTAGGAGCTGTGTTAACATCCTAACTACAGGCCAAGTCAGGGTCAAAATTGAAGAATCTTAGTTGATTTTATTTTTAATTGTGGGCACTGCAAGATAAGATAAAAATTTAGGAGTACTTAGTGCAGTTGGGCTTGCAGAACTGGATCTGAAATCACATCAATGCTTTGGCCATTATTCCTTCTCTGGAGAGAGTAAAAAAGCCCAATTTATTCTCTCTCAGATAGTTCAACTGGTGCTATAAAATTCCTGCCTAAGGAAAATTACTGGAAAATCTCAAAAAATACAATAGTGTGGGAATACTTGATATTGTTTCATCCTACATTGCATGGAAGTTTTTCATAAAGCAAATACCAAACAGTGTGTTCCAACCTGATCCTCAGTGTAAATGATGCCTAACTCTAGTGAAATGCCAGGTCCAAATATTGGTACCTTTTCTCTTTTAGAGCCCTTTCATACTCATGCTGCAAGTTTCTAGGCTCCCTCCTAAAGCAAGTTGCATCTGGTGAGCCATCCAGCAGAAACTCAATCAAGTTTGATGGAATTATAAATCAGTAAGTTCAATACACAGAAGTGAGGAGATACTCAAGAGCTGTAGTAACTATGATAACCATCCTTTTCCATCACAATACCAAACTTAAAAACATTTTTTCCAGAATGGTTTAAAAAGACCTATTACATAATTTCCACCACTTCACTTTTACATATTTAAACTAAACTTTCTTCTTAATTTTTCCCTGTGATATTTAGACCAACTTTATCACACTATTGGGCTTTAATCCCTTTTTCTTCTGCTTTGGTTGGTGTTCATGGCTACTGCTTGAAAGGTATTAAGAGGACGAGACTAGTGATGTTTTACATTAATGAGTCAGGGTCTGAGAGAGGCTTAATCCTGGAAGATACTGCAGAGGAGGGAAGAGAGGGATTCCTCTGGGCTTGCAGTGTCAAAAAATCCACAAGAGTTATACTGGTTTTTTGTGAGGAGCACATAATTTAGATAACATATATGTAAGGCACCTCAAGGACTCCAGAGAATGAAAAATGGATTTAGAGTAGTTAGTGAGATGCAGTGACAGATAAGAAGGTTAACAGCCTGTCTGTAGGCTTTGCTTTTTTTGGGGACTTTTGATTTTGATTGGACAGTGCACCAGAACAAACACTTGAGAGAGCTGACAACTCCCCATTGTTTTGGAAAAGCACTATGAGCAATTTTGAAACAGATTTTTGACATAATCTTTTAAGGGTGTGAAGAGGAAATATTTGATTAGATTGTGGTCCTCTGACCCTCTTACTTTTAATGGGCATAGAGAAGTTCGAACTAATTATTTGGTAACTGTCAGATTTTTGTCCACTGTAGCATGAAATCCTGTTGTCATGAGCGTGTGATAACTGACAAAAAATAATCATCTGCTATCAAGCCTGAGGTTCTGCAGCTGCAAAACAGAGCAGTCTCATGAAATGAGCAGTCCTATAAAATGTCAGTGATGCTACTCACTGGAGAAAGATTGCAGCATCACAACCTTACACAGCCATCTAAAGCAATAATGTGATGCTATAACAAAACAAAGTAGACAGTATAGATGGGAATGACAGCCACAGTATAAATCCAATCCCTTACTTCTGAGAATAAAACTGAATTTCTCATTGATCTTCTTTTTGAACACATTAATGTTTGCTTTTATTATTTTGTGGATGTATATGCATGTACTGTGTACAGTACCTTTGCTAGTAAGCACTACAGAAGGGTCTTTTATATTTTTAAAGTATTAATTTTTCATTTTGAATGCTTTTTCAATGTTTGGAACTTTCCTTTTTGCCAATATCTCTCCATAAATTCTAGTTGTTGGGGTGTGACACCTACTCTGGCACACGCAGTCTATTAGTTATAGTTAAGGAAAAGTAACTTTTTATTGACATGTTAATTCCTAACCACATAGCAAATAAAACCTCTCCTTTCATAAAATAATCTTTCATGGCAGATATTTTATTAAAAGTGCTGTTTGCAGCTGTGATTTATTGTACATGGTAAAAAATTTAAAAAGCAACTGTATATTTATGCAGAAAAAAAGGATTTCTGTCTCAAAATGCAGTTGGGATTCAACGGGTATTTCAATGGCTGATGTATCTGCATGCATGTAATATGGGTCCTTTGGTCAAAATGCTGAATATAGGGAGACCACAGCCTAATTGTCTAGCTAACCAAAATAAGCAATTCCCCTCAAATCTAATTTTATCTGACTCTGTATCCTAACTCTGGATAGGCAAAATTAATACCAGGTTTTGGAACAGTTCACTCAGTGGAGTTTTAGCAGCAGGGATGAAAGGAGTTTAGATAAATAAAAGAACCACATGGGCCACTGACAAACGTGGAAAGATAGTGATGATGTTTTTCTCACTGGTCATGTGATTAGAAGGAAGCAACAATTCATTTCTCTTGCCCAGATTGCTGCAGAAGCCCATCCACTGAACTCTCTGACCTCCAGACTGAGCCCTTGTGTTTCTTGTCTGGTAAATATGAAAGTTTACTGTGTAAATAAACAAGTTTTGTTGAGAAAGAGGAACCCATTGTAGATTTGTCACTGAACTCTGGGTCTGTGTTCAACCAAGGAGACACAGCTGACTTGCCTTTGTTCAGATTATTTTAGGGATGGTCTGCTGATAATACTCAGAAGGCAGTGGTTGTCTTGAATACAGATGGGAGTGTCTGTTAAACTCTTCATCACAGAATGAAGTTAGTGAGGCTAAATTGCAATTGAAGTTTTCAGCTCAGGTGCTTTGCTTGTAGCTACTTCCACCAATATATGTATTCAGGGTTAGGAGTCTATGACATGGGCCAAAATAAAATCATGAAACAGCTCTTCAGAGGTCAGAGATAACCTAGCAATGTACATTTTCAGAAGCTTTGAAACTGCAGGGGGCAGACACACCAAAAGTAATTTGACACTTACTATCTGCTTTGTTATGTCAAACCTATCATTCTGCTTAGAAATGAGCATTTCTTTAGCTTTATACAGGTAAAGGAACTCCTGAGCAGCTATCAAAACAGGTTCAAGTTGCTGATGAAGTGGAGCTCATTGCTGTGCTAGGCTCTTTGTATACCCAACATACTACATGCTTTTAAGGCAGGGAACATCTGAGTCGCTACTGTGTATTTGTACCCCAATTTGTATGCAAAAAAATTAGCAACCTGATATAAGTGCCGAAGTTGAACCATTCCCTATCCCTGAGTACCCCATGTAGCTGTGACATGTTATTTCTTGCAGATCATTAATAAACTCTATCACTTGCATAAACCCAACCTTCTAGCTCCTTTTAGGAGGATGCTCAATGCTCAAAGCTATTTTCAGGTAATTCAGTATTTATTTCTATTTTTAAACACATTATGAAATTGGAAATCTATGTAAAAATATATGCATTCGGAGAGGATAAAATCAAGCAACTCTAGAAAGCTCTCCTGGGAATTCAGATACAAAGGCTCTTCTAATTCCTGTATCCCAGTTGTGTTCAACAGATCAGCCTGTGTGAAGTGCTCTCCTTCTCAGAGAGCCCTCTGGTCTGGCTTCAGAAAACCACTGTAAAAACAGAAGTTAGATAAATGAATCTCCCATTAATTAACACATCAAATGTCTTTATTTCCTCTGCCAAAATAAGTCTGTGAGCCCTGTAATTATTTTATTTGTTTGTAACAAAGAGCTAACAGATCAATTTTGAGTTTCTTCACTGCATTTCTTGTATGAGTTAATACAAGACAGGCAATTTACAAATAGTATTACTATAACTTATTCTTTTGCTATTACACTTGTAAGCACTACAAGGCAATACATACTTGATGTATTTGTATTCCACTGCATCAGATGCCTCTCTTCAGCCACTGGTACCTGGATATTTATGCTGTGCACTGATTTTTTTAACTGTGAGTACATCTAAATGTAATGAGTAGAGCATATTTTAATGGTATTCATAACTCTGTGAACACACTGTTACAGTTACAGTTAACTGTGTGTGCAAGTTAAAATTATTAATACTATTAAAATTTATTCAACTCCTTATATTTAGATGCGAGCCTATTAAAAACCTACTCCTGCAAACAAAAGCTGTGTTCCAGGTAACCTGATGCTTCGTATTTCCCAATATTGTTGCTGTCTCCATTGGCTGACAGAAGTAATCTATACGCAATAGATTAAGTCACATATTTCAGCAACCACCTCTGTCTTTCCAAGTGAGCAACCCACTATGCCTGTGTATGGGGAGGCTCTGGGAAAGGCACCTGTGGTGAGGAATGAATATTCTGATGTTTCTGAACCTTTTGGTGAAGGTGAAGGGGGCTTGTTGAAAACATTGCTGTGAGCAGATGGACCCCTGAAACCATCTGCTATCGAAGCAACTAAATGTTCAATGATGCATTACGAAATTATTTAGCTCTCAAAGAGCCTGAAAGTAGTTAGTAATGATGGCATCTGTACTGAGAGCAAACAACCTATTTATATATGATCTATCACTTCATAAATCGTTTAGAGACCATCTTTCCTTAAAGCAGCAGTAGTCTTGACTATGTACCAGAATAAAATACCGAGTTGCGTGCATGAACTTGCAAAATCTTATCTAGTTCTTTTTTTCTTCTTGTAAGAGCACACTCTTTGCTGGCATGTGCTGGAGTGCAAGCTTGGTTTTTTTGGTAGAAAGGATTGCACTGTATTCTAGAGCTGTATTCTATGCAGTGCACAAGCATAACAAGTGCAAAAAAAGTCCCACAAAACACCAGTGTTTTAACTCAGTCTTAATCTAATAAGGATCTTATGGTTTTCTTTCCTGTGAAAAATTTCATCCTATTTAGTTGTAGTAAAGTAATAGGTATTTAGGAATTAAGTCTTCTAAATATGAATTCATTTTTTTATCTACTTAGGTGATTCTTATACATTATATAGTTACCATGGGAACTATTAAAACTTGTTTGTGTGGATTTAGTTATGTCCCATGTATGTAGTCAATTGCTTACTAAATATATAAGATATTATACATTGTATTATAGATGTTTTTGCACCTGAAAATAAAAGTAATTTTAACTATTATTTTGTTTCACATATTTCTACAAGAAATGAGCTTTAGATGAAAATCTATTCCAGCCTAAGTGATATTGCATTATTTTTCTACTCCAGATAATCAGAACAGAGGAAGTTATTTCTTTTGTTTATTTTCTCTCCAAATTACTAAGCATATTTAGAAACTTTCTTTAAAAATGATTTCTCATCTGAAAGCTCTTTCAGCTATATTAGAAACCTGAATTTCAGTAAAATCTCTGTATATAAATATGAGGAAATGCAGCTCCAAGTTTTAAACAGAAATCCCCATTAATATCAACAGCGACATATCAACATTAATCTCAATCAGCTTTTCTGGTCCAATATCTTTGTTGAGGTTTTACAAGTTATTTTAATTCTTTGTTTGGGAGCAACAGACCTGGTGCAGAAAGCAAAGAAGATTTTGCCCAAGGAAACACATCAGACTAATGTGTAAACTGTAACTAAGTGGACCTGACTTGGGCCTAACTTGGGCATGGTCAAGTCACTTCACAAGCACAGACTGCCCATTCCCTAACCCTTCACTGGGGCAAAATTTATCCCCCTGCAGAGGAAAAGACGCATTGCTAATCTCTGAAAATTTAGGAACCGTCAGCTAGAACCACTGATCATCCTGACCTGCATTCCCATTTCTTACTCTACTTGCTCATTTATGGACCTTACAGTCTTCCTCAGAGGCTGCTCCACCCATGCAGCTCAGAGCAGCCTCTACTGCAACCACCACCTCCCCTGGGATGCTTTCCAGCCTCAGGATGGCACTGTCCAGACTGCAAGCTCAGTCTCTAGCAGAGATCCCATAAACCTGAGCAATTTGGAGCTTGGCAGTGATAGTCTGTGTGAGTGCTATGGAGAGGCAGAGCAGCTCCCACCCACTGCCGTGGCACACACTCCTTGTAGAGGCTGCACCCAGACTGTTCATGATCCAGCTTTGAATAAAGCCTTTGCCATGTGCTTACACTCCCAGAAACCAGTTAATCTATGTATATTTAACAATCAAACCTTGCTCAGAACAGCATAGGCCTAAGTCACTTAATTTTCAGGGGGAAACAAATACTTCAGTCCCAAATATTTTGTTGTGGATCACTGCAAGTTAATTTGACTATATTTTTCTGTGTCCTACCAGTTAAGCTTCAGTTTTTCAAATTAACATATAGAAAAGGTGTTATTAAACTGTTAAAATGTTTAAAGTTGTTATAAACATAATGTGACACAGCATAAATTTATTCCTTACAGGCTTTGGAAATGTGAGCATGTGGGAAAGGAAAGATAGGACCAAATATCTTCTTTAAATCAGACCTTTTTGATAGAATTAAACTGTGAAGCTTTGCAGGAGTCTATGTGTTTGGTGGAATAGTCTCCCTACTCTCCTGTTCTTCTCTACAGACTTCAGGTCTACTTGACATGGAGGCTGCAATGCGAGTAGGACTGAAGGAAAAATTGCCCCCCTGATAGCTACAGATACCACAAAAATTAGAGGACTGAAACAAAAGGCTGGTGGGTCTGGCTGACACACTATATCCCTTTCCTCTCTACCACCTGTCAATCAATCACCAGTCAATCACAGAAAGCCACAATCAGCCACTTAATGACAGCCAGATGGCATCTACTTCTCATGAACTGTACTCCTGAAGTCATACTCGCTCCCTGTAACTAGCAGCATTCCCCATCCCGGTAATAATGAGGTGTTTTTTGTATTCAGACACAGCTGTAGTGCCTCGCACCTCTGACAGGATGCCCCTGTGAGCATAATACGTGCTCTGCCACACACGTTGTTTTGCTTTGGAGGAAGAATCAATGTTGCTTCATCCCTCAAACTTTGATCAGGGACAGGCTCGCTGGTTTGTGAATAAGAATTGAGAATAACTTGGAAATTGTAGCTGGTGTTCCTTCTGCCTCCCTTATTTCTCTGCAGTCCTGACACAGGGAAGGAATCCATATGGAGACCAATGTGATCTTCTTCACATCGCTTTACCAATGATTTCAACCTTGACCCAAAGGGAACACTTCTTCTGGAAGTGACAGGTAATTTAGCTTTCTTGCTTAGTTCTGGGGCTCTCTTGTGGTGAATTATGTATAGTGCTTCTGTGATATGGACCTTTGTCCATGAAGGAACCAGACGAGGCTGCTAAACTGCTTTTAAAGGCATTTTATCCATAAACACTCAGCAGTCATGAGGGTCCTTTTTTAACAAAAAAATTTCTTCCTCAGGACAAAGTGGCAAACTCAGTTTTCAAATGACCAAGTTTGAGCCCATCAAGCAGGCCTTGCTGGCAGTGCTTTTCACTGAATTGAGGGGAGGTGTGAGGTATTCCTCTGTTAGGGGACAGTTATTTTGTTACTGCATTTCAGCAGATACATTTCAGCGACATAATTGAAGTTACAATTTGGCCTCTAAGGAAAGTAAAAATCTTCTGTGATCACCATAAACTCTCTGAGCAAGACTCAGAGAGTGTAGGGTGGTCATAGATCTTTGTTTTCTAATATGCATTCAATCCAGTGTAGCAGGGGAGGCTTATTTGAGACCAAACTGTAGAAACACGGTTCTGGTATGTGAATTAGCCTGGGATGGCCCCATTACTGACCAGCTCTGAAATATTCAGCAGCTCCCACTTTCTATATTAAAAACTGCTTGGAAATGGTTCTGTACAGCTGAGAAAGATAAGAACTGTGTTTTTTTAGTGAGGATTAACAATGGATTGCATGACTTGCATGACCACATTTCATGGGACCTTTTAAAAGTGTACAAGCTCCCTACTCACAAGAAAGTAACTATGTTTGCTGCTCAACAACACAAAATTACTTTGTTCAGAGTTCTTTCCAGAGTTTATTCAGTTCTTCCTGGCAATTTCGGCTCAGGTGCATCCCTCCAACTCACTCTCACTTCAAGAAATCTTCCAGCTTTATCAGGCAGGTGCACAAGACTTTCCCAAGAAGATTCCTCCCTGCATTTCTCCTGTGCTTATGTTTGTTGCCATACCAAAGACATATTAGTGTTAAATGTATAATTTTTTTTCCTTGGTAATTTTAAAAGCTTCTCCCTCAAGAAATCTTGCAGGCAGCTTCCTTGCAACTCAAGGACGGGCAGATTCTATCCATTAAAGATGGGATGTAAATGGAGGCAACCTTCCACAACATCCCCCCCTCTCCACATATACATACATTTCCAGCCTGGTTTCTGGAGTGCAGACAGAGAATCTCATTAGGAATCTAATATAATAAGGGCATGTAGATACTGGAGTTGGGGGTTGGAAATCAGATTAGCTTCATTACTTTATTCTGCACCTCACAGCGCTTCTGCCAGTGGACAATTGCATTAGATCAGAGAGGAGATCAAAAGGCAAAAACTCCCCAGAAATGCTGCTGCTCATTGTCTGAGACAGGAATGGGAAAAGTGCACTGTTGGAGGACGCAGACCCATGGTAGATACCAGACACATTTTGGAAGGGCAGTAATTTTTTTCTTTGAATGTTGCCTATTGAGCTTATGGTGTTTGCAAGGCCAGTCTAGGTTTCAATGCAAAAAGACATGATGGAAACTGAGCAACTTGTTCAAGTGTAAGCAAGTGGGCACCCAAAGAACCATGGGGGAAATGATACTCTAAGTGCCAGACTGGTCCTACTTACAGGGCTCTAGTGCTTCAGACACCATTATCTTTACCATAGGCACTTATTTTCTGGAAACCTTTCAGCTTGGACGCAACAGCTCAATTGAGTTCTCTGCTTCAGCAGGGATAACCTGGGAAAGGAACACAAGAGTATGTGCCACTTGCCTTATAAAACAGTAACAGCCTAGTCCAGTTCAACCCTCCAGGAGCAGTCTTCCTTTACTGCTTCTATGGGGACACAGTGACCACAGAGGCAGCTTAAATGGCTGTTCTCAGTTACTTCAATCCACACAGACTGATGTAGTTCCTTCAGTCCTGAGAGTGAAGCCTAGACTCTCATCTCATCTCATCATCTCATCTCATCTCATCTCATCTCATCTCATCTCATCTCATCTCATCTCATCTCACGCCTTGTCTGGCAGTTGTGGAAAGTGGGCTGAATAGGACCTCTTGGCACAAGAAATGCCAACATCCTCTGTAAAACACTTTAACATGCTCCTGAGTTGGACTGAGGAACCAGTCACTGTGGATTGTTGCTGTAGTCAGCAGAGAACAGGGAAGATGATGTTCAGCAACTTCTACTCCACATCTCTAGCTTCCCTTTAAAGAAGTCCAGACATCTGAATCTTGATCAGAGAGCAAATTTGAAAGACTGATTTGGATGAAAGCAGAGTAAGGAGTCCCTGGAGCTCAGTCAGGGCAGGTAGGCCATGCTAGTTGTATCCAAGAATGTTGAATGCACTGTCAAATCCCAAAGCATTACTTCCATTCTTTTTCATTTGCTAGCATTGTGCATATATTTTATGCACAGCTGGTGCTTTTTTTCTTCCACTGCCATTTTCTTCTTCATTACTACTCATGGAAGTTCTGTAATTTAAGCAAGAAAAATAAATGCTGCATGCTAAATGCTACTCCTATGACAAAAATTCTACCTTCTACATATCACGGAAAGAGAAATAAAAGGGAAAAAGAACACAGGTGATTAAATCAGAAATATAAAGTGCAAATACAGCTTATGTTAGAAACTAAGTATTGCTTATGAAAACATCTTGTAAGAAAATAAAAATACTGTCAACCGCATAATGCTCACAGGATCAGCTTACTCACACTTCCATACACTTGGTGGAAGTGTTACGAAGTCCTGAATTCTATTATTGTTATTACTTCAATATTTAATTAAATGTCAAATTCAAAAACATCTAGTCCTAGAAATAGAGAATTTTTAACACTCAATTTTTGTGGTTCATAATCTAACAATCTTCAGTTTGTAAACAAAATGATCACAATCTAAATCTATAAAAACCTAAAAGTGCTGTTTACATGAATAAAGAGGTCATACTCCTTATCATTTCTATTTACAGAGACTATAACATTCTCTAGAATGCAAAAGGAATACAAGTTTTCACAGGTCATGCCAAGTTCACATACGCTGCAAAATTGCTTGGTAATTTAGTAACACAAGTGAACATGTACTATAGTACAGAAGTGCCCTCTTGCCTCATATTCTATACCTTTCAATAAAATTTTTCCTAGTCTGAAATTTTTTCCCTAATTTCAAAATGAATATACTCATTTAGAAGTTTTATCCATCCAGCAAGTACTCAAAAAGATAATTTGTTTCCCCTAGCCCTTACATTTATTTCTGTCAAATTCCTTTTCTATTGAGAAATTAAGAGTTCAGTTCTACAGTTGTATGTTATTGCCATTAAAGATACACCAGTAAAGATTTTATTACCACAGGTGAAAAATACATCTGCTTCTTCAGAAACACATTTGCAGATGACAGAGAAACAGAAGGTATTACAAAAAATACAACAAGAAAAACCCTGAGTACTCAGGGGTAAGAAAAGACTAAACAAAGACAAGTTGCTTGAGGCAGTCAATAACACAAATACTCCAATAATAATGACAGCAATAGGAAGGTTTTCAAGCTGCTTTTTCACAAGTTTATACAGAAAGATCTATACTGCAACTTTTACTGTCAGAGGCATCTCTTTATATATTATTCCATATTTTCAAAGGTCTAATAAAAAGTATGCTTTAGGGTTTCCACAGACACCATGTACTTTATCCCAACCCTACCAATACCAATCAAATAGAAAATATTTTCCCGGGATTCCTCTCATGCTCTCTTCTCTCCTTGCTTCCACGAGCATGTTGGAAATATTGCAATTTGCCTGTGTGTTAAATTCTGAAGTGCCAGAAAGGGCTTGAAGGCAAGATGTACTGATAAGGAGAATGCCTTCCTTAAAAGCTCAAGTCATTGGGCAGCTTTAATTAAAAATTGTATTGATTTTTTTCCATTTCTTTTAATGACAGGCACTAGTCTGTGACTTCCATTGTTAGCCATTGACAGTTTAAGTAGTGAAACAAAGGGCACTTATACAGCACTTAGTGCAAAATTATGACTGATTAAAAAGTCATTTGTCATGGTAACAGCATCTGCTTAGACCTCGAAAATTTTTGAATGCAGTCTTGCATGTGGTGTGTGGGAAGGTGTGGTACATGCAAGTCTTTACAACTATGTCCCTCAGCAATTTCAATGCATTATTGAAGTGCCATGTGAGTCACGTTTTTTGAGCAGATGTTAGTTTCTCACAACATTTGCTTGAAGAAGCTGGAGCTCTGATAAAGCTTCAGCGTTTGACCACACAGGGAAACGTAGTAGCAACCTGTGGTCAAACTTTACAAACATCTTACTAGTCTCAGAAAATAATCCAGTATTTAACTGTGATTTTAAAATAATTAATTCACAGTTCCAATTCCTCTATTTTCCTGTCTTTCCCAAGGCAGAGACCTGCCTCCAGATGTGCCAAGGGTGCTTAGCAAACCAAGGGTGATATAGCAAACCAACGTGCAGAAAGCCAGCTTAGTTAAAACAATGTTTCTCAATTGCTCTCAGTACAGCACAGTTACCAGCATCCTAATGCCAGTCCAAAGGAGATACAAGCAGAAATAAAAAAAATTATATATCTATATTTATTAGTGATACTTACTTCCTAATACCAGTAATGTTGTAATTCACATACAAACATCTACAGAAATGGCACTGACAGTAACTGTGCAGGGCAAAGCTGAAAGAGATTTGAGAAATTTGAAGGACATTGAGCACAGAAATGACAGTGGGTGGAATTTGAATATTGCCCTCAGGCCAGTGTCAAATTCTGGGGCAAACAGGCAGTCTGCAGTCTTATTCTTCTGCATGAGTACACAGAGGGTTTTATATTTGTTAATTCCTTTAAAAGAAGCTCCAATTGCATATTCTAGACCATTTCCTTTGCATCATACACATGTTAGAAGCTTCAATCATTTCCTGGAGGCATTTACCCGCTATAAGGTGAATCTAAACATTATTTCCAGAGACGGTTGGTGTGCTTTGCACTATTTCCTCTTCCTTTGTCCTGAAATTACTGTGAAACCTTTTTTTTTTTTTTTTCCAGAAAGATCCACTGTGTTTGTTGTTCCTGGCTTCTTGACTGCTGTTTCTAAGCTGTCATTTTAAAGGGGCTTCAGATCAAGCTTCAGAAAGTACTTTGTCCATAAATATATGCATATGTATATATTTCATAAACTTGCATCAAGTTTACTCTAGACATGGTAAAAATGTGCTCCTACTTCTATTTTCTTGTGCCTTTTTCCCAGGTTTCACCTTTTCCTCTCTTCAGAGGTCTACTGTAGTATTGGGCCACTTCTCAACCTTCAGTTAAGAACAACTTCTCCAATAACCTAAGTTTTGAGGAAGGAGAGAGTCTTGTAGCTCAAGAATTTGAAAAACATAGGAGGAAGGAACATTATGACTCATAAAGCACAATTATTCTTGTGCTAGTAGGGATATAACAGAGTACATACAGTCAGTATAGCTTTTGATAAGACAATATTCACCCTCTAAAATAATGTTAAAATGAATTTGAGCCAACAGGGAATACTTCTACTCAGCTAGCACTTTATGCCATGCTAACAACAAGGTTTTGATTTCTAGTTAATCACTTTAGAGTCAGTCTTATTCTACAGAATTTTTTTTAGAAATTCATATTCATTAGTGTGGAGATACATAGGCCGAAGAGGAGGTGTTTTCTCCCTACAGTCACAGACCTTGATTAATATTATTTATAAAAATATTGTACTTCTCCTTCCTCACTAAGGTTAGATAGGAATTAGTTCAGCTCCTTCATTTGCTGCTTTATTTTTAAAAAATCAAACTGCCTCATGCTCAATAGTAAGTTGTTAATAACTCCAAATCCATAAAAAGAGGGGAGATGAAAATTCCAAATGACCAGTGAACATCACATTAATTTGTTAGCTGCAAAGACATGGTCAGACTCAGGAATATTTGGGTCTGTTGAAACACCTGGGAATGTTTTCTTACTGTTTTTTTCCCCATATCTAATTCCTGGGAACATTTTTATTGTGCTCTGGTCCTCAGACAATTTACCTTTTAGAGGCTCTACAGATTAAAAAAGAACAAGAAGTTCTTAAATGGGGGTGCATTCCCATTCCTGATAAGAAGACTGGTCTTAAAAATTCCAGTTTGGTACAGTTTCTCAGTGGCATGATTTTAATATTTTAATAATTTAAATAATTTCCAATATATAAAAGATATTTTCTTTATTAATGTGCATTAAAATAGCTGAATTATTTTGATTAAGGTTTTCTGAAGCCTTTTCTGAGCTTTTAACATGTATAAGAAGTGTCAAAATTTGTTTGTAACTAAGTCAAATGAACAACAATCTCAATATTTGATGTAGTTATAAATAACTAAACACTGAGTTTTAGAAGGATTAGTGACTGTAATACCAAGCAGTCATAGCTGATTCTGCTGCAATCTACAACAGATTGTTGCTTGGAAGTTTTATAGAAATTTTGGCCTAGATTTTAACTTAATGTTTACTGACTTATGTGCCATAAAAATTCATAAGACATGGAAAACCACAAATGAATCCTTTGTAAGTGAACTGTAATTATGTATATTTTGTATGTGGTGAAGAAACTAACCATGTAAATGATGACAGCTAATTATATACAGCTCTCCTGGGCATCAGTATCACTCTCCCTGACAGCATACTCCTCTTTAAGGGTTTTCCTTCTTTGTATATAGGCCACTGTTTCTGAACATTCCTTAAGGGAATTGTGCTGTTACCTTTGCACTGGTTAAATGAAAACTAAATGTTTTTTATCAAAGAAATCCTTGGTGTAATCTAACTAATTTCTCCCTTATTGTGCTAATGAGTCAAATCCAGCTCTTCTTCTTACTGGTGGCAAGCCAAACTAATTCCAGTGATTTCAATGAAGTTGCTATGGATTTATGCATGCAAAGCTGTCAGTAGATATTTGGCTGCTGGTTTTGTTCCCCGGGAGAGCTGGAGACTACAGCCTGCAGAAGGAACAGTGAATCATATTGGGTCAGACCAGGGTCTGCCATGGAGGGGATGGGGGAATGCTACATGTGAGGAATTTGTGGGAAGAAAACCTTTTAAAATCTCCTGTGGCAGAATTCCTTCCAACTTCTTCCAGCTTGAAGGAAGGGGGAAGTGTGTGGAAGTGGGTGAAGGAATGGTGAGAAGTGGAAAGGAGGGCAATGCAGGGATGCAGGAGGTCTCCTCACAAAAATCTAACTTACAAGATTTATTGCAGAATTGATCAGTAGTTTGGAACACATTTGAAAAGGTGTCTGGAGACACTGTCTGTGGGTGGCCACAGCCATTCTGACCTCCCCACATCTTTGGAGCACTGTTAATTTCCAAAGCTGTTCTGACTTTTCACAGACAGCTTTCTCTAGACTTTCTCTAGGTTGAAAGTACGCAGAAGAATCTACACTATCAGGGATTACAGGAGGACTAAAGACAGTACAACGTGCAATGCTTGTGTGTAGATTTGTTGTGAACTTCAAAGATAAAGGCTGAGATTATACTCTCTCCCTTCTGCCCTGATCCTCTTGAATTTATGGAACTGGACTGAGAGAAGGAGATAGGGATGATACTCATCTGTATTACTTAATGCTTATTACAAATTGCTCATGCTGATCCTGGTAGGCAATTTCCTCTCATTGTTATTTTTGTGATCCACAAGGAGAAGATCTGCTTTGGAGAATTTGCTGAAAAGTCCTAACTGGAAATATACTGGGCATGCAGTGCAGGTAGTTCTTTAACAACTCTGAACCTTGTCATGTTGCAGTAACACATCTGATATAACTCTCACTAGTACCACATGAGATAAGAATTGAAAGGATATGAATATACATAAATACATGTCAATGGTGCCTCTTGGAGGCCTTGCAATTTCTGAGATTGTTTGTCAGAGACCCTTCATTGCTAATAGATTTTTTGTTTCTTGGTGTTCCTCCAAATTCTCTCCTTGAGCCCCAGAGGCCTGTAGGGAACCCAGACACGTTATCTTATTCTTGCTAGAAATTCAACAAAGTACATTTCCTTCTTAATGAATCCCCATGGTAAAACCAAAGCAACAAGTTTGTATCTCTGCATAAAATTGTTTCAGTATTTCTCGTATTGTAAAGGATCAATGATTGAACTTCGCTTTCTCCCCTCCTGTCAAAGCCACTTCTGTGCTGCCCAGGCAGCCTGTTCTCTTCTTATATGCAAGAACAAATCCAGCATTAAATGTGGTTTCATTGCAAACTGCCTCCTGACCCTGTCACTTTCCATAAGGCAAGTCTTGTGACATACTTCTTCCATTTGCTCTTGTTCCTGCAGTCTTGATAATTTCAGACTGTATGTAAGATGTCTCAAGATCTTTGAAAATACTGGCCCAATTAAAAAATTATTTGCCTCAGAAGAATCCTCTTCTTCTCATGAGCACACATATGTTCTTACCTGATACCCCTACCCCCATTTTTCTAGCAGATTATCTCATTAAGCAGCCATCAGTCCTATGAGTCCTAAGATGTTTTCCAAGGTCACACAGGTAGTTTTCAGCCGAGTCAGTAGTTCCCATCTCCCAATTCCCAGCCCTATGGTCTGGCTGCAATTTCTTTGGTGTAATTTGTACATTCCAACAAACAAACAGATTCACAGAACATACTGTGCATCTTGAAAAAATGAATACAACCAATTGTGCTCAATAGCAAGATGTTTATTTTATATTTTTATATATGTCTTATGATTTACAGACTGACTTCTTCATACTTTATTTCAGCCTACACATGATTGGCTTTTACAGTGAAGATAGAAATTGCTTCTCAATTTCAGAAGAAATATCTAAACTCAGATTTCTCCTTTCTGTTATCTGAAACAGTGATAAGGATTTGTTACTGTTGTTGTTTTTTAATAAATAGAGAGGTTCAGCAATCTCAGTGGGTGCAAATCAGCATTGTTGCTCATATACCAGTGGAGTTACACCATTGGTTCAGATCTATCCAGAATTCTAATGTGGCAATGTCTCTTGAAAAAAATAAAATTAGAAAATTACTTAAAGACATCAGTTAATCATAGATTTGGGGTACAATGCACATTTAGGGAAGATTAGAAAAGATACTTAAAGGAAATCTGAGAATGGCAGGATCTGAACTCCCTGTAGATAATAAAATATGATGGAGAGAGATCCATTATTCTTATAGTAGGTGCTTTGTTTTGTGTATAATGATATCTCAGATTTATTTTCTTTGATGTCTGCATCTTTTTTTGTTTCATGTGAAAGAAGATTTGTTGGGTTTCTGGCACTCACTGTAAACACAGGTGTGTTGGGAGAGCTGCAGGTGTTCACCCTCCTCAGCTTATTCTAGTCCCTATGGGTATGGGGGAGGGTAGGAGGGCAACTTGCCTCACCAGAAAAATATTTTCTGCATGACCTTGAAAATAATGTGTAAAGCTCTGAAGCATGTGATTATGCCTTGGCATGTGAGCCGTACTTGGCCAATATATGACCTAAATGTGATTATCAAGTGCAGATGCTGGGCTTTTTCTTTAGTATTGGTGTTTATTTCTTATGTTTTTTGCTTTACTTATGGTAGAAAAGGGATTTGCAAATGTGTCAGTATTCACTGATATCTCCCTTCTCTAATCAGGAAGATTTTCTATACCAGCTCATCCCTTAGATATTACAGAATAATTTAATACAGACATAGAAGATGAAGCCTGGAAACTTGGCCTGTTTTACTTCCTTTGGCACATCTTCATTCTGTCTTGATGTCCCTATGCAGACAGAAAAGGAAATTTTGCACAGAAAGAGAGAAAAGCACCCTTTCTCTTCTCCATTCATCAAAGCCCTTTGGCCAAGTGGAAACAGAATAAGCAGTTTTGCTGCTAGAACACTGAATTAGGATGATTTCTTAGCTGAGAAGGCAGCTAGGCCATGCAACAGATGAAAAAATCCATCTGATTTTTTTTGTAATGTCTCTCTTGCACATTCTTCTACCAGGCACTGGGTCTCCCTCTGAGCACTGCATCATTCAGGAGACGTAGGTGCTGGCAGCAGGTGAGGAGCAGGGTCACAGAGACCTAGGCCACTCCTGGGATGTGGACACCCCAGAGAGCAATGCCCGTTTGGGGCAGAAAGAGGAAGATTCCTTTCAGAGCGTTGCTAATGATCTGCAGAGGAGTTGCACAGCAGTCATTTCACAGATACGATGGCAGGTCACTGCGACAGATGTTCCCAACATATGTGGAGAATTAATTACCCACTAGTAAACAAAATCTGTGATGCGGAGAGTCATTTTGTCCAAATTTCTTTCGATTTTGCTGTTATTAGGAGCTTAATTTTTCTTGATCAGCCAGACCCTCTTGAATTAAAGTGTTCCTTAATGGGCTGTACTGAACATTTTCTGAAGTGAAGTGCAGAGGAAAGTGGCGAGGAGTGGGTCAGGAGAGATGAGTTTAGTTGGAAGAGTTGATTGTGAAGCTGTACCATAGCGTGTGATTAGTCAATTATTTGATTAAAAGGTTGGATGCCAGTCATATGTTTTTTTTAGGAAAAAAATCTAATTGTTAACTCGCCTTCAACAGTGTCTATGCTTACTTTTAAAACATCCAGTAGAATTCCTCAACATCTAAGGAAAGAATAATATTTTGAGAGAAAGAGCTTTTGACAAAAGGTTTTATTTTCTTTTTCTGTCAATATTCTGAATGCGTTAATGTCTCAGGGCCATATTGTGCCATTGATTTTTAAGCAGAACTCCCCATTTAAATCAATGGCAAAATCTGCTTTAAAAAAAAATCAATGGCATGATATGGCTCCAGGACATTAGAATGAAATTCTTATATTCATGACCCAGATAACAAATCAGAAGGCCATAAATCCCCTGCTGTTTCTTAAAACTCATTCAGTCCATCAATACTTGTAAACTAAATAGTGCATGGAAATGAACATACTTTAATAGAAGGATATCGAAGATCAAAATATTTAGCTATTTTTGGTTGATTGTACTCTCATAAATTATCTCCAGTGTCTCAGTTCTTGACACATTGCTTAGGATTTGAGTTCACCTCTCTCCTTTGATGCACAAAAAGTAAATTGATATCACTGTCCTGCTGCTTATTCTATGACACTTACTGTTTCTCCATTTTCCACAATCTGAAATTAATTATTTTCATGTCTGTCAAATTTTATATTACTGGTTTTTAAATGGACGTGATGAAACACATCTTTCTGACACACCAAAGCTGGCGTACTTTGTAAAATCCTGGGCCCAGAAACAAAATGTGTTTAGCTACATTTTTTATTTTAATCCACAACATAAAAGTTCATCACACCACCACTGACAGATGAAAAAAAAAAAAGAAATTGTATCAGAACAGTAAAATCCCTTCCTTTTGGCATTGAGCATTAATAGGGATTTTAGCACCACTAATTCCTCAGTTTGGAAAATCCGAAAACTTTATGAGACCCATGAACTGCTGCTGAATACATCAAGATGCCTGAATTTCTCCGCCACACTAACAAACTTCAGGTGCAAAAAGAAGCTCAGGTTCCAGCAATAGTGAGAAGTTAATCTGCCAGAAATTTGCCAGAATAGAATAAATGCTCAAGTGAAATCGAGGAGCACTAACATCATTATTATCAGAGTGACTGAGTTGTAGCATCAAGTCTTGATTCTGCTGTTAATTTCAGTTTTATTAAATAACTTAGCATATCTTTGACTTTCCTCCTTTATAAATTTTTCTTTACAAATAACATTTTTCTATCTCATTGCTATTTGGAAAGGACTTTGAGAACTTGCTACAAAATTCCCCATAGAAATCTAAATTGTGTTTATCAATCAATTCAGAATAATAAATCACACAATAAATTGTACCCACACTCTCCTTCTTAAGCGCCATTTGTGTACATGCAATTTTTAAATCCTTTCTGGTCCTTAGACTACTCCACACAAATCCCTCCACACACACAAATCTCTTAGATACAAGGGCCCACACAGAAAGGCACAGACTGAAGGTGGATAAGCCTGTGATGATGTGTGGGCTGAAGCTCCATGTTTGTAGGGTACAGATGAGAACTCACTTCAGCAGAGTTCCCATGCAGGACTGGTAAACTACTGTGCTGGACCAGTCATTCCAAGAAGTTGGACAGCTGCTTCACACCCTGGTTATCCACACTTGGTTTAGGACATCTGGGATGCAGTACATCTAAGAGACAACTAATAGAGGGGAGGAATTAATTTAACAGTTTCAGAGATTAGTGTGGCAGTGGATTTCCCCTCTCTGCAGAGAGAGATTTCAGCTGAGCATTGCTTATGCACAGAACATGGCTAAAAATGGTTCAAGTGTGTAAATCAGAGAATGTTTGTGTCACAAATTAATAGAAGATTCATGAGCCATGCTAACCCCCAAGTCTGTACTCCTCTATAATATGGAAATGCAAGTTTTACTCAGATCATTCTCACGTTCTGATAGATCTTACATGTAAAAGCATGCAAAACCTCTATGAAGTATCATTGGTTCAGAATAACCTTGCAATGAATTCTGTACTCTGCTTCCTCTTCTTAGATCGAAAGTCTTCACACTACATGCAGAAAACATATTTAACAGCAAGCAGAAAGGTGTAAGTCAAAAAATGCTTACATGTGTCAATGATGAAGACAGAAAACACCCTACCTAAAAAATATCTACTTTTTATTTCATTTCTTACTCTACTTATTGATTTTCTGACTAGTTTTTCTACAAAGCTGACCCATCACAGGAAGTACAGAACTCTGAATAAAGGTACATGACATATGACTACAGTCGGTATTAGTTTTCTGTGACCGGTACTCACATATTGACAGCTGACTTTTATCTAGGTAAGAGCTCTATGTGTTACGTGTTTCCTTTCTTCAATACACCTAACTTTCCAAAGAGCTGAAGTCCATCTGCAGAGAACTGCACTGAGAGTAAATGAGAAATCTGTTTTCTGTTTGAAAGGGAGCTTGCATGTGTGTGTATGTGTGTGTATATGTGTATGTGTGTGTATGTGCTTGTGTGTGTGTATGTGTGTGTGTATATGTGTATGTGTGTGTATATGTGTATGTGTGTGTATATGTGTATGTGTGTGTGTGTGTGTGTGTGTGTGTGTGTGTGTGTGTCTGTGGTGTGTGTGTGTGTGTGTGTGTGTGTGTGTGTGTGTGTAAACGTATTAGTTTTAAATAAGAAAGGACCCAGCAGTACTTGCATTACTGATACGAAATACTGGCTCATTAATTAAAAATGAGAGTACACACACATCTAAAGAGTATGTCTAAGCTTGTCATTTGCATTCACATGAAACCACAGGACTACTGGAGTGAGGAGGGTCTACTCACCTGACTACAGGTTATAGGTGTGATCTGCCAGTAATCAGTTTGATCTGCAAGGTAAAATGACCCTAAGAGAATTTTGAGTACAATTCACAATCTATCACAACTACAGCTTCACATCCTAGCTCTCATATTTTTAGAAAATAAATGTTTGATGCATCCAAAAACCTAATTATTAGTTGGACACTCTTCAAATCGCACCACATTAAGACCTCAGAACTTACCAAGCACCACCACTACTGCTGCCTGCAAAACCCTCTTCACCCCTGAAAGTCTTCCCTTGTGAAGAGTATTGTCTCTGTGTGTTTACTTTTTCAGCCTGCCTTCTGCCTTATTAGGTATGCAGTAAATAAAGGTTCAATGTTTTATGGTCTAGTAAGCATATAAGTGATATTTAGTGCATAATGAAAAAAGTGCAACATCAGTGAAATCCTGCTTTCTGCTGATAGTTTTATTTGAAGTAGCCTAACCTTGCTATGATGACATCCAACATATAATTGTCAAATAATTATTAAAGCACGGATTTCAGAGTTATTATCTAAGTAAGAAAGTCATAATATATTGGAATAAAGTTTGTAGACAATTGATTATCTTGTTTCAGAGTCCCTCTCCATTGTAGAATTTCATCATGACTCCATTATTCCAAATGCCAGCTAATACTATTAATGTGCCTTGCCACATTAGTTCCAAATATTTGTTTACTGTCTGCGAATATGAAAAGAAATTAAATGTTAGATACAACTGGACAGCATCTCAAATACTTAAAATAGAGCAGTGAGGACTTAAAGACCAAGCATACAGCTAATTATTCTTACTCATATAAGTAGTTCCTCTGAATTTTCCATGTTTTGAATGTCTGTGATATCACACTCACATTTCAACTGATAGCAGTATGGACTTCATCTGCATCAATTTATTATTCCAAGCAACAAATGTTTAAAACAATTTTCTGGTTAATCAAAACTGTGCTTTGTAACCATCTGTGTGAGATCAGAATTTTTAATCACTCTGCACGGGTTGCAGCAATATGAAGAACAAGATTGAAAAATCTAATTTATAAGAAATATTTAGCAAATAAAATCTAAATCTCATTCAGAGCTAGAATCACTGTGAAGTATCAGTTATTCCATAATTGCACATCTGAAATTTTTTGCTACTCTCTTTGAAGTCTTTTCTTAGCAACCGAGAAAACTGACTTAAAATTACTACTGTCCTAATCAGTGTGGCTGTTTCTACGATGTCAAGAGCACATAGAAAGTGATCATCCTGTCCAGACTGGAGCTATGAAAGGAGGAGTTGGACACAACAGAAAGGTTGAGAGGATCAGGTTAGATCTCAGACACCACAGGTATGCTGTGAACCAGTCACTCTCCAATGCGGTTCAGGGCTCTGGCCTCATGATCATTCACACTGCAAAAGTAATTTGCAGTTACTCAAGCTGTGATTAAAACACACTTCCACATATGCATTCTGTTCATGGTATGAACATAGTGGGATACCACCTAAAGATGATGAGGCCTAAGATGATGTCTATCACTCCTTACGTGGTTCTTTTGCCAGGGAATTTTCCCAGCAGCAGTGTGATGAAGCAGCAGCAGAGCTGGCACAAGCTGGCTTCATAAGAAATGGCAAATGAGCTAGCCCAGATTTAAACCACAGGTCCTGCAAGACTGTCTTAGTGATTTCAGGTTTGTGATGTGGGTGGTGTTTGACAGCTGCTGGCTAGAAGCGTGTCATCAAGACGGGAAGAAGGAAACACCTCACCTTGTTATTCTCAGTGTTCCTACCTGTGCCATGTCTACTTGCAGAGCAGCAATGACTCTTTTGGAAGCCCCATAACCTACATTTTTGATAACATTATCAAGAGTCACATGGCATATATGGTAGGGCAGCAACTGGCAACTCCAGACTGACATAACCCCACAGGAGTGCCTATCCTAAGGTTATGGAGCCAAAAACTGTGCTTGCGTTTTGACACCTGCTTCTTTTAAAGGAGCAGAAAATACAGAGAAGGGACCCTTTGGGATATCTAAATCCCGGTGCACATCTTGTCAGTGTCACAGTTAAAGTGATTGAATGACCAGCTGCCTCCTCACCAAGACTTGGTGCTACAGGGGTGCTTTGAGGCTGGGGATAGTGCAAAAACCTGCTGTCTTGGATTAAAGCACTGGAAAAAGGTCTATTTGCATTTGCAGTATTCAAAGTGCAATGTTTAGGTGAACTTGGTTGGGAATGGTTGTGGAATTAAATAAGCTAAGAGTAATAGATCTCAAGGATTCCTGATAAAAGGGAAAATGTATTTCATTCCATCACCTGAAAAATGTGCAAGTACTGCTACTGCAGGTCTTACTTCTTTAGTTAGGTACTGTATAATTAATCGATATGAAAACCTGCAACTGTATCTAAAGTCCACTGGAATTTAACCACTGTTCCTGCAGAAAGGGATATTATTTAGTAGCATTACTGTGCTAATATTCTTTTATAAGGTTGAACTGTTAAATCATAATCAAAATTCCTGATCAAATTTCAGAATTACTGTAAGAAATCATTCTTAAAGAATCTCTTAAAAAAATTCCATAAAGAAATTACAGGCAGAAGAGAGTCTGTCTTTACTGTACAGTACAAGATGACCCTTTACGGTACTCGATCAATGACATTGTCTAGTCCCATTTAAAAGTGTACAAGAAAAGATTATTCAATAAAACACTCTGTTTAGTTGCCTGAAAGCTCTACTCCCAGATTTTACCTGCAGGTGTCCGTGTCTTTGAGTTTTTCTGCTATGGAAGCAGACAATATAAATTTGTAGGTAACACATTTGCTTCTTACTTTCTACTTTCAGTTATTTCAGATTGAGGTTCTGGAGCATGTCCAGAGAAGGACAATGGAGGTGGTGAAGGGTCTGGAGCACAAGTCTTTTAAAAAGTATCTGGGGGAGTTGGAGTAATTCAGTCTGAAGAAAGGAGGGTCAGGAGTGACCTTGTTGCTCTCTACAACTGCCTGAAGGAAGGCTGCAGGCAAGTGGGGGGTCAGTCTCTTCTTCCAAGTATTAAGTAAAGGACAAGAAGAAAAAGCTTCAAGTTTCACAGTGCCAGGTTTAGATTGGATATTGGGAAAGATGTTTTCACCATAAAGGTTGTCAAGCATTTGAACAGGCTGCCCAGAGGATGTGGCAGAGTCACCATCATTTAGAGGCATTTAAAAGACATCTTGATGGGACATTTCAGGACAGGGTTTAGTGGTGGACTTGACAGTGTTTGGTCAATGGTTGGACTTGGATGATCCTAAAGGTCTTTTCCAACCTAACCAATTCTATGATCCAATGATTTTAGCTCAGTCTATTTTCTTATTGCTGGTAAAAATTTGGTTGTGAAACAAGCCCATGAAAAACCTTGATGTATCAAACTTCAAAGGAATTAATCATGATTGTCTGTCTTCTCTGCTCATAATTAAAAAAAAAAAAAAAAAAAAAAAAAAGCTTAGGTTACCTGAAAGGATGAAATAATTTACGGAACAAGTTACCTAATGGTAGTACAATTTTCTAATTAGTTGCAAGTTCAAATTATATTATTGGTTTATGCTTCAGGGCATGAACAGCACTGAATTAACTGAATAAACTTATTATAAAGTGGTAATTAATGATAATTATAAAATGGAAAGATGAAGAGTGATATGATTGGCTACTAAGAGAGGAGAATGCTGAAATTAATACAACATAATTTTCTGCTCAGTACATGTTAGCCTTGTAACTAAATTAACATAAGTAATTTTAAAGCATTTTATAGAAAACTTTATAACTGCAAAAAGGCATTATGGTGCATTAGTTCATGCCTTGTTGAATTGATGGTAATCAGCTGTGGTATTAGTTTATGCTTTGAATAGCTTTGATATTCAAATATGCTTTGATATGGTTGAATATCACTAATAAATCTAAGTGTGAATGAATGCACACAAAAATCATATTTAAGGTATAAATATTCTTTTTTCCCATGTATCAAAAATCTGAAAAATTAAATTTTGCAAATATGGGTAGGCCTTCTGAGCTAGAAATCAGACAGAAGAGGACAGCAGCAAACTAATCAAGGTCGAAGGCTAAGTACTGTGCCTTCACTAACTGAAACTGGGCAAACATGGTGACATTCCTACCAAATCCTTTCAGAAGAGTGACAATTTGGCAGAAGCCGGAAAGTGGAAAAACGTTTTGCACACATTTGATTGTAGATTGTATATCTCAAATCATTACAAAAACATGCATTTCAAGTAGCAAGAGCGTGTATTTAATGGACTCTAAATGACTTATTTGCATATACTTTTCAGAAGTATAAAGATATTGTTTACTTGCTGCTGACCAGTCACCTGAGGTGAGTAGGAGAGAATTCTTGACTTGCTGGGTCACTGGGCAGTTCTCATAATGGTGTTTTTTGCCTTAGTGCTTCATTGCAATATTGCATTGACTGCAGGTTCATGTTCCACTATAGTGCTTGAGTCGTGTCTTTTCTGCTGTAGAACAAGAAGAACCATTTGGTTTTCTTCTGTGGATATACCTTCTCCTCAAGGTTTGTCATGGTTCAAGGAAGCTCAGGGAGAGCAGAACAACAATCAGAACATTTGCTATACTGAAAAACATCTCTTTTTGGTGCCAGGAACATTTAGTCAGTTTGTACCAATTTCTGACCATTGCTACTACTAAAAAATGAAGACTAATAAGAAACCTCTCTTTAAAATGAAGGGTCAAAATAGTCCATTTCAGTATCAGAAACAGATGTTTCAAAGCACATAAATTTATTTCAATGCATTCTATACGAAGCTGTTCAGTTTGAAGCAGTGTTTCATATAGGAACAAACTTGAACTTTATTTGAAAAAAAAGCAAAACAGTCGGAAATGAAGTGGTCTATTAATCATAAATTGATAATTTCCCACTTTTTGATTCACCGTTATTATTTTTGAGAAACAATTTATGCAAATGACACAAAATTATTATTTACACGGTTCTAACTCTCAGATTAAGAGATGCAGAAAACAACAGCACTTTGAATATACATCACATTACTGCTAAGGTGGCTTTATTATCTCCATTTCACTCAGCAGAGGAGAGGCACAGACATTCAAAAAATTGTGGTTTTTCACTCTTTAACACCCTGACCTCCAAACCTCAATGGAGTTACTTGGAAATCAGTATATAAATGTAGACAACTTAGCAAATGCCACACAAGAAACCTCAGGAAACCTCCTGTGGTCTATCTCCTCTGAAAAAAAAAAGCTGGCATTCTTACAGGAAAGGTTTTTCTTAACAACATTCTGATTCATCCCCAGAGCAGGTTCCCCATGAAATGGATGAAAACTTTATTGCATTAAAGAATTATTATTAGAGGACTTAAATAAAAGGCATTGAAGTTAGGTTGCAAGAAATCTTATTTCTGCTTTTCTGAGTTCAGCTGATTCACCAGCTTTCTGCAACATTTTTATAGGGCTTGGTATTGCACTTCCTGTGTAAGGTATACACTAAAGGTCTGCTGTTTCTCTAGTGAACTTTCAAGCAAGTCTTACACATAGGATCTGCAGGTGAGTATGGAAATTCAAGGTAACTCTGCAATATTCTGTGTTTAACTGTGTTCAGTGCTTGGGTTTCCTGTGCTCATTCAGTTGTGAATGTGCAGATCCTGCACAAACCATTTTAGAGACTGGGAACCTGGCTTCTACTTCACAACTAATTAATCTCCCCAGGGGCTCCCACCGCTGCACAACATTGTGATTTCAAAGAATTTATTGCAAGTAAATGCATATTGAGACACTGAATCTTCATGGTTTTAAAGACTTTTTGAAATCTGTTGCAGAAGGAAAGACACTTTGGGGTTGAGCAGTGAAAAAAGCCGCACTGAGAATATAGGTCAAGACATTAATATAAATTTGATCTCTTCCTTTTTATTCACCAACATTCCTCACAATAAATCAGATCACCTCCTCACCCACACACCCCCCACACACTTCACCCTTCCTGTCTTGATTTCGGATCACCGAATGTAAATCTGTGACAAGGGTATCTATATATAATATTAATGGTGCTGAGGAGTGTTGGTGTGAAGCGTGAGTACTTGCCAAGTAAGGAGTGATCAGAGCAGAGCTGTTCATCCTCTGCAGCATGCTCTACATCATCTGCAGGACAAATGTAACATCATTAGGCAAAAAAAGGCAGCCATTCTGCAAGGAAATGGCTAAGTTGGAGGTACCAATCAATCTCACCAAGCGAGGTTCCGCGTGATACTGTCAGAAGCAACGGACAAAACAGATTGCAGTGTAGATCACAGGGTGGCTAAAAAAAAAGAAAAAAAAAGAAAAAAAAAAAAAAAAAGAAAAAAAAGCCCACAAAACCCCAACCCAAAATCCTGTTCTCATCTACCCCTTTCCGTAATCCTCGCCCCATTTTTTTGTTTATTAACTCATGTAACTAGTTGTGCCTGATCACAATCCATTTACCAGATAGTCCAGACTTGGTTTCTTTATGCTTAAAAGCAAAGGACTAAGAACTGATGTTTAGCTGTTAATTTAGCAAGCTATAAAGCAACTGCTGAAGGCAGGATCTATCAGTACAGCAATGGGTTTTATTAAAGTCAATAGACATTAATTGTGATTTTAAAAGAGTCATTAACAGGCTCCTGAAAAGAAGTCACAATAAATAAATATAAAGTAACCTAAAGTAGTTCAAGTTATGATTATTTAAATCCAAATTGTAATTAAATAATTTTCTCAGATATTTACAAGACTTATTGACGTTCTACCTTGATAAATATCTGCTTTTTAGTTACAGTTTTCTTCATATCTGTGCCTGTACTTGAACAAACTGAAGGGGAATATTTGTACTGTCTGCAGTGGACGTTGAATGAGCTCAATTATAAAACCGAAAGGAGACAATAACAATCTTTGTATGATACACACTCAGCCTGCTTTGCTCATGAATGGAAAGTGACTGTACAGATTATACAATAAAATGACCCACTAAGCCTTCTGTATGGCCTAAAAAGATATTTCTTAGTAAACAACAAGGGAGATAGAGGACATTAATTAATTTCCCATGAATAGCCTCATTAAAAAAAACCAAACCAAGTGAGAAGGACTTGCATTAATATTCATGGTTTGAAGTTCTGCTGTTTAACCATAACTGATGTTTCTTTTATCAGGAATTTATTTTAGAATCAGCAAGGGTTAAATCTACCATTTGCTGTTTCTGTTCTTGTATCAAGGTCAGAATGAGCAGGTAGCCCAGTTCACAGTTTGCAGGACTAATAAATCTTTCCAAAGGTCAGCATCTGCAGTCATTATCAACTAATCAGTTTTAATTTGGTTTTTAATATATAAACACTTGGGATCATGTAGAAAACATTGTGCATGTTGTTTAAATCTAATATTTTTTTTAAAAAAAATCACTTATTTTAGCCAGTTCATTAATATTTTTAAAAAAGGAAATCAATCGGCTCATTAAAGCTGCTTACCTTCAAGTCTTTCTTGTTTTCACAAAATATTAAAGATAGCAATAAGTAGGTGCACTATTTTTTTCCAGTGAGGCTTTTACTAGATCTGCTGCCTCTCTTATGAGACTAATGAGATCAACTGTGGTATAAATCAGGATACATCTATTCACTTGAGAACTGACTTGATCCAACTGACTTTCAACTATTGCAAACACACTGTTTACTGTTTAGGCTATTTAAATCTAGAGGGGTAAGAGCAGCAATGCAAAATGCCATTGTACAACATTTCCAAAAAACTGTTTGAAAGTCTTTTGAGAAACATATTTTTAAGTGCCAAATTAACTTTGTTTGTGATGTTATATTATTACTGCTGGTCATGCTTTCTGATCAGAACTAACCTCTAAGGATTCAGAAAATGTCGCTGTGTGACTCTTCACAGCCAACAGGATTGCCAGTGTTAAATTGGAAAAGGCTATCACTCTGGTATGCCACTTCATTACCATGTTATGCACCTAAATCTGAAACTTAATTTTAAAAAAATCTGTCTAGGTGCTAAGGTCCTAGAGGTTCTTGGATTTGATGTTTCTGTTTAAATGTTAAGCTGTCTTTTCACTTGCAGTAGTTGTGCCTGCACTCACGCACCCCCTTGGAGTGCCAGGTCTAGGTGAGAGTGGGTGTGCAGCTGATTTCAGCTGCTGAAGACAGATATTTCTTGCTATAGCTGTGGCAGATCTTGCACTCATTGGCAGCTACTTTAGATAATGATATTTTGTGTTCTTTGAGTCCACATCCACCCCTGTGTCTTGCCTGTTTTCTCATGCCTGCCTTACCTTTCAGGGAGAGGTCTTCTCTGTGTAGGCTGTGCGAGGTGATGGTGCCATCTCCCTGGAGGAAAAGTTGGGGTTGCCAGGTAGCACAGCTTTTCTGTCTTCTAAAGTTGTAGGATGATTTGTAAATGGACACACAGAACAGCAAATTAGTTTTCTGAGCACAGATTGTTCCGAAAGTATGGTGGCTTGCCATGTCCTAGTACTATATAAACATTGTAAAATTCAATAATTATCAATGGAAATATTCAATATTAATCTTCTTCTGATATTTCCCAGAATAGAATAAGACTTCTAAATGAACTCATGCATTTTACTTCTTTTCCAAATTTTTTTAGTGAGAACAATGGATTTTTGAAATATAACATTTCTACAGTATGCCTGAATATTTTAAAGAGCAGGGTTTTTTTTTTTTTTAGCTTTGCATTGATCCTAGATTGTGCTGAGATATAAAGCACACTGGATAATCTACCTCCATAATTCTAACTTTTCTAATATTTTTCCAACTGAAAATACTTCATATAAGCATTGTCATCACAACATTTTATGGTGGGTTACCCTCTATTGAAGAAACAGTGGATGTAGCACCTTTAAGCTTATATAGTAAGAGTGATGAAAATCCTGAACCTATTGAAGTAGATAGTGGTTAAGGGACTATGCTTGTAGGATCTGAACCACTACATATGAAAAATAGAAAATATTGCCTTTTGAAGTAAATACAAAAATTGATCACAATGTAAGATTTTCTTAAAGTTTAATTTACTGTTTGTATTGCAATAGTCCGTGGATTCTGGGGATATTAAGGGGTGCTCTGTTGGATGGTATATGATCAGAAATTTCTGTATTAGTGAAATATCAATTAAAGTCCCTATTTAGAACAAAGAAAAACAGCAGAGGCAGTGAATATTAAAAAGACTACAAACAGATTATAATGGCAGAATAATAAGAATATTAGTAAGAAAATAATAAAGAGGCTTTTAAAAGAGCTCTGCAGCTACCCAGGTAAGACCAACACTTCCAGAGAATGCTGGAGCCTTCTAGGGCTAAAGCTGATTGGGAATTTGGTTGATGAACACATGGAAAAACTGGTGTCCTCAGCTGCACAATACCGTTCCCTTCAATCATGGCATGGTAACAGCTTTGGAGGAAAAGCAGCAGCATCTGAATTTCTGGGACCATTTTCTGGGTTAGCCGAGGACTTTTGCAGCGGTGTCTAGTCTAAGTGTTAAACTTTACAGATTCATAGCTTGCCAAGTATAATCAAATAAAATATCCAGAGATGCTACAGCTTCAGAAAACTGTCATGCTTTCCCAACTTGTATCATTCATATTTTCCCAGTTTGCATTGCTCATATCTGTCGGGGTAAAATACTTCTTACATGTTATTTAGACAACACGTGTCATGAATGGGCAGCAGATGAACACTCACTGGGGAACTTAATACTCAGGAAACTATAGGTCTGTAACATCCAGAGGAAGCCTTAAGTTTCTTTGGTAAACTGGATATTTACTGGCTCTTTATATGTCCCAGGTATAAGGCAATATGACAAATTCAGTTCAAATAGTATATGAGTCAATAGGCTTTTGAATGAGTTGCATGTGTCACAAAAGTAATGATAAACCTTGAACCAGTAATAAGTGAGGTTTTATCATGGTGGAAAAATTAATGGAGGAACATGTTAGAGGAAGTGAGCAGACATGGAAATTACTCGTGTGAAACTTATTCCTTCTCTTCAGACAGAAGAACACTGTGTATATTTTATACAGGGAAGAATTTCCAAGGTTGATTTTGAGTAATTTATTCAGAGGAATGGACTTCCTTTCTTTTTTCTAAGTCATTGAAGGCAGAATACTTGACTCTGAAAAATTATAAGCAAAGATTAAAGTACCATGGGCCCAACCTTGCTCTCAACCAACAGGAAAATTTCCATTGATTTCAGGGAATGGATCAAGCTCTTTAGCCTGTGTGTTTGTGACCTTTTCCTTAATGCTATCCCATCAATTTGAATATCTCTTTGAGAACAAATGAAGGGAAATCCCTAGTGTTGACTGGAGAAAAAACAAGTGCTGTTTTTGCTTTCCAGTGGAGGAGCAAAAAATATTTCACGTTACCCTTTTTTGGCCATAAATACAGTCATACAGATTATGAATTAAAGTTTATTGATGTCAGAAAATTACTTATCTTCACTTGACTTTGGAAAGTTGTGGGGGATCATTTGTTAAAGGATACAAAGCTATTAAAATGCACTTCTACCACATCTTTTGGTCAATTTTACTCAAAGGCCCATACTAAAAACAGTAAGAGCAAAAGAAGCAGACCCAACAGACTTCTGAACAAAAAGAAGGCAGGAAAACTCAAGAAGGTTGCTCTAGTTCAGCTTTGGACTCAGAGCTGTAACCTCAACTTTGGTAATCAACCATAGTCAGTTCCTTCATCAATGAGGGCTTTCACCTGCTTTCTTCTCCATTTTCCTGCTTGGGGATAATTTTGATTCTAATTACTCAGTCTTTTCCATCATTGTATATTTCACTGTAAATTGCTGTGTTACTTAAATTATTAAAACTGCACAACCACACAAGTCCTTGAAAATGGGTGCTACATTACGTGTAGGGGTTATCTCTTACTGTACAGTTTAGAGATAATAAATCTAATTGATTCTCCTTTCTGTTATCTAAACACCAGAGTCCGGCACAAACTGTGCAGCAATATTTAAATGACCACAACACAAAGTCAACATGATGCTGTGGAAAAGAATAGAGCAATATTCTTAATTCTGAAAACCTGTATTGGTAATCAATTGAAATGTTGGAGCAATTGAAGAGCTGTCCAATTTTCAATTGCAGTATAAGTTGGGAAACAATTTGAAAATAATGGCTCATACAAAGGGTTTTTGAAACAGTCAATATGGTCTTCATGTGAAGGACAAATAAGAATTTGGCAGTCTACCCATTGTTTGGACTTTGTGCATTAGACGTTATCTGCAGGACTCACCGCAGTGGCCCAGCTGAGATCAGAGCTTGCAATCTTTCAGTGACTCCCATGAAAATGTACTTAGAAGGATATTCATTATAGCCAAAGAATTGTTGTAGCCTTACTTTGAGCATTGCTGCTTACATACATTCAACAAATACTTGCTTTAGTAAGCTGATGCACATTTGAAATGTTTAATATGTGTGGTATGTCATTCTCATATTACTGTGTTGCATGCTATCAAAAGTAAGAGGTTTAACACAGTGTAGTTCACTGATGTCAAAATAAATTTTCTTTCATAAAATATTATGATTTGGGGGCAACATATATGCATCTTTTCTTTGATGTAAATTATTAATTCCAAATGAATTCACATGAGTGAAGACACAAATATGTCTTTCCATCTCTGCATTTTCTTTAAAACATTGTAGAGGTTTAGACCAGCAGTATTTCAGTCTGGGTTAATTTCCAAGGGAACTACTGGCTGCAAGCTAGATATTTTTCACATCACATCCTTCAGATGGTTGTCTCTGGTGTGACTGAGGACTCACTTGACACCTTCAGCTTCTTATCCTTCTCTGAGATAGTCAGCGTCCATCACCATGAGAACTGGGTTCTTTGACACAGAAACTCCAAAGGCAAGGACCAATATGGTGAGGTAGATAGAGCAGGACTGAGAATTCAGGAAAGTAATGTTGCACTCATTAATCCCTCTTGGTGTTTTATGGAGTCTGTCCCATGAAAAGGACATTTTTAGAAATGAAGATGAGGATCTAAACTTTGGCAGATGCATTTTGGTAGTCAGGCAATTCTTTAATTTTCACTACATAAAAGAGAACTCCAAGAATACTGTCTTTTCCTTTGCAAAACAAGAATTTAAAATAAAAATGCTAATGAGTTACAAAAAACCCATGAAACAGTTATTTTCTGGACCTGAGAAAAACCCTGAAATACTCTGAATTTGGAAAAGATACTGGTGTAACTAGAGTCTTTGAATTTTTTGCAGAAGGATGTTATATGGATGTACAAATACAAATACTGTGTGCCTACATCTGGAAAATGTGTGTATTTTTACAGCAATAGAATCTATAAGATCTAGCTAAGTGTTCTTCATATTCACTCTATGCATTTTTCTAATTGTGTGTTGGTGATGATAGTACATTTATGATTGGACTATTTTAAAAATTTCAGCTTAAAAGACTGTACCTTGACATATTCTGCCTTCTCAATATTTCCCCATGGCATTAGTTGAGGTTTTCTTTTCCCTGTTCAATGCAAGGCTGCTGTGCAGTCTTGCCTGAATCTGAAAGAAAAGGGTTTACTAATGCAACTCAAAATAAGGAAAGGAAAATAAAATGTTCAATTCTCTTATGATGCATTTGTCCATAAAAGATTGTTGGTTGCTCTCTAATGGGGAAAGGTCTTGACTGATGCAAATAAATATATATTTTTGGTACTCAGAAGAGTACAAGAACAATGTAGATCTTGCAGGGATGCCTTTCTGTGTGTTCATGGGTCCCCCAGTAGCAGCATGGTGCTACTCACAAAGGGGCAGGGGAAAAAAAAGCAGATTAATGCTCTGGGTTTGACACTGCTGGGTTTTTATTCAGGCTTTCAACTTCTGGCTACAATGGCAAACTTACAAAACCTGACAGTCAGGTAGAACTCCTGGCAGTAAGATGGCTAGACCATACAAAGCCTTTGCACTTTCAGTGTCACAGTACTGTGCTCAAATTCAGCAAAGTCTGTTAATTCATTTTTGTGAGGCATTGAAACATGTGGTCCATGACTGCTGGCATAGACTCTGCAAGGACGTTCACGTAGTTAAAGTTAGCATGCATTTCTAATCTTTCCTAGATCAGCTGTTATTTACCTATCTATTATGGGTATTCTTCAAAATATAATAACTCTGGGTACTCCACCTTTAGATTCAAGAACATGTTTGAGTTTGCAAAACTCCCTTCCTTACTCCATTTTTGAAAAAGTTTTTTTTTCTTGGTTTAACTTAAATTTTCCATAGAAGGCCTGGATAGACTTTCTTAGCTGATGGCATATGACATAATTATTTGACAGCTTGGCATCAAGAGTCGATATGCAAGTATTACAGTAATATAGAAAATTGTAAAAACAGTTAACCAAATGAGATTTGTACCTCTGAAATCTTTACAATTATAAGAATAGCCTCTAAAAACATATTTTTAAAAATAATGCTTTAACATTAACTTTTTAGGATAGACCAATTTAATGTATTCCACATGCTAGGGAAATATTAACATTTTAATTACTGTTTAGCTAAAAGATTGCGCTGCTTGAAGTCCAAAACCAGCAACCTTCGGATGCACACATCTTTCACTGTACAAGCGGAAGAGAAACATGAAGGACTGTAAGTCCGTGATGTGCAAAACTGCAATGGGTCAGTATTTAAAATTCTTTGCACAGCCGCTTACGTCATGTCTAAAAGAGTAAAGCAATGCCCAAAAACCTTTTAACGTATTTTTAGCCCTGATTATTTTACCTTAGTGCCAGCCTGAAGCAGTACAAAGAGCTCAGATCGATGCTAAGGGAGAGGGGAAGCCAGGGGAGGGGTGTGGGGGTAACCCAGCACCCGGGCTCTGTCCTGGGAGCGAACCTGTCCTCTCCATCCCTGCAGCCAAACTGTGCGGGAGGGGCTGCCTGGGAGAGTCACGGGCTTTTAGCTTTTTAATAACTAAATCCCCCGCTCGATTGCTGCCCTCTCATGTCCTGTGCTGCAGTTCGTTTTTCTCTCCCCTCTCGTCCTTTTTGATGTGGGTGTACTAATTTCTGAGGGGAGCCAGAGGGAGCAAGGCAGAAGAACATGTTAGTCCACAGCTGCCTATCAGTGGAGGACAGTGGGTTTGATTAAAGGGGAGCTCCCTCCTGGATTTCACACATCACATCAATCACATTGATCAGCCCCCAGAAAGGCAACATATTGTCTGGGAATAAGCCAAGGAGGGATATCAATTTCACAATAACACTTATGTCTTCCAGCCAAGAACTGGTTTATTTTTGGCCACTGAAGGCTCAGACTCACTTTGGAGCTCCATTTATGTCCAAAGATTTTCACTTCTCACTTGCTATTTCACTAACATGCTATTACTAACTTTTACCAGAAGTCTGTAGTCCTATATGTGATTTCAATATAGAAAAATCAGCTTCTGCTTCCTGCCCATGTACAGCGGTGGGACTTCCTAGCTCTGTGTCAATGTTATTAATTTCTTTCACTGCTACTTGAAAATGTAGAGTCTTTAGGAGGGTTCACATTTTTTATAATTTTTCCTATAATCTTCAGGAAAGTGTTCAAGTCCTTAGGAAAAATTAAATACATTTTAAAAATCTTTTATTATGCATATATATGATGTGGTAAATATGTATATTGTTTTGATATACTATTTATTAATTCCATTTGCACAAGAACTCTCTGAAAGCTATCCTATATTGCATTAATGGTATCTACACTTCCTGGTCCCAAATATTCCAGGTTTATGAATATGTTGCTTTTTCAGATAGAGTTTTGAATAATTATCTCTGCCTGTCACTTTAAAGAAATCATTCATACATATTGTTTTATATCACCCTCCCAAGGAGGTTTCATCTAGTTTGTTGACATAATAAATCCTACACCCCATGATTAATTACTTGTATTGTATTATTACGCCAACCTACATCTACCCTGGCTACTTTCTCAATAATTGCTGCTCTGTAAATGTATTTGAGAGTGCCTCTGTGTGTGTGTGAGAGAACTGGGGCTCAGTTAAGCTGCACACTGCTGTAGTAACTGAGTATAGGAATTAACAAAATGACCCCTTCTTCATTAAAAATAAGGACTAGAAATAGAAGGAAAATTTCCAGTATGGCGCTCTGCTCATCAGGCAATTCCTGATGATTTCACCAGTTTTCTAAAATAGTATGTATATCATGAAATATCTTTCAAGGCTAGTTATCATTTCATACTCAAATTGTTATTCTCCCCTCAGTATCAATATTTACCTAATTATTTAGCTAATGACAGGGTACAGCCTGGCTGCCCCTTTGCTATGCTAAAACCCCAATATTTTTAAATGAGCTATTTTAACACGTGCGGTGATGCAAACCCTACCAGCTTCATAGCACTCCACAGATTTGCTCTCCCCCCTCCTTTCATGTTTGTTAAAGAGTCAGAGAGAGATTATCTCTGTCATTTAATAGAGTCATTTAGCTAATTTTATTTTTCAGTAAATTGGTGAAAGAGACACTATGCTGTTAGTTAACACACATTCTGGAATTCCACAAGATTTCCTGCTATGTTTCTTGCAGCCACTTCTACATAATCCAATGTCAATATACATTGTTTATATAATCTCTCTAAAGACACAAAATAAGGATATATACAAGTTTTAATTATGTTTTGTAACAGAGCAACTCAGACTACCTTCTCAAGGTGTTCCGTAGTAAAGACACAAAGTTTAACATAAGCACCGTCTTTAAAAAATATCATCAGAACATTATTTTTTTCTTTAGAGCAATCAGGAGGATATAACACTGTTTCCAATTATTTGAGCTGACTACTGGCTATGAAAAGATGTTGTCTTGCATTCTTGAAATTGGTGTAATTATATATGTTTTTCTCCGTCAGTACTACCATACTGAGGGGTTTTGCTTGTGGCAATCTCAATATTTAGTTGTTCAAAATGGGTCCTGAAGTATCAGAGATACTGGTCAACTTTCCAGTGCTGTCATCCTTAATAACTTTTAGGGCTTTTAGAAAGATTTGCCATTCTCTTTTCATCTCTAACCATACCAAAAACCAGTGTAATCTTGATACTTGCATTGTCAAATTGCTTCATGCTTATTGAGCTTTGGGATAAGGTCTTTCCCATGTTAGAATTTTAACAGTATAGTTTTTATAAAATGGGACACAATTGCATGCACATATCATCTCAATATTCTTATTAATTCTCCTAAGAGAAATTTGGAAGATTGCATTTTCATTAACTTTGACAGTAAAATCTGGGACACTTTCTTGCTAAATTTCAGGATTTTGAAATTTAATTTCTCTTCTTCAGCACTTCATATCAATGTTTTTTGTGTGACTGACATTATCTTTTAAAAATTCTTTTGTACATTGAAGCTAATGCATTTATTTTAATATCATTAACTATACTAGTGGATACTTCTGCAGACTGTTACTAATGTGTAAATAAAATAGTTAAAGTGAAAAAAAAAGGTTTAGATGAAGAGATATGAATTAACTACATCTGCAGAACTAAAATGTACCTATGCCGTATATGGTAAACTCCCAATGTCCTTTCTTTTTCCTGCCAAATAGCTACTTCATATAAATAATTTTAAACAACAAAACAAAAGAAAAAATCCCCCAAAAAACCCCAAAACCAAAACAAACAAAAAAAATCCCAACCAAAATCCCACCAGCCCCTCCGGTATCAGATGATACGAAGTAAAGCCATTATTTGCTTAAATGAGTTTCAGAACCTTTGATAGTTTATCATCAGTTTCCCCGAGTTTCTTTGACTTTCTTCATCTTGATCTCTCCTGTTATATATACCCACCATTTCAATATGCAGCCAATATTATCATACTCTGAACCAAGTCAGCAGTTTTGACGTCTTCATTTCAATGTCCTTTTCTGTACCTTCAGCAACGTTAATGTTACAAATTACGGGAGGGTGTATTAATAGCCATACCCAAGAAGCAGAAAGAAAAGTGCATTTTTTAGACTAAGTACTAACTTGGGATTTCCCGGGCCCATTGCGGAGCCGGCGGAGCCCTGGCTCCTCCGTTGTGATGATAATGGATTCCGTGTTGTTGGCTCAAAGGTCGACGGGTCACCGTAAGCTCCTTAATGGACTGTGAAATAACTTTAACTGCATTAACCTCTCCGGATCACATGGGTGGCACCAACATCCACTCCTGAAATTCTCATTCGCTTATAGAGACAATACCATTAGATTATTATATTTTCCTTTTGGAATAGCAATAGGCTCAAAGCAATTATGCAGCTAAGCGTTTCCATTAAGCGAATAGGGCCTTAAAGAAGATTAACTGGAGCTTCTCTGGCGTTCAGTATAAAGGTGGAATAAGTCTAAAGATTTCAACAGAATTCAAATCTGCTAAAACCCCTATCTGAGATATCATGGTGATCTAAAGTATGAAGTCATTAGCTGAAACAGCAATGCTGTGCCTGAAGGCATGTGCAGTTGGGAGGCTGCCCATACTGAGCCCCTGACTTCACCCTGCATTTTCTGATTGTTTCCTCTTAAGAATGATACAAAATTTGGCACTGAAAAGAGCAGGAGGAAGACTGGCTCCCCACAACCATCTTCATGTTATTTCAATCTGTTACCTAGGTCCCATTTTTTCTCATTTCTTTCAAAAATGACACCTGCAACCAGCTGCAACACCCATCTTCAGTGCTACTGCAGGGCCATTGCTGCTGGAGCTGCGATGAGGTGTGGACACTCAAGGCTAACAGGTCTTTGGCTGTCTTAGGAGCCACTGGAAAACCTGGGCAGAGGCCTGACTCCAGAACTTCCCATTTGGTTGTGGACATTGGCTGTCTCCAGGCTGAGAAAACCATGGCTCTATTCAATACAGCCCTATTCACAGACTATGCTCTGCTTAAACCTCCAAGTCAATTAAACGTATGTATAATGAGCTTAGGGCTTACTTAAGTGATGTGATGAAGTGAGGTCTTTCATCCCCCAAGTCACCCACAAAACATATCTGCTGTTGGTATATGTCAGACTTTCCTTGCGCCAACTCCAGTGAAAAGCATATGGGGACAACAGCATGAGCACAACTTCCAGGTCACAACTGTTATAGGTGTTATTATAACTGGTTTTTTGTTTTGTTTTACATTAAAAACAAAACAAAACAAAAACAGTTACGTGCCCATCCTAAATTCTAGGCACCTTAACACATAAAAAAACCCACCTCAGTATCATGTCCTCTACCACAGCAGAAATCCATCTAAAGCAATTATGGAAAGTATTATTCTTTGAATATGATGAGAATGTGCCTAATTTGGAAGAAACCCCATACCTGAAAAAGTTTAAAAACTTTACATAGTGTAAGATCTTATTGTCAGACTATTTGCTCTTGAAGTTTTTTTTGCAGAGAAAATGGAACTTGGGGTAAACTTAATTACTTTTTATAAAGCTATGAGAAAATATTGCAATAGTTAAAAACTGAAATTAATCTTCATCCATTTTCCTTCTCTACCAGGAAACTATTGGTTATATATAACAGGCTTAACAATCTGTTTCAGCATTAAGATATGAATAATCTTTTTGTTACAGGTTTAAATATTTTTTCTTTCAATTTTATTTTCCTTGAAATGTGATTTAATTTCTGTGGAAAACCCAAACAATCCATTTCTCCAATTAGCAGTTCTGATTACCAAGAAGATAATTTTCTGATTTTTTTAGAATTTGTATTTTGGTTTTCTTTGTTCAATCTTCATACTAATAATGAAAAAGCAGAAATCATGCATTTAAAATTTTATTTATATTTTGCCTTTTTTTCTCAGCAGTTCCCAGTATGTTTAGACATTAAGCTCCATAAAGATCCACTACAATGGAACCATGGGTAAGGCCAGATGACCAATCAGAGGAAATACTTATGGAAAAGAGGGCCTCTCCCTGTGTTTTAACTCTCTAGGAAACTGAGTTTTTGGTCTTTCCCAATTCTGTGAGCCCAGAGTTAAGTCCAAAGTGACTTGGGCTTTAGCAAGCCAAGAGATGTATCTCTATTGCCCTGTCCTGTCTCTTTTTCTCTCCCATTTCTCAAGACCACAGCACTGCATGCATTTTCCTGCTCTCCCTGCAGCCCCCCGTGACCAGGCAGCTGCCAGCAGACTTGTCAGCTCGTACATGCTATGTGTGAAACTCAATATTTTTTTGCACCTCTAACATACCTGCTGTTCTTTCTTTCTCCCCTCATGGGTACAAATCACAGCACTCTCATTTAATTCAACTGACATTTTAACCAATATTAAGGTTTTCCTTGCATTTTTTTATTTTTACTTTGGGGAAGGATGAATATTTTTTAGCATTTGTCATGCCAAGATATAGATGTCAGCCAAAATCTAATGCATATCTCCACATCTTTGGCAGTTGCTGGGTGTAGACTGATTTGCAGGATGGGACCTTATTCTGGGCACCTACAAGTTTCATGGAAGTTGAAGAAAAGAACTTAGGAATAGATCTAGAGAGAGGAAGCTTGGAGATTGTTGTACTTAATTTACCCTGACACCTTTTGCCCACAGCAAGCTTAAAGCAATGACATTTAATAATAACCTGAAAGCTTGGACCCATCAAGAAATTGCAGCAGCCCAGCAATGCTGCATTGTGGTCTCACCACTTACAAAACACAGTTAAAGTGCAGCAGTAATAAGTCCTCAGAAGTACTCTGTGATTTTGTAGTTTTGGGGAATAAGATCATTCCTATTTTAAATAACATTAATAAACAAACTAATAAACAAACAAAAACCCCAAAAAAAACCCAAACAAACAAAAAAAACCCCAAACCATCACAAAACCCCCACTGTGAACTAGATTGGGAAACTTTGCTGATGTTTAAAACCATTAATTTTTGCTGGGTCCCTGAAGTCCATTTTCCTTGAATAACCCCAGGATGTTACACCAGCCTGATAAAATGACTATGAACATGTCGGGGTGGGGGCAGAGGAGAAGCATCTTTTTTCCAAAATGAATAACCCAGCAACAACAGCCTAAGTCTGGAGACAGCTGAAGCTATTTTTCTTTGTTACTAAAGCACAAATAATTTGTTTAATTTAACTCCTGCATAAAAGAGAGGTTTCAGAAACAGAAGAAAATCCTGACAAATGCACAGCCTCGATTGCTTGTAATAAACCACGGGCACTGTCAAGACTAAGCAAGATATCACCTCATTTGTTGTGGTCCCCAAAAAGCACAAGAGAGAAGGAGAACAAATTTTAAATAGAATTTCAGAGTTACCTCTATAGGAAGACCCTTGCCTTAGAGAAATCATCCTGTGGGGTGAAACTCGGGACCAAAATCTACAAGATATCTCAGATCCACCAAGGAGTGCCAGCTAATGTTGACCTCCATAGGATTGCTTGTAGTAACAGCTGGGCAGCTTGGAGAGCAGAGGCCGATATTCTCAATGTTTTATTCAGATTGAAATATTGGTATCAGATGAACCTCTCTGAAAACTATCTTCATGAGCTATAAATATTGTTAGAAACATAGATTTTTATGAATAAATACAAAATGCATCTTAGTTAAGTATTGTTAACTAAGGTCCTAAGCAAGAAGCATATTTCAGAACTTTTCTGAGAACAAACTAGTAGAAATTCTATACCACTATGCTCATTTTGTGAGCATATTTAAGTGAAATAAAAGCAGAAGTCCACCAAAAGTCCTTATTCAGCAGGGTCTACTCACAAAGAATTCCTATTGTCAGCAGATTCTCTTTGACCCAGAATAAAATCTTCAAAACATTGCTTGTGGCTTTCTTGCTTATGGCAAGAATGCTAAAGTTTCAGAAAAACCTCGGGATTCTAGAAATGCTAGTTGACATACAAAAGAATAAGCACAAAAGAAAAGCAAAAGATCAGAAAAGGCACAAAATTCTACAGGCCAATCACCTCCTTTCTACATACATTTGAGTTCTATTAGTTGTAGGTTAATCTTAGTGCATTCTAAAAATGTGAGGACAAAATAGTGTTATTAAGTAGCAAAAAATATGTATTAGTGTGAAAAAAAGGAGAACACAGTAATTAACAATGACTTAGAAATCTCTTCCTCTGTAGGAAAAGTTGTACTTTTATAAAATGAAGTAGCTTCTTTCAAATAAATTTCAATTTGACAGTGAGGTGCTACTAGGCTAAAGAACAATTACTTTTCCAAAACCTGCTGAAATCTGGTCTATCTCTGTTCAATAGAAACATATTTTAAACCATATGAAATGAGTTTGTGAATTCTGGCCCATGCCTAGAAGGCAAATAACTCCATCACAGAACCACCACATTGTTATCACAACCACAAGTATTAACTGTTCACTTTCCCCAAAACAGGACTCAGTGAGTCCAGGCAACCTCAGAGGTGTTTCCAGGTCATGTCAGAAGGATATTTCTGTTGTAATATTAGAAAACTAACACTGTATCATTAAAGTAAATGGAGCCTTAAACTCCTTTGGCTGTCATGAAAAGGGATAAAATGTGGAACATTAGTAAATACTTTCTTGAAGTAAGGCCCATATATAGCTTTTAGTGGAGTGTATTGCAATGAAGAAGTCTGGATTTACTAAAACACTACATGTGTGAGATGTATCAATGCCACAGCTCCAGCATAAGTTGTATATTGTGTATTACATTATAGAAATGGGACAAGAGAAGGACAAAATTTTCTATCACTTGCTGACACTAAAATGTGGCAATAGATAGATATTCATAGGATCTATTCTTCCTTCTTCATGTCTGACTTTGAAATATGAGCTACAGCAATATTCAAATATGTCAGAGTTTAACACTTGAACTAATCTTAGTGTATCTACTTCAGAACATCTGCATCGGTAATTGTGTTTTTTGCAAGGAAAAAGGAATTAAGAAATGCTTTTCCCTGATAAAAATATAGACAAATTTTGTCTTCTTTCCTTGTACTATCAGACAAACTTCTTGTTTTTGATGACTGGATAAGGCTTATCTTCAGTAATTTGGCATATTGACTATATAATGGTGCAGGACTCATTTTCATCAATTAATTTTGTTGACCTGGTTATTTACCTTTCATACCCATGTGTTTTGTACCACACTTTTGATAACTCACACTGAACAGAAAGGCCACATTAGTAATCAAGCAGGTTTATCTGAATCATCTTCCAAAGCATTGTCTGTTGTGCACCATAAATACTGTCTCAGTGTCCACTGACTGTGTTGGTCTTTATGGCTCATTTTTAAAATTACCTATTTGGCTGCTGGCTTCAATACATAAGACTGACATGAATTAGTGTGTGAATGCAAGTTCTTCTTGCCTTCAAAACTCATTGTTTTGTTCTCTTTTATCTTAATCTTATGATACATTAATGGGTGCATTATTTCTACATTCAGATCCTACATACCTACAGTAAATATTGAAAGTTTTACACATCAGCCCAAACACACTTAGTTTGATTTAGGCAGATCCATTCTAAATAGCCACTAACAGTTTATGGCCAATGCACATTTTAGAATTCTTAGATGAACCTAAATCCAGAGTGTTAATAAAAAAGTAATATATATTTATTCACCCAATAGAGTGCAGAGGATTTCTTCACCAAAGAAGTTGCCCCTGGCTAAAGTGGCAAATCTATGTAAAATGCTGAATGTAAAGGACATGCCAATCTGGACCAAAACTTCTCAGATCCTCTTTGTTTTCAGCCTTCAACTGAAATCAGCTGTTTTATCATCTTAGTGTAAGTCTTCCAGTATCTGTGTGAACATCAGATTATGTACCATCATAAAATAATTCATTATAATTATGTTTCTTGACAGAACCTCAAGGATTATTTATGCATGACTCTATGTTTTTTTATATGATTTTAAAATCATAAATTGCTTAATTGAAACCATATTCTTACTGGCATACATAACCATGTCATGATAAAGTGATAAACTGGCCAATGTGTCAACTGCCAGTTTGGTTGTGGTTTTTTTGTTTCGTACATAGAAGTCTTAAGGGAAAGAAATGTAGGCTGGCAAGAGGTTCCCTTGGATCTGAGAAATTCTGATTAGACACAAAAGCTTCACTGTCAAAGGCAAAAAAAAAAAAAGTAGCAGTATCATTTTAGGTTTTTGGAAGCTACTAATCTTTGAACTTTGGGAACACTTACCAACCTTTATGAGGTGCAATTAGTGTTCCAAGTCTGAAAACTTGTTGTTCATTCATCTTGTATATTACATTAATTTCTAGTCCCATTGCACTGAGAAATAGGCTCTTAAAGGCCAAAAATATACAAAGAACAGCAACAAGGCTGGACAAGGTTTGTTGTTGTGTTCTGCAATAGTAATGGCTGAGCCAAGAAGGATTCCTTGGGCTGGAAGAAAGGTAACTGAGGGAGCTACAGCAGAGATCCACAGGCTCATGGGCTGTATTGGTCAAGTGCTCTAACAAGGTTTTACATCATACCAGGATAAGATGACATTATGTGAAGCAATCAGATACCTGGTTCAAAATAAATGAAGATTTCATTTCAAATGTGCACCTAGGCTATGGAGTCACTAGCTCGATTCACAAGAGAGTAAATTATTTGAGAGAGTCTCAGTCATTTTTAACCTAACAACCCACAGTTTAGCTCTCAGAATGACTGATATCATTCCTGTTCATGTCCTGCCTCTTCTCCTGTTTCCAAAGAGGCGGGAGACTGTGTTTATGCTTGAGGAGAAGAGCCATAATTTAATTTTGTCTAAATCAGATAATCTCCAGTGAATACCATGGTCCAGAGCACAATATCTATCTACTACAGCTCTTAATTGCTTTGGTTACAAAGGATGTAGGTGTGTGGTAAAAAGGTTGAGGTTTTTTTCATCCAGTACTGGAATAGATACAACCATAAAGAAGAGCTCGGTGAAGCAGTACAGCATCATAGAGCAGCATAGCAAGACATGTCTTGACTGTGCCTGCTGGGCTGGAGGCTGGGATCCACTCTGAGGTTGGGAAAGTCATGGCTATCTAAAGGTCCTTCCCAAAAAAGCAGGCCCAATGAAGTTAAACGGGTCAGAAATGTTTCTAGCCCTGGGGCCAGTGAGGAGTAGTGTGTGAGGGTGGCTACCCCACTGTTTTGCCCAGTCCTCTTCAAATGCTGGCTGAGCTCTATGACTCTCACAAGGATATCACAGCATACAAGGCATTTGCTGACAGCTTTCTCAGATGCCAATTCACAAGCAATCAGCAATCAAGCAATTCAAAACCAAAATGAATGGATAGCGGATCCTGGTACTCCTCAATACTTCACAGTAGAAAAAAATTCTCAAAGTTTTTAAACTATTTTCTACTTCATCCCTCCCTCATCTCCTCTGGAAGTACAGCTTCAGTTGTATGAATTAGGGCAGCTCTGCCCTCAGAAACCAGGGTGGTAGAGATATGTGGAATGTAATTGGTTGTCTTTCTCCCTTGCCATGTTAATGGAAGAAGGTGAGTTTATCTTGGAATTATTATCTTGGGATAAACAGTTGACAAAACCCTAGCAAAGGCAAGACAGTTTGTTATTCTCAAATGAGTTAGAAATTGAGCTGAAAGGCAAGGCTTTCCTCAAGACTCCGGTGAGGAAAATATTATTACACTTGTTTTGACGGGTGGGGAACTGAAATGAAATTATTTGACCATCAAATAAATCTGAAGTACTATTTTTTCCCATTATTGTGGACTGTACATATATTTCTCCAGTGCAAAGTGAGATTAAAAAGCTGCCAAATCAGAACTAGGACCACTATCTCTGGTGGTATGAACTGATACAACTGCACTGAAGTAAAGGTCAAACTGGAGCCTGTGGTGTTTTGCACTTATTTTGTACAGGTTGGGTGATAGCACAAGGTCCAAAACAACAGAGGATCAGCACCGGATTCCTAAGGGAGCCAGAAATGTTACTTGGAATTTGGATCCACTTCAACAGTAAAGCAGAGCCTGGGAAATTTCCCAGATCTCAGATACAGAAACACTGGTATTTGCTGGGAGACTGCAGTCATTCCTTTTTAAGCTCTATTTGGTTGCTCTGGACCTAGGCTATGATACCTTTCTCTGAGTGTCCACATCTTAAACTCCCTTCAGAGAATGAAAGTATATCCCAAATTGTGTAAACACTTCAAGCTATACAGATATGGGTGATTTACATATACAGATAATCATATATAACTATGTATATTTCAGCAATCTAAAACAGAGCTCCTGTTGAAACCATCAGTAAGAGACAGCCACTAGACACGAAGCAGTGCTTTGCTCTCCCCAGCTAGCTTGCCATGTGAGTACTCTGCATTGTCCTTAAAAGACCTTTTCCTGCTGAGGATATATTTTGGTGTGAGCTCCTCCACACAACTTTTTGTAAAATCAAGATGTATTCCCTAGATACTTGTAACTTCTGTAGAGTATAAGCAAAATAAAATGGAACATGGTACCAGATCCCATCAAGGCTCTTGCACTTTGCAGCTGTAGCATCTGAGTGTATTCAGTATCAATTATGAAATTTAGGTGGAAAGCACTATGGTCAGCAAGGCCAAAGAGGATTCAATTATTGCTACAGCTGCATGAAAGACCCACCCATAAATTACTTAAGTGGACTCTAATAATTATGGAAACTAATAAGACTAATCTTAAGTGGATTGGAACAATCTTATTTCACTTCAACACTTTATTCGTAAAAATAATTTTAGAAAAATCTTTTTACCACTGAAAAAGTTCTGGGTCCTCTGTCACCTTCAACTTTGTTGAATGTAATGGCATAGCTGAAAAACTGGCAAAGTTGAAGGAAAACTGATCTGTTGTTTGCCTTCTCTTCTGTCTTAAAGCCACAGTACTTTGGATGACAGAGTAGGAAAGCACATTTCTGTAATGGCAAGAATGATTATTAGCAGACAAGAGCTCACCTTGGCACTGATCATTGGTCTTAAGTATACTGGGCAGTGAAAGATCAGCTTTTCCTTTTCACTGAAATTCTCCAAGTATGCTGAACTCCCTGACAGCACAAAACAAACAAGGAACACTTCTGGGAAAAAAAAAAAAAGACATACTTTTCTTTTTCTTTTTTTTTTTTTTTTTTTTAAGACAACTGGGATGCATTAATTATCAAAAAATTTGCCTCTGGAAATACACTGCTTTGTGCTGTGATAATCTTCTGACTTAGCTTCAAAAAGTAGAGTTGAATTCTAGGTGTAGAAATAGCTTTCAAAGTTATCTTGGGAGCTTGGACTCAATTTACTGGTGACATAAGACATATAAACCTGCACTTGAGGCTGAAGATATGAGCTGAGCACACACACTGCATGTATTGGCTCTTACTGTATGGTCAATAACTCTGAAATTCAAGACTTTGAATGGAGCTTTTATGTGCAGGAATATAAACTCCATATTCATATTCATTTATATAAATTCATATATTTATATAAATATAAATTGCCAATATAAATTTGCAATCAATTTCAGACATTTGGATGGAAGTATAATTATAATTTAGCCACAGGACTCAGGCTTTTCTTTAAATAGAGAAGAAAGTGGTTTGTTGTAACACAAAGAACCACGTTTTTATGGCCAAACTCCCACTGAAGTAACTAGAAGCAGGATCAAGGCCATAGTTTACATAAGCAACAAAATGCAAAAACCTTATTACTTGTGCCAGTGACACTGCAGCACCCAAATGGAGCATTTCCAAAATTACATTTTTGAACTGCTATTTTCCTTTCTTGGTACGTGTGAATATGTAACTAAACACCTATGTGAATAGGTAACACAGTCCTCTGTGATTGGCAGTACCATCTTGTAGTTTACCTCAGGAGACAAAGCAAGGGCACCTCTTATGTCTTTTATCACAGCCAACTGTATTGGTGCTGCCTGTACAGCATGTGCCAAGAGATCACTGGTGGAGGATAGCCTTGCCTTGCCACTCTTCATACCAAGGAAACTTTCCCAGCTGTAAGGACGAAAACTGAACCAAGACAATTGGGTCTTAAGCAAATAATTGCAGCCCAGATGATGTCTGGTCCCAAGGCGGGAATATCAGGCTTAGAAACTATGATGTAGACTTCAGAGTTTATTAAAATAAATACTATTTCCCTTCTACACCAGAGTTTGCCTTTGTTTAACCTGTTGCAGAATCAATATTCTTAGCCTGTGTGGGGTTATGAGCACAGAAGATTTTATCCAAAAATTTACAGGAACCCCTTCCTTCTCTGTTTTATAGATAAAAGTATTTACATTTCCTTTTTTAATTGGAAAGTTAAGCTGGTATTCTCTTAAGGGTTCTAACCATATACTGATGAAGGAAGGTTCATCTGTAAATGGTTAACCAGAAGATTTTTATTGCTTTTGGTGCCAATATCAGAGTCTCACACACATTTTCCACACAAACTCCTGCCTTCTTCCTAAGAAGTGAGCTGGACATAAGTCACATCTGGAAACTCATTACTGGATTTACAAACCTGAGACAAATTCACTGCCTCTGCCCTTTCTAAAATAGTGATGTACAGATCTTGGAGCAGGTCCAAAACCCAGGTAAATCAGTAGAAAAATGTCTGTTGACTCTCAGTGTACATGAGTGTGTCCAGTGATCTCCCTCATAACATTAATGAAGAAAGACAACATGAGTATATCTTATTGTAAAACAGATTGCTAAATCCTAAATTGCAGCACACATCGCTTTACTTAAAATTTGCTTAATTTTACTTCATTCTTCAGTCCTGTGAAGGGGAGGATTAGGATACCCTTCGAACACCAGCATATTTAAGTGTGTGTATGCCCCTGTACAGTGATCTTCAGAAGCAATGTTCAGTAGGATATTTCTCATCCATGGCTGCTTTTGTGGTCTTAAATCCTTTAAGACTTGTGCTTCGGGGTTTTAGCCCATCTTGAACAATTAGAAATCAACTTGGCCCATAGTTGAAAGCAGCAAACATGACCACTTCTTATTTTTCCTCTCTACTGGCCACTGTCATGGACACAGCAATAGACCAGACACACCTTAGGCTTCAGCCAGCAGGACAGCTCCCATGTGTCTGCTTAATAAACCCTTTTTCATTCTATTGCAATGTAAACTGTATTTGCTTTTTGCTGATATTTTGACGGCAGCAGCTGCTACTGCTACTGAAATTGGGCATCTCATTTCTGAAGGTGTTCTGGGATTGGGGAAAAAAAAAGGCAGCAAAGGAAAGACAAGCATTTTGACTCTCCTCCTGGCTATGTGGAATGGAGAATGGATGAATGGATGGATGCTTTGCACCATCTCAAAAAGAGAATCAGGAAAGGACTTCTGCCTGAAATGCTTGTTGCCAGCATCAGTTGACCCCCTTAGGCAGAATTAGATAAGATGCAGCTGTAGCTGTCCCAGCTGCATGGTTCAGTTTTGGCATTAAATGCATGGGCAGCCGGTACAATGAACTTACCAAGCTGGAAGGTGATGGAACGAAGATAAAACATAAGGAGGAAAGACTAAATAAAAGCACTGATCAGCAGCAAAGCATTGCAATCACATTACACACTCCATAACAGGGGATCAAAGAGTTGCATATTAAATTAGTCCATTCCCGAAGAGCTTTCCTGTACAAGGAAATATCTCTATCTTCTCTGTGTCTTCTCTTTCAACCCTGTCCAGCTTTATGAATACTCTACTTTTTTTTTTTTTCTCTACTAAAAAGAATATTAAAATAAGTTTACATGCTGCAGAGAAGAAAGTGGGGACCTTTGTTATTAATGTCGTAGAAATACAAATATGTCCACCTAAGGAAGGAGTCTTCATTAACTCCCACAGCCCAGAAAATTAAGGCACGGCTCATCAGGATCTGTGCTTGCTGTTGGCTAAATTGCAAGGGACTAGTTGAGTTGCTGGAGTCCATAATGCTGATAGAGCGGTTTCCACGTGAATGAAGGATAAACAGCAATTAATTTCAGCCAATAAATAATGGTTTGAGACCCACATTGAAAGAGGAACAATTACTTTTCCATTTTTCCTGCCAAATGAGCTGATAAGAGAAAACAGGGGAGTTGGCCACGTAAATCAGTCTTAATTTTATCTTCCCCATTAAAAAGCAGCCATTAAGACCATCTTCGGCTCATTTCATCCTCTTCTTGTTTCACTTTTTCAATTTGCACAAAAGGGGGGAGTTTGCTCGTCATAAAATTTCACTTTGGCCAACCTATCATTTGCATCTGAGCCAATAAATAGCAATTAGCATAAACATTTAAATCAGGAACTGGAACAAATTCTTGTTCCCCAAGCAAGCTGTTAAATTACTGTATTTCACTAGATATAAGAAGCGTTAGAAACAAGATCTGCTGGGCACAATTATCCCTTTCAAACAAGACATGCTGGAAATAAAAAAAAGAAGAGAACTAGCTTGCTGGGCATCCTTCTTGCTCATGGTCAATGAGCTTAATCAGTGCAGAGAGAAGGTGTTCCATTAACGATGTTCAACAAAGCCTCATTTCAAGCTTTCCATCCAAAGGGATTTATTTGATCTTTATCCAAAATATATTCCCCAGGAATTAATTTAATTTGCACTGATGTTACATCATCAAACTTTTTTTTTTGGTCTATTTTCCCTACTATGCTTAAATGTGTATATCTTTACATCCTGGTGAGCCTGAGCTTTGCAAGTCTTGCTTTCTTGCAGACTGTTAATTACATAAACTCACATCCAGTGAGCAACGAGTCTGACTGTTTATGATGTGATAAATCAGCAATAATTCTGTAAAAATGCCAAAATAACTCCAGTGGGTTCAAACCACTCAAAATAAGCTAAGGAGGATCAAGCAGCTGCCTTTTCTTTTAGGTACATTCTTAGTCACTTGTAAGAATATTTCAACTCTTATGCAGTGTTTTTTATCTTCAGAGAGTACAACAAAAAACAAGTGGCATTATTCCCATTTGACAGTTGGGGAACCTATAGCACAGACATGAAATGACTTGCAAAAGTCATACAGGAATTCTATAATACAGCCACGGCTGGTTCTTGGACCTCAAATATATACCTAGTTCTAGGTTTAACTCTTTCCAATGCATGTGCTGAGAAAATTGATGACAGATAAAAATAAATTCTCCCTTAGGGTTATCTGGGCTCCTTCTGAACATGACCTATAGATATTACTCTGTAAAGAGGAGGGGTTTTGGAGAAAGACAAGACAGCATGAAACCTTTTTATGCCAAACTGTACAGGTTGGGTAGCACCTCCAAGTAATTCAGCGTAATTCTCTAAAATACACTCATTTTAATGAATATAAGCTACTCGTGAAGATGGCTTCATCTGTGAGTTGGGTTTTTAAGACTGAAGTGTTGGTTGGGAATCAGTACAGTGAAAAGAAGAGGCATAAAAATCAGTACAAAAGAGCAGCAAAACAGAGATTTTTTGCTTAAGTATTCAGGAATTTTGAAGTGCTGTCTAGGGACAAATGTTGAATCACTACCAGGGTGCTGCTGCAGTCACTGTCTGTCCTTTGTCTTTTATGAAAATCTCTTCCCTCTTAAGGAGAAACAGCTTAAAATTGTTGTCTGTGGGACAACATAGCACGAGATAATTTCTTCTGTTGTTAAGTTTTGGAAAGCAACAAAAATTATAATTTTTAAGGAGTTATTGTACTATGTAGAATTTCTATGTCATTGCAAAAAGATAGGGAAAATCTTCCAAGACTTTGTTCACAACAAATCCTGTCAAATGACAATCCTTGCTCTTCAGCCCCATGTATTTTAATCCCAACTCACATTCACATAAGAGACAGGATTCCATCTTTTACCTCTAGTGAAATTTTGATTGTTTTGTGTTGATTGCCTTGTTAGAAACTTGTAGTAAAACAGGTTGAATTCTTTCTGGGTGTGTTTTTCTTGGTACTAACAAGTAAAATGTTATTCCACACAAGAATATGGGAAGTAAGTGTTATCATCCCCTCTTTATGAACATAAAAACTGAGGGCTGATTTACAGATAGAAGTGTATTATTTAAACTGAGAGAATTAATTAAACCACTTCAGTATAACTAATACAAAAATATCTTCAGAATCTTTTTATGGTTTGGAAGAGGTTACACTGTCATAAAAGTCACTTGAAAAATAATATACTAACATCCATGTGGGGCATTATACCAGGGTGATTAAATTATTTTTAAAGTAGAGATGACACTATTTCTTGGTGTAAACAGAATTTGTAAATCATGATAGGTTCAGTGATTTGATGTAAGGCCACAGAGTAGCAGATTCGAACCCAAGACTGGCATTCACAAGGTTTGTTAATATGATAATTTTCTACCTTATGGAGCAGTTTATGAATAGATCCATTGTATTACCCTGCAAATTTTCTCTTTCCACTTCCATAAAACAATTATTACAACCATCTCCTAGTAATGTATCTATCTTTAATTTAGAAGGATAATAAACATAGATGAAAAGAAATATTGAAATATTCCTAACTTATTAACAATAAACATTACTTTTATTTTAGACAGAATTGATCAAAGAATCTGACCTTCAGTTATAAACCTATATATACCTTCAGTATATATATTCAGTATAAAATTCAGAAGTACAGTTTTGCAAATGGGTGGGTTCATATCCTGGTAAGTAAATAGATTGGATTCTTGATTCTTGATTCTTCAGAACACCTTTGAGAACACAAGGCTTGTTGCCTTGAAAAGGGGCTTATTTAGATACAATGTATTTAAATACAATACATTTTTAGACACTTCAATTTCTCATGTTGGAAGTGAGAAGAACCCTTCCTGTACCAAGGAAAAGTCTTGATAGTGACAATAACTACATTTAGGACAACCTTCATATAGTTGAAGTATAACTATGCATAACATATACTCCTGTTCATTTCATAGTTATACTGAATGTTTAACAGCTCTTTGCTTGGCAACTTATTGAAGAATTTTTGGGAGTTCTCTTTTCCAGGTGAAGCTGAATAAATTTAAGTAGGAATATAATGCAAAATCAGAAGTCTCAGATATAGTCAGTTGAAGAGAAGAAATAAAAAAGTGGAGGAGACAATAAAGGATATTTGTACTCTCCAACTGTGTACCCTAAAGAGAAAATGAACAAAAGGAATAAAATAGGGAAGAAATAATCTACTGGTGTGTCCAGTACTTCAATTTAATCAGACCTGTAACATTGCAATAATTTTAATATTGTGATTTTACATGCCAGCAAACTCAGAAGCACATGTGACAGAAATGGGAGCAGAAGTGGCATTTGATAGTCTACACGAGATTTCTGAGAAGTATTGTTTGGAATTTTGCTTTGTGTTTAACAGGATTTAGGAGTGTGAAACTAAGAGGGCAAGTCATATATTAAAACAACATTTAGCAAAAAAATTGCAATGGCTGTTTTTTGAGAGTAAGTATATGAACAACCCCTTGAAATCTATTCCAACAGAACAATTGGCACCTAGTTTTATGGAACTGTTTAAGGTCTTTGGAGGCTTTCACGAAATCCAGACAGAGAAGACATCTATCAAAGTCCCAGATTCACTGTCAGCTTCCTGTGCCTGAACTACTGTTCAACAACTAGTCATGAAACTGACATTTTATTTAAGATCTATGAATTGTTTTTATTATGTTAATTGATTTATAATTACACAATGCAGACCAGTAATTTGATGAAACAACTTGAGCTTTAGTCAGTGCTGAACAGTCAGAGTTTTCTTGAAAAAATATGGATTGATGGATATTAATCGATTTTTCCCTCTTTCTTTAATAATTTCTCACATGCAGATTAAAAGCAAAGTACACATGAAATGCTAAAATATTGGAAGAATAATAAATCAATGGTCTCAAGGAGATGACCTTTCTTTTATTTTAGTGAAGTTCATAGTGCAAAGAAATAACATAATTTGGTAAGAAAGTGGGGAAAACCTAAAATTAATATTCGTTACTCATTTCTTTCACTCTGAGATATTATAGATATTATATAGGACACAGGGAGAATTTGGAAATCTAAGTATAAAGTTGATGTGGTAGGTTTTCAGATCATTCTCAAAAATCTATCCTAGTGCATGACAAACCCCATATTTGATTAACAAAGGAAAAAAATAACTGGTACAACCTAGGGAATATTGAGAGTATGATAACCAGGTATGAAAACTTCAGTGATGTATTGCACCCTTGAAAATAGAAGGGTTTTAAAAAACCTATTAGTCCAATGTAGACAACTGCCAAAATAAATAAAATCTGCTTAAGCCCTGTTGCTTTTCTGCGTGGAGAATTTTTGGAGCAGTTGAAATGGAAATGGAAGCCACAGGCCTGGAATGTATGTTGCTGTCCCCTGCCAGGCTGTGGGTGCACGGTGGCAGGCAGACGTATGTCTTTCCTTCTCCTGCAGATGCTCCTGTCATTCTGGGTCAGAAGGAAGCAGGCTGAACTGGCATTTTAGACAAAAGAGGTTTAAAGGAGCCTTGCACAGAGAAGTTTATCTTTTTAATTTGGGAACTGAAGTAGGCTGTTGCCCACTGTGATAGCTGTATCTGTGCCTTTTGCTGAAAAGCAAATATTCATATGGAAAAACAGAATGGTTAACAGAGTTTTGTCCCAGCATTACAGTGGGACACACTGGTTCTTTTATCTGACATTGAATTTGATTTTTTTTGGGCGGGGAGGTTTTTAATCCCTTTTTATAAAAATACTTTCAAATTAAATTTTCAGAAGAAGTATGCTCTCCCAAAGATGAAAATGAAATATTACACCTTTGGATATTTTCATTTCTGATTTGCTTTTTGCTTATTTTCCTAGCTGTAACAATTCAATGAATTTGACATTAATTTTAAAGTATTTCACTGAGCAACTTTTGAAATTGTTTAGGCAATTGAAAATTGAATTCAAGGGCTTTCTGCAGGTATGAAAAAACACTCTGTGTGTGGGTTGTATACACAGACTATGAAGTGGCATAGAGGAAATACCATGAACTGGCATGGAAATAAACACGTGTATAGGTATGTCTGTACAGAAAGAGACTGGCACATATTTGTGCACATTATTCAGAATGCAAGTGAGAACAAATATTGACTTCACAATTAAATCATAAAAGGATGCTGACATATTTAATAAAGAAAGCAGATATGTCAGTGTTTTAAACCCCCAAATCTTCATTGCCACAACAAATGTAAGAAAATCCTCAGAAGCTGAGGCAGGTATACAATATCTTGGAGGTTTTAAAAACAGCCTGTCCAGACAGAAAAAATTATTGTTTGATATGACTTAGTAATCCCTAAGTTATGTATCAAAAGTTTCGGTTTTTCAAAAACATTTGGAAACTTTGGAGTTTCCTACAATACTAGGGAAAACTAATTAGAGATTTTAAAATCTAGTAGAAATTTTAAAAAGCACTTTCAAGAACAAATTTCCTTGGAAATACAGAATAGTACCTGATATGCACAATTTAATATAACTGTTAAAATGGTTTTATACCAGTGTAAAAGGAATTTGACTTTTCTCTTGTTCTGTGGTGTAACTATTTGATGCCATAACACATCGACAGACATTTTTATGTATTTTGTCCGTCCATGAGTTTCCATTCACCAAAGTATTGTCCCAATTCACTGCATTAAGCTGTTACTCAGCTCCTGCCTGGTTCTGTACAAAAGCAATAAAAAGAAAACTTTGGTCATCCAACCTATTCCTTCCTACCAAAGACAAGAGTGGCTTTTACAAGAGAACTGTCACACATATGGCGTGAAAGCAAGTTCAGAAATTATTCAGAAGTGATCTGGACCTGACAGGAGACACAGTCTTTGCATAAGCAGGAACTGATCTAGGACCAACTGGAACAATTAGAGGAATGGCACAAAAAATGAGTGGAACAGCATTCACACAGTGTTTGGCACACTTAAATGAGGTATGAGTTCCTCCTTTACAGGAGGAGAGCGTACTGATTAATTTTTATTATCCATTCTATTCAGGATGGAAAAGATGCACTTAAACCTCTCTACTGGAGCTAGGGCAGCTGACTTGCACAAGAGGAAAAGGCACTGTGAGCAGCATGAGTACAATTTAACTGATTGATTATCAATTAAGTCACTCTTCTGAGTATGAAAAGTCCCAGATCTGCCAAGGGGCTGGAGAGGTCAAATATCAGCATGAACCCTCCCTGTGTCTTGAGGAAGGAGCAGTTTTTAAATTAACATATGTGCTAACTTGCTAATGTAGAACATAATGAAATCAGAGTCAATGCACTTCTTCCTGTATTTAAAAGAGGTGAAAACATCCTTCTGTTTGTATATTTGTTCCTGGGAAAGAAAGAAATGGTGAAACAGATGTTACACTCCATACATAGTGTTGTGAAAAAGCAAATATTTGGGAAAGACAGAACAAATGCAGTTGATAAAGAAAGGGGGAAAAGCACCGTCAGTAAAAATGGCCGGATATAATTCCACCCACTCAGGAAATCAGACCTTTGTGTCAATTATAATACATTTGCCTCCTCGGTTGGAATTATATTTGAGGGATTTTTATGCCATTTTCCTAAATTAAGGTCAAACTTGTGATGGATACATTTTTACATGGGCACTATACTGTGGCCATGCAGTGACCTTTGGCTGTATACAGAACTTCTACTGACTCCAGAGGGAGTTCAACAATACATGTCAATCAAGGACTGTATGTTCAGAATCACCTACAGTTATAAAAAACATTTTTTGCTTCTTCCCATTCAGGTTTCTTTGTACAAAGGAATAATTTTGTGTTGGCATTTTGTCATCAATGTCAGCACAAAATATTGCATGTGTGGAGGAAATGATCCCAGGGTCTTACTCTGAAAATTGTATTTCCTTATATCCTTTATCAGCCTTCTAAATAAATTTAAAAAAATATATATATTAAAACAATCTACATGCTCGATCCAGTGTTATTTCTGCATGACATTAGCAGCCATTAATGTTCTGCATACATTATAAACATTACACCAGAGCCGTCATGAACCCTGCCGTGCGAATTTTCATAAGGCGATTTATTCCTACCTGGTGGGCATTTAAACCTCCTTTGTGTATAGCAGCAAAATGTGCTCAGCAATAAATAGCAAGGAATGAACTGTGGTGCCTCTTCTCCCCTTTTTTGCACAAGTACAAATCCTTAATGCACCTGCCGTAATCATTTTGTTAATTGTTCAGCTGTGGTGGTGGTGAGTAAAAGCTGAAGTGAGGCACCCAGTCTGTTATTGGTTAACTAGACAGAGCACAACAGGTTCAGTGACCTATTTTGGGTTTTGACAGTGCGAGTCAAAGTACTTAACTTCAATCACTATCTCATTTACAAGCCCCCCCAAAATAAAAAGCATGACAGTTAACACTAATATGATGGCAATTTCATATTGTTTCTGCTTATGAATTTGTCTTTCCCTTATTAATCATCCAATAAAGCACTGACACTGCAGAATCCTGACGTTGACCAACAAACCATGTACTAAGGACAGTAGCACCCAAAAGGAAGGGGCTACAGCGAAACTGGGGAAGCGAAAAGCTTTTATTAACACCAGAGGCCCATTAGAGTGCTCTCTGTTCACCTTCAGTGGAGCAATAAATGAAGAGTGCTTCAGAGGAGAGGACTCCTACCGTCTTTGTGCTGGTAATGCACAGCCGAGCTGTAGTCATGTTGTAACGCTTGTAAGAAACAGATGTTCCTTCCCTGACAAATCTCCTTTCTTGATTTATTATTCATTTGCTCAAATCACAATGGAAAGTCTTTGGCCCATTAATTAAATTCCAAGCAAAATAAAATTTGCAGCAGAACTCATTACTGGTAAATGACTTTGACACTTCATCAGATTTGAAGGTAAAATAGGCGACTTTAGGAAGTTAAAGGTGGAGAGAGCTTAGGCCTTTTCTGCAACCACTGCAAGATGATAAAGATTGTGATGAAATTTTTATGTTAAGTACTGATCTTGGAAAGTTCAATTTTGTGTCTTTTTGCCATGAGCCATACTCTTGTATCTTTAAAAACGGAGTCTAGAGCTTTTAAAAAAAGCTTCTACTGTGCCTATGCCATCATGTGTGCTTGTATATCTGTTTGTATGTCTTTTATTAATGATATGTTGATTACTGATGTAGGTCATTAAAATAAATCCCTGTATTAAGCACAGATTTGAATGAGACGTGTTAAGCTGCTGCTTATTTAATTTTTTTTCTGCTAAAGATTCATTAAGTAAAGGCAAAGTAAATGAAAGCAAAAAAAAAGTCAATACGAAAGGGAATGGAGATATGGGAGAAGGGAAGAAGAAATTCTTGTTTTCTGGGGTAGGTAAAACACCATGTTAGAGACAGCAATATCAGAGGCAATATTAAATAAAGGGGGAAAATTGAAGCATGTGAAGGACTGTCAGCTGATGACTCATACTTGAGGGGAGGATGGAGATGCTGCACATATTAAAGACTATTTCAATCTATGTAATTATGATGGCTTTAATTTAAAGGCAAAGTGTAGTGAAGCAGGGTGGTCAGTAATCTTGGCTGACTCATGGACCAAAAAATTACCAAACAAAAAACATAATGCAAGGCAAACTAACAACTCACTTCTCCTGTTACATTATGTTTTAACTTTTTAATTTTCTTTTTAATTTTTGATTTTCTGTGTCCATTATTTGGGAGGCACACTTAGATTATTTTTTAAGAGATGAAGTATCATAGAAATGAACTGAAATTGGTCTGAAGTCTATGCTTGGGCTTTACAAGCCAATCCGTGGAAAGGACCATGTGAGGGAGAAGCACAAGTGAACAGATTGGAAATGGGAGGACCGAGCATTTGGATAGAGTGAGCATAGAATTTGACCCTAAATCTTTTATACTGGCAAGTAATTTCTACACACTTGTGAACAACATTTATTTGTCTTAACTGGGCCTAACATGAGAAGTTTTAAACCTATCCTCCAGAATTCAAATGCAGTTAGGAGCAGTAATAGATATGAATTTCATCCACACACTACTGAATAATACCTTGGATCAAACTCTAAAAATATGGAGAGAAATTCTGATGCTGTAATTTCTTCCCTTTTTTTCCTTTGAGTTCTATGAACTGAGAAAATCTGAGCAACAGCTACAAGGTACTACTAGTGGTGCTGGAGAGATTGCAAAGTGCTAGAGAAAGGAAGGGAAGGACATGGAGGACAAGTGACAAATGGCCAAAGACAACTGTACTACTTTGCTACTTTTGAGCAACAACTTCACACTTGTGTGTAATACATGAAAAGAAAACTTTGAGAGAAACTGGAAATTGGAGAGATAAGTAAGACACGGGTAGGCCATCCAGATTTAGACTGTAAGGCCATTCAGGAATGACTTGCTGCTTCAACATCCAACTGGACCAGCTGTGAATAAGAAAAAATATTTTTTTTCCTAGTAGTTCCTGAGATGTTGCTGCCACAGCCTAAACTACCTAGTAGTCAACTTGAAATTTCCACCATAGAACACAATACAGAAGACATGTTGAACTGTAAATTAACTCATATATTTTTAGGTCAGGAGGGAGATGCAGAGGATGGCCTGGGTATATTACTGTTGCCTCCATTAGAGATGAATGGAGTCATCAGTCCTGTTTTTTCTGTGGAAATTAAATAACTTGGATGGGATGAGTGTTTCACGTGATGTATGTAAGGATGTAGGATATTCTGTAAGGTGAGAGTAGGGAGATATGACAAAATGCAGAAGATAGAGGAATGGCTGAGAAGGTGATTGCTCAAGAGTCAGGATACATAACACAAGTACCTGAAGGTCACTGCAGAGCAAAAACTCTGTGGAAATTACTGATTTAAAAGAACTGTGTGTCTACATCATCACATTGATACATCCACACCACAAATCAATTGATTCAGTGAGTTTCATTGTCACACAGCTGAAGTAATGGAAGCAGCAAACCAGGTTAAAATATTCTCTGTTCACACCTCTTCTATTGTGGAAAAAAAGGAAATACTGCTGGGGAAATAGGAACAATACCAAAAGAAGTGGTCAATAAATTCAGAGTGACTGAGCAGATTGGATGATTGAAGAACCTGGTAATGGTATGTGGAACATTTCTTTTGTCAGTCGCTGATGCAAACCTGGATCAGGTCGAGAATGACAAAAAACTGGTGACCATATGAGAAATGAGTCAGAGCTGTTGGTATTCATGTTAGCGAAAATGCCGTGATGATTGACAATAATTGGAACTCTTGTTAACATTATCAGCAGAGAGGGAAACCATGGTCTAAGCAGACATAAAGGTTGATTGCTCCTCTCCTCTGAAAGCAGAAAAAACCCTGTTAAATAATAGACAAGGCAGACACTGGTGATTGAGTTTCTGCTCACCATATAAAGAAGCTTGCCCAGGTTTTTTTGCAGTCTATCCTGCACCTTTACATAGCCTGATAATAATTTTAATTTAGGGGTGCAAAGAAAAATTAGGATGCCTCAGAAGTGCATCAAGCATCATGACGAAGTTTCTCACTTGCTCTTACTCCTTAGGAAGGTAGAAACTTCCATTGCCTTCTTGGCTCTGTTCTGAAGAACTGAAGAAAGTAACCTTTCATGTCTATTCCTTCAAAACTCTTATTTTGAATGTTTGAAATGTATTGGAATCTTCCCCTTGATGAACCTATTACCAGTAATTACTGTCAAATTTGAGTATCTTCCAAAAACCTTCTATTTTCCTGTTTTATGCTGTAAGGCCATTGTGCAAAAAATGATTCAATACATGATGGAAACAGTAAATCAAACTTTAAATAAAACATGTGCCACTGAAGATCTGACAGATGGGGAAAATATATTGGAAGCTTGACTCCCATTGACATTTGACCCTTTTCTTCTACACTGAAAATGAAGATGCCCAGACATTTAGTTTTTTAACTGCATAATCTTTCTCAGCTTTTGCTGTCAGGAGAATTGGTGTTAACAACAGTATTACAAACATTTAAGAGGAAAATATTACTTTTGTAGTAGATAGGAACTCTTTTAAGTTCAGACATAGGTCTTAAACAAGAGCTGAGTTTGTTTTAATCCCATTATCCATCAAACACACAGACACATTTTTGTTTTAAGGACCATTTGACTTTTACTAGCGTTTTGCAACAAAAAAGCCAGAATTCCTTCCCTCTATAAAATATTCTCTGATGGCCTAAGTTATGGTTCTGTCCACTGTTCAAGCATGCCCGAAATGGTACTTTGTCCATGGCCAAGTGTCTCTCCAATCCTACTTTGTGCTGTCACAGCAGGAACAGAGGCTGAGTGTACAAGGTTTAGGTGAACTTGCTACTGACAGCAAACTCAGTGATACCAGGCCAGCTTCCTTACACTTCACAGTGATGTTCAGAAGGACCACTCCCCATTCTCTGGGGTGGCAGCATTTTATAGCTACTTTATGGCTTTACACGCTTTTCAAAGAGGTAAGAGGTGGTGACTCCAACCCCACATCAAGCCTCTTCTACTTGTTCCTACCATTGCAGATGATGTAAAATTGCAACATAATGAAAAGGTCTTCTGCATGGATGAAGTGATATGTTAAAAAGAGAGGGATGAACATTAGGAGTCAAAGTGTCACTGCAGTTAAGCAGAGACCAGAGTCTGATTTCTCTTATAGCAGTACAAAATAGGAGATCATACAAGTCAGAGGATACATTGTGGAACTCAAAGAATCAGCATCACAAGGAACAAAAATTAAGCATAATCCAAGAATAAAAAACTCCAAAGAGATATCAAAAGTTATCTAAATAAACAAACAAACAAAAAATGAAAAAGAGATCATGCATTTGCAGTAAAATGTATGGTCATAGTCTTACTTACAGAATAAAGTATCATAGAAATGGAAGGAGGCCAATCTAAGGGCATCCAGAATGATATAAAGACTCAAGTGTCTTATATATTCAGAAAGGTTAGAAGAAGTAAGTCTGTATCTTACAAGGGAGGGATTCTTGTAAGGAGGACCTTACAAGGGATTTCAATGAGATACTGAAACTCTAATGGGACCAAGGAAGGCATGCAGCAATGGTATTTGAGCTAGTGTCAAATGCAAGCTCAAGGGGACACAAAATCATGCCAGAAAAGAAAATCTGACAACGAAACTTTCCAGGTAGAAATATCTTATACTAAGAGCAAAATACCAAAGATTGCAATTACTGCAAATAGCTTAAATACTTTAAAAATGAAAGCAAAACACTTTGAAAATGATGGTGGATGAAATCAGTATTTCTGAAAATGGAGAGATCAACATAAAAGTTTGAGTTATAGTCTTACTTCAGCTTCATAGGAAGACATGATGCAGAATTAAGTTTTTCTGTTTTAGTTAGATGAGAAATCAACAATGGATAGTGGAATGTCCTTTGAACTTGGGTTCTCAACACCCCACAACATCACTTCACCCCCAGGGTGCTCCATCAAGTAATCAATTCAACACGCAGCAACTCAATGAAACATCAGACCAGGAGAATTAATTGCAACGTCCATCCCTGGCTGGCCCTTCAGATTCTTCCCTGTTTAAAATTGTCACTTCATTACTCATCTGCTCGCTCCCTCACAGCTTATCCACCCACCACCTTCTTACTCTGGCACGAGCTGGGTCATGGGACAATCAGCGAGCTCTTTCCTCCTCCCCTCCTCCTCTCCAAGAGGGACACAGGCTGTGGTGGCACAGCAGCACATGTCACCAGCACCTTCCTCCCAGGGTGCGCAACACGACACTGACACCCCTGTCAGAGGGATTGATTGCTGTGAACAACCATCATGTGGCTCCATCACAAACTGGAGCAGGTAGGAGAGGAAAGCCCCCAAGGAAACACCAAACTCAAAAAAAACTGTGAGGTGAAAATTATATTAAAGTGAACATAAGGAAACATCAGAGCCTGAAGGGCAAAAATCCACACAGGATCTCACATCACCCCCCAAATGAAGCCATCCTCAGCTTACTCTGAACACTTCCTGCAGTAAAACCATCAGGGACAAAAAACTACGTGTATAAAATAAGCAGTGTTTGTTAAAATAAACTTAATCCAAACCAGATTAATAATATTTTAATCAAGTGACATGACTACAGGTTAGAAGAGTAGGCTGATGGGGACCCTGATTTCTGTATGAATCCTTATGCCAGCTTCAGAGTACTGACTTTCTACAGAACTGCAGACACCTATGCCTTTAAGGTGATGTTATTATGGGCACTGTTGACAAGTTTCATTACACTGTAGGTATGCCTTCAAATACACATTTATCCTTAGCTAAAAGTATTCTAACATTTTTATCCCAAAAGAGGTATTTATTGGTATTCCTGGCATCAAAATTAATTACCATAATATACTCGCATATATTGTCTCAACTCCAGGAAGGTTATATAGTTCTGGAGTTAAAAATTTGAACTTTTGCATATATAAGTGATGAGAAAAGATAATATACAACACAGCATCCATTCAGTACCAGATTTCCAAGAGAAAGGCAGCATCTCAAGATGTAATGCAAGAAGAGGGCATTTTACATCTAATTAGGCAGGGAAGCCAAGCTAAAATTTGCCAGGGATCCCAAGCAAGTGATTTTCTTAACCCCTTAAGGGTTCAAACTGCACCAGGAAGAAAACGCAATTATGCAATGAAGAAGAGAGGAGAAAATATGTCCTGAACTGGTTTGCCTGCAACAAGGTACAGACTCCTCTGTGGTCTGCAGGAAGCAGCTGAGCTCCCCAGCTTGCTCTTTGACCACACCTAAAATAAAAACTGAAGGATATTTTGGGGAATAGGAAAACACAACAGCTCAGATAATGTCCCAGGCAGTATATTCATTACAGGCTCATCAGAGTGGATGCCTGCAATAGGAAGATTAAATACCCATTTACCAGCATCAGAGGAGAGTTTGGTTTTATAATGTATTGTCCCCTATTCCCCGTGAGGCTGCTTTGTTTGATAAAATGCTGAGTGTGGTGTAAAAATATCCCTCTCTCTGTAATTTGCACTCCTCTCCATTTAAAGCTATTCTTGCTGCAAACGAGAATTGAAAGCTGCTAAAATTAAGTGGTGTCAGTTCTCAATGACACTTTAATGATAGAGCGCTCAGCAAATGAGATGAGAATGAATTCCAGCTTCTCTGCTAAAGATAGTAACCAGCACTAAACAGTATAATGCTCCAACTGGGCTACACTTCACCTGCTTCATTCATATTTAGTAGAACTGAAATAGGGAAACTATAATTAAAATGCTCATAAAATAAAATAAAAAAAGCAGCTAATTTCTAATAGAGATGGCAGGAAACAACTGAAGCTTGTAAAGTCAAAGCACAGCCCTTCTTTGTCACTTCCCTACTGCCTCAGAGGCCACTGCTGGCTGACCACAGGGCAGGTGTGGGGCTGTGGAAGGCTTTCCTCCCTGCAGAAATTGTTGCTCCCTGCAAGTTTGGTGCAAGCCTACTTATCTAACCCAGGCACAAGGAGAATAGATATTGGGAAATCCTGCCCAGTTTTGGGCTAAATGGCAGCAGTGCCTCATAAAAATCATTCAAGCAAATTAATACCCCAACATGTAAACACTTTCTGTCTCTCAGTATTATGATAATTGGACCTTCAAGGGCATCCACCCAACCTCCCACACAGATCATCCCCACTGCAAACCTGTGGCTTCTCTACTGCTAAAAATGACAACTTCCAAGCGTGTCAACTGGGTGCTGTCACATCTGTGACCCCCTTCTGCCACTTTTGTGTTGCAAAGGTGTTTTATGACGGGACAATAATTCTCTGAAAAAAAGAGAAAAATTCTTTTGCTCAGCGCTTCTGAGCATGGAACAGCAATGGGAGGTTCTGGTGCAGAGGGAAAGAAAAGCACATGAAGTTCGACACAAAGATCCTGGTGCTGCTCCAAGTTCATGTGCCCGGGCAGAGCCATCTTTGCCTTTTCTTCTGCCCCATATATCATGGCTCACAGTCTGCATTTACTTTATATTTCTTTCTTCAAATTGCTGTGGAAGACAAGTAGATTGTTTCCAGCTCTTGACAAAAGTAGAGTTATTTTTGTATAATGCTATGTCATTCAGTTGAATAGCCAAGCCTGTCAAGCATATGAATGGAAGATAAATATTAAGGCATGCAAAGTATAAAAAGCATTCATTATGGAAAGAGAAGTATTTATTTACTTTAGGAAATTTTTAGTGGCCTTGCAATTATGAAAGCTTTCATGTAACAGGGTGATTTAAGGTTTCAAAATTCACTGCAAGCATATATATAGTATATTCCATATGACTAGAATGGAGATTGGGCCATTTGAGATGAATGACAACATAATCTTTATACCTCATAATAATATTAGGTTTTCTTTACAGATAAAATATATTTGATGGATAAATGATGTTTCAAATACTGTACAAAGTTTTAAAATAATGTGCTAGCACTATTTCCCCACCCTTATCTGGATGAAACCAGACTGAATTTTTTACCTACAAATTCTTCTGATGTATTCCAACAAATAATGCACTGCAGAGAATTCTTCATTTCTCAATTTCGTGTGGCAAAAGGGAAAAAAAATAAAAAGATTTTGCACTTACATAACAGAACATATCCAGAGCTGTGTAAGTGTTTAGGAGTTGTAAAACTGGTGGCCTAACGGGCTGAGGGCAGGTGAAATGGTCATGCCTGAATGAGAACAGTAATTCCACACATATCTCTGTGTTTCTTCCCATACTAGGTTCTTATCCTGGCTGTACAAGCACCAACTTGACAGCAACTGTCAAAAGCTTCTTAAAATGGGCAGTCTTGATTATTCTTGCCACTGTTTGCAGATCAGACAGCACCATGTATATGGTTTTTACACAATATGGTTTTTTTGTCTTCTATTACGTACACAGCTCAAAACATCTGAATTCTTCCTGCAAGGATTGTGTGACTTTGGGCAGCCTTCATTCTGGTGTAGGCAATTCACAGGCCTCCCATCCTGCCTTCCTCCCTTCCTAGCTCACATTTCCTTCAGGGAAACAGGTTTTAATGGTTTTATGGCATAGCCAAAGGAGACATGAGAAAGCTTCAACTGTTGCATGACAGTCACCTTTGTATGTCTTACTCTGGTAGGGGAAAACAAAGATAACAAAAGGTTCAATTACCACTTCTGCTAATTATTTAGCAAGGAAAAAAAAAAGATTTAGAATTGTGATATTTAGATTATGATTACACATCCAGTCTTGCACTTCAGGGTTCAGACTGACATGGGAACATGAAATGTGGGATGATAGCTCCAGATCACCAATCACCCCAGCTAAACTGATAAGGAAGTTTTATGAAGATAAATGTATGCACATCAAGATGTGGTGCTTGTTGCTGGTGTTTGTGGGACCAAGGAGGCAGAAAAGGGATGAATCACATCCCCACACCAGCAATTTAAGCCTTTCTGGCTTTTTTTCAGCCCCACATTGGTCTTCTGGTTGTGTCCAAGTGATGAAGTGTCCCTTCACCCACCATGGAGGAAGGCTTGCTGGCCCTGTGAGTAAGAGAAGTTGGTATGGGCCGAATGAAAAAGAAGTGACTGCTTTCCTTTCTCAGAGGATCCCAGCTTGGGAATGGGAGGCAAGTAGTCACTCTGGAGACTACTTATCCTCTGATTTTTTTTTTTTTTTTTTTTTTTTTTTTTTTTTTTTGGTGCAAGGGGAACTTTGCCTGCTGATGGAAAAGTGGATCCTGGAGCAAACATCTTCCCTGCACATAGCACACACTTCTTTTGTCTCCCAACCAGACCAACATGCTTCAGTTTTGTATCATGTGAGAGTTAATTACAAATCCTGTGAGATATTGAGCATCCCCTGCAAGATCCCTTATGAGTCTGAAGCACCTTAGAAAGGTATTAGGGAAAAGAAAATAAAAAAATACCCCATCAAATAAACAAAGAAACCACCACCCCAAGGAAAAAAAAAAAAGAGCGAGAGAGAAAAGGGAAAAGAAAAAACCACCCACCTCTCCCTATCAAAGCAGTTTTACAGAGCTTTGGAAGCAACAAGACAAAATAAATATTGAGTGAGAAGGAAAAAAGCCAGTATTGCATCAAATACTTGCCCCAGGTCCTACAACAGCCAAAATGAGGTGACATGCAGCCATACATGAGTGGACAACATGTCAGCTGCACAAAGGGTCTCTTCATCGTCATACACGTCCCCTAACTGGCAGTTTACCCCTTCAGACACAATGTTAAGAGACACAGGAAGAATGTTCTCTTTTTGAAAAGTGTCACATAAAGTAGCTTACCAGCCTGGTTGGCAGAAAATCATATTTTCTGATATCTGATGTCACATTTTATTAGATTTAGGATACTATTATCCTACTTACTTAAGGGTTTAAAAGTATCCTTTTTATAGCTAATGCCACAGGTAGAATGTTAAACTATAGACATTTTGCAATAAAGGACTAGACTGTTCCTTATACACATCTGGTAATTTTTGCCCCAAACAATGCAATAGCTGTTCAGTATTTTTTATCCTACTTCATTTTGAACCTAGCACATTTGTCCTCAGTTCATCCATGAAAGTATGAGTGAATCTGGTTAGAGTCTGCAGAACTCTAGGGCTGTAATTTGTAACTCTTTTAACGTATTTTAATGAGTTAACGATTATTTAATACACCTAAGATGGTTTAATCTTAACTTCAGAGCAGTTGTCCTTTCAGTTCAAACAATGGCAGTTGCTGTAGTGCTTGGCAGCAGTTTCCACCTGATAGTAAATAAAATTTACAGTATACACATTTCAATACTTGGGATTATATCAGTTCTGCATCATCCCCTTGCATTTATGTAGTAATGTTTTATCTTGATTTCAGTTATCAGGGGACTTTCAAACAAACCCTATTGTTAAATAGGTCTCTTAAAAGTCTTCAAGCAAAATTTTGACTCCTGGTAGTTGAAGTTTTTCAATTGACAGAGGTTTCAAGTTGTAGAAATTTTAAAATGAATAATATTGTTTTCTGAATATAGTCATGCTCCTAATTAAGCAGCAGAATCTGTGGATGTTAAAGGGCAGGATTTGATTCACACCATCAAGAAAATTAATAATTTTTATCAAAGGATAATTATTTCTGTTCTGGAGGAAAGACTTATTTACTTGGGTGGTATTTGCCTTATTTGCATGCATGAGAATTAGCATTACCCACAATTAAAATCTAAATATACCTTTTCGATATCAATGTTCCAACATTCAGTAATTAAACTATAGCTTTTATCCCAAATCAGCCTCTACATCTTTAGTTTCTTGTCAGAGCAGTAATATATTGATAGTAAAATGTTACTGACAGGATTCCAGCAGAAGAGTAGATTCTTGGAGAATGGGAGGAAGCAAGCAGAAAAATCCCCAAATATGTGGCCTTGTTTACACAGCTCTGCTTAAATGGTAGCTGTTGAGACAATAGAGACACAGGAAAAGAGAATGCTGATCAAATATAATATTTACTAATAGTCAATAGCATGAGTTTGACAGGGGTTTTTCAGCTTTCTTTACATAACAAAGGGAAACAACTCCACAGGAACTCAGGAGTAGGATTCAATTATTGATAAAGGAAAAATGCATTTTATTGCGTATGTTATTAGCTGCTGCAGGCTTTAAAATAAAATATCCAGCAGACAGTGTGATGCTTTTAGCAAGGAGGAAGGACAAGATACCAATATCAGTCTCTCTAATGATATACAGAACTTCCTCCAAACAGACCTGCAAAAATTCTCATTCCATAGGTAAGAAATACTTAGGTCAAGAACTCTACATATAAAATAAGAGATCTTCAAAGAAAATTTGGATATGACTTTAGGAGTTCTGCAGCTGAGTAGTAAAGTCCTTCTCACCACCAAACTAAACCAAGAAGTCTGTGTGCTTTGGGAGCCACTGGCCTGGATCAGTTTTGCTCTGGTGGCTCAAATGCATTGGTGATAATTAAAGATCTCGAGGCACATTTTGCAGGAGGGGTACACTACCTTCAATTTCCTTGGCAGAACAGAAGATATTCCCCTGGTTTTTTTGGACAAGTCTCCTAAAGCAACCTGATAGCTGGCACCAAGTGACTCCCTAAAGAAGAAGCACTTTGGTGAGAAATTTCCAAACAGGCACTTTTTATGCAATTTATAATCCTTTAGAATACAAGACACATTTGAACAAGATCAACACAAAGACTGCTGAATAAAACCCCTCTGTAGGGCTTTGATAATCCACAGAATCACTCTCTGCTTTATCAGTATAGAGGAGGAATTCATAGACTTTATTTTAATTTTTCCTACTCTCTTTCACAAATTATCATTCCTTGGGGTAATTCCATTAAGAAACTATCTTGTCACCTGCACTGAAAAGATAGTTTTTTCTCTTTTAAGAGTGATGGGTCATACCAATACATCAACTGTGCTACTTCTCAAACAACATTACATGTATTTAAAATTTTTAAAAGTAAAATATTTTCTGTATTTTGTAAAATTATTCATTCACCCAAACACAGTCAGGAGCTCTGTTTCTTTGCTTTAAAAAAAAAATCTCTGGATTTAAAGTTTTTCCACCTTTACTGAGGGTAATTTTGACATTTCTGTAAATTATTTCTCCAAATCACTCTATCTCTTTTATTGAAACAGCTTCATATTTAGATCTACAACTGACCTTTAGGATTGGTCTCCTTAGTGTACATTTTAGTGGGCATAATTGTGTTGAAATATGAATTAATTTGGCAGTGGTCTTCCCTGCATACTCTGGATTATTTTAAGAAGATGAATGTAACCTTCAGCTGTGTTCTTTGGAGGCTTTGTTCCAGAGCCTTTCACTGTGATTTGAGATTGAAAGCTTACCAATATTTGAAGAATGCCATTGAGCACTAGGCTGTATTTGTTTGTCTCCTGAACTCATTCAATTAAGAAAATAATCCATTATGGAAAATCTTGATTAAAGGTTGGCTTATTCTCCCATTTGATTAAAATTCAGCATTACACTGAATCAATTGTTCAGTACTTCTGTGAAACCTGCATCAACTGCAGGCAGAAGACAAATTGCTCTGTTGCTCTTGCATCTTACTCACCTTTTCTGTCCTCTGATTATAAAATCTACTGGAGAACAATAAACATGCTCTAATATTGTGGTTTCACTTGGTCCTTGACCCTGTTCCGTAGCAGAGGGAGAGATACCATGACAGCCCAAAGGAACTTGGGAGTGGAAGGATTTCCTTGGCCAGAGGCTTTAGCTCCACAGTCCCCATCCTGTCCCAGGATGCAGACCATACAACAGCTTATTCCTGCCATAAACTTCATGGGTTCCTTAGACTTCTGAGCCCTGAATAAAATCTTCAGGATTTAGTCCTTTGCATATTTCCACAATGACATCAGCAAACAAGGCTAATCTTGCCTGCCAACAAAATGGTTTTATAACTCCACACTAAATCCCTAATTAAAAGCACCACCTCGAAAACTCTGCAACAAACAAAGCACTTGAGGTTGGGCTGCAACCTGACACCCGTGGGACTGGAGAGGATGGGCTTTTTATCCCAAAACTTACCGCAAAGTCACTTTTTTCTCCTTATCTGTGCTCCGCTTTGTCAGAGGTAACTCTACAGCCAGTAAGATCGCTGTATGATTTCAGTGGGTGAAGTCCCGGTCTTGGCCAAATCAGTGACAAAAATCCTGCTGATTTCAATACAGTCAGGCTGTGCTTTCAAATGTGGCAACAACAAAAAAAAAATCAGTAATCAAATACTAGTAGGTTTGCTTTCCAGTGTATTTTCATTTCCAGTTTCCCTGTCCTTTGGCAAATGGGACAGTTCACAGCAATTAGGACTCTTTACTTGGGAAGATTTTTGGACAGAAACAAGTGGTTTAAACCATACTACTCTGGTTCTCAATCAAACCTTCATGGAGAAGCTTTTCCAATTCATTCTTACACTCTGACTAATTCTTTTTACTATTTCTGTAAATAAAATTTCCATTTTCCCTGGTTTTCACACAGGGTGGCTTTTGCTAAATATAATTGCACTCTAATATTGAACCAACTAACTTCCAACATTACAGCTCCATCACCAGGATTGATTTTTAAATTTTTTTTTTGGCTTCTTTATGGGTATTCCCAAGGCTGAGTATATTACCAGCAAAGCATAATGTTAGCTATCCAAACAGTGGTTTATCTTATTACTTGGTAAAGACACAAGAGACAATAATTGACAGAAACACTGAAAAAGATCTTCAACTGTTCAAAATTTTAATGCTTAGTGTCTTCACTGGCAAAAATATGTTTTAAAAGTGACTTCAGAAACAGCCCAAAAATTGCAAGAAAAAGCAGCTTTAGGACAGTCACATATTGGGCATGGATATCTTGAGTCTAATATTACTTCCAGTCACAATTATTAATGGGAATCAAGTATTTGCAAAATTTAGAGGAAACTCTATTTTGTTGCCTGGCTGAGAGCCTGAGAGGTGAGAGTGAAATTAATGTGCATAAATAATGTGGGGAGGTGAAGCTAGCCCACTGGAAATAGGATAGTTACTAAAATAACTCCCAGGTCAGTATTTGTGATGAAAATGGACAAGATTTATGGCAAAATAATTCAGTCAAATAATCTGAAGCGGGTCAGAAGCATTTCATTCTAATGCAGTGTTTTAAAATCTATAGACATTGTGCAATTAAATGAAAAGCAAAAGCAAGCCATAGATTGCTGCTGAAGAGAAGAGTATAAAAGAAAAAGCAAAAGCAAGAGAAAATGTCATCTGGAGAAGATCTCATTTTGGAAACCTACAATATGTTGATTGATAGGACTAGCATTTTTCAAGTTCAGTCACAGCTGAAGTATAAAGCTGTCAGTGCATATGATAATGATGGATGCTCTAAAACATGCAAATAGCATGAAAAATCATTTCTCACATAATTTTCAAAGATGAGAGGAGTTGTGAACTGAGGGGAGAGGGGAGAGTAGGTCAAGCTTAACATTCAGCCAAGAGGAAGAGGCGGCCGCCTCTCCGCTGCTGGAGTTGCTAATTACCATGCAATTGAAACAATGAGTTCTGCTGGCCTCCTGAAAATTTTCCCACAGAATTGTGGTGGTGACTGGTTCAGGGAGAGGGGCAGAGCTGCAGCTCTGGAGCTGAGCACAATAAGGAGCTCCCTCAGAACAAATCCGCGCTGGAGGAAAGCTGCTCCACACTCTTGGGAACGCGCTGCTTTCAGAACATTCCGTGTTCTCCAGAGGTGACATTTACAGTACACCATCAATATTGGGGGTGTTTCAGTTAATTAGCCATTTTTATTAATGCTGAAGTACAGTAAAACCCAATGTAAGTGTTAGAAATGTAAATGAGCACCATGCCCAGGCTGATCCAGCTCCAAGCAAGGAACTATCCCACACTGCCCCCATATTTTGCTGCTGTTTCTTTTCTGGACCAAGCAGAGGTTGCTCATGCTTCCAGCTGAGTTTCACCTCTTGTGCATATGCATTGTGCTTACATGTGCCAAAGTTCACAAGAAGCAACAAAGCTGTAGGTGCAACCTCAAATTTGCTGGATTTATTTTCATTCATTTTGCAATTCTGAGGATAATCATATTAGTAACCAACTCTGATGAAAAACAGATATGCATTAAGGCTGGTTTTGTGGTTTTTTTCTTTCTTAGTTATAATGATGCACCTTGCAGCATCTAAACTGAGAAAAATCCATGGCATATACAATAAAGCATTATTTATATAATGTGCCTTGCTTGGGTTCCATGAAATGGTAAAAACCACCCAGCTCACATCACTTTGTATTCAAAACCCCTTATTCCTCAGTCCTTATTCCATGTTAACTTTTGACCTTGCTTTGTTTTCAAAACTATGCTTCACTCAGCACAGGTTTACACACTGGATCTTCTCTCTACTGGACCTTTCTGATTAATTTAACCCACCAAAAAATCCCAGCTTAATATAAGCCCACCTGTGTGTTTCCAAGTCTACCTCCGCAGTAGCCTTTATGTTTTTCTTTAGTCTTAGGGTTCCTGATAGCATTTCCTTATCATTCCAGACCCTTCTAAACAGAGACCATCTGATATTGGGTCTTTTATTGTATCTGTATCCTTCCAAAGATCAGCTTCATCTCAATTTTGACAATACGGATATTAGTAATTTTTTTTTAAATGCCATTGAAAATCTTTCACTAAATGGTTTATATTCAGGCTAATCTGTATCTGTGTTAGATTGCAAGCTCTTGGAGGCAAAGACCTCCTCTATTCCTAGTGTGCATACTGCTGAACACACTGTCACACTCCACAAATTGCAAATAATGAGCAATGGCGATGGACCTTATTTTCTACTGCCTTCCATCTTATTTCCATTTACCTTTGCACAAAACAAGTGTCAAAGAGGTGACATTAGCAAGGGCTGTGGTTCTTCAGCAGTTCAGCATGTTCTAAGTTCAAGCCTCATTCATAAAAGAGGACAATAACCCAAACACTTCAGAAAACTTGACCTAAACATTTTACTAACTTACAAATTGAATTTCTCATTGATTTCCAAGACAATCAATTTCATACTACATTTTGTTAAATGTTGATACTGTTTCTGCATAATCAGACTCTGGTCTTGCTGTTTCAAACTACTTTGTTGCAGGTAATTCATGAAAGGCAAGGTTTTAAATGAATCTTATTCTGATTTCCACCCCCCCACCCCCTCCCAGATTTCATCTTCATTTCAGACTTGGAGCAATAACTCATATTCGTGTCCAGATATTCAAAATGCTTTGTGTTGTTATTCAGCAGGATTATGTTCTTTTGGATGTGTTCAAGTTCACATTTAAAATGAAAAATAACCCATTGTTGCTGATGGTGGGTTCATATTTGTCCTCATTCACTGGTACTATTAAGATTAGAATTAGAAGGGTCCAAAGGTAGGTGAGGTGAAACAGAAATTTAACAGAAGTTCTGGAAATCAATGTATATCTAAATTAATCATGGCCCAAAGGCATCATAATGGACTCAGACCAGCTCAAATAATACCTACACAGGACAGATTAGGGAGCCTTTTCCCCTCGCCGCAATTAAAGTGCATGTAACAAAAATGACTAGGTATTCCCAGGAGCCTTAAGTGAGGCAACTCCCCAGAAAACAGATGCAAGGACTGCCCAGCATCTAAATTACCAGACTGAGTTTACAGAGCAGAGATAAGAAGCACTATGGCCAAGTAAAAGAAAAATTCCCAGTCATCTAAAACCTGGACCCCAGCCAACTTTTCCCAATAATGGTAGGTGACAGGCCAGAGCTGATCCAATGTGCATTTTAATTGGTGGCAAGCTCAAGTAACAAGCCATTGCTGTTCATCTGTCAAAGAAAGAAAGAAAAAAAATAAAAAAGCCCGAACACATAGCACTGTCTTTATCTTATTATTAGACTATGTACTACGTATATTTTATGTAGATTGTTTGAAGGTCTTTGGCATTTAACAGGAACAGAAAGGGGATTTTTCCCTACTAATTACTTAATATGTACATCTCCAAAAGAGAAACAAATAGGAAAAGATAGCACCTCTGCGGTCTGATGGAGTGAAGGAGACCCTGAGTCATAGTTGAAGCAGCCTGATAAATTGATCCGTGACAGCCCACGTAGGTAAAAGTTCTCAAAAGAGAAATGGCAACTATGTGCAATGATAGTTTTGCTTCACTTAAATAATGTGAAAATGTACAATAGC